>NC_143478.1:25438973-25762306 GCF_027475165.1 Benincasa hispida
TTAAACTGTTATTTGGTTTCAATGAAAATAAAGCTATGAAAAAATTATCTATCTGGTTATGAGTTTCGAGGAATATGTATGCTTGATCCCTAAGTTTTCAAAATATAGTTTTTAGTCTTCGATTTTCTTTTTAGAATAGGTGCATTTACACCCTAAGTTTTTAAAATGTTATTTTTTAGTCCTTAAATTCTTAAAGTTAGGTTTGAAATGTCCCTATAATAATTTATTAATTTTATTTTAAATCAATTTTTTTTTAAAAAAAATTACTTCCTCTCTAAATTTGTTTTTTGAACTTATTTTTTTAATTTAGAATATAATGTAATTATATAAAATAATAAATAATATATTTAAGAGACATTTTAAACCTATTCTTAAAATCTTAAGAATTAAAATGATACATTTGAAAAATATAGATACCAAATACACATACCATTAAAAAATTCCGACATGAAATGCCCACTTACTATGTCAAAATTTGATGGCTTCATAGTTGTCTTTTCTTATGAATCTATAAGTTTTGTATTAAAAATATGTCCAGTCATTGATTGAATACACATAAGAATGACTTTTTGTTTTAAAAAAAATATTATTTTGATCCCACACGGTGTGTTTTGTTCCATTTTAATTTACGTACTTTCAAAACCATAAATACAATGTTATTTTTACCATTTTTTTTCTCTACTTTAATTTTGGTTTTTTTTTTCTTGGAGAAAATAATTATGGGTATTTCAATTGGGAAGGTGGGACTTTTTTTTAGGTTGAATTAAATGGCTAATTTTCAAAATTTTGATGACACAGTATGAAAGTGAACTTTATTCATCGATACTAACATGGCTTTCTTCATTAGAGATTGAAGATTTGTTCTTTGACGAAAGAAAGAGAAGAAATATATAAGTATAAAAAGGTTATAATTTTCAAATTTACTTTAAATGAATCCTAATATGATTGATGGAATACGTAGGCACTAATTACAATTTTGAATGGACAAGACATTAATTACCATATAAACATGAATTCACCACCTCTGTAACTGCTGAACTAAAATTTATTACAATTTTGAAAAGCTCTTAAGGGCATCAGCAGCATTTTCAGCATGTTTTGGAACAGGCATATTGCAAAGAAGAGTTACCCTTGCAGTGGACACGACAACTTTTCTCTCTTTCAAATCCTTCCACAATTGGACATCCCATACCTACAATCACATCATCATTCTGAGCCTAATTTCCAAGTTTTAGAGGTTTGAATGAAGAGTTAGAAAAAAAAAAGTGATATGAACCGCTCAAATATCAAATTGTTATCTATATTTTATTTAATAGTTTAGATGTAATTTTAGCATTTTTCAATTTTATCCTTTTTATGATATTTAAGTAGGGATAATTTAATCTTTTTATATTGTATTGGGGTTTTTATTGGGATGCTATTGAAACCTTGCTATTAGGTTGCTTTAATAAAATTACGATAAATTGGAAGTTTTAGCTTTATGCTTATTTTTCAAGGTTAGCCAGAGAGTTTCTTGAATTTGCAATTCATTTGAGTTGTATGTCAAGAACATTCAAGTGGAATTGATCACTTTTCTTTTGGAGTGTTTGAATCTTAGACTAGGGAATTTGTTCTTTGTCTAAGATATTTGATCTTAAGGAAATCTATGTTCAACCTAATTCTTAGGGTTAAAATCATATTGATTTGAGGGTTTTAGTGATTGAGAATTAGGGGTTCTTCATCTAAAAGGATTTTTAATTTTAATTCAATAGGGATTTCATATCATTTGGTATCAAAGTCTAGATGTTTTAGATGGGATATATCTAGTGAATATTGTTTTTATTTGATTGGCTTTAGTAATTGGCTTGGTAGATTTTGTTCTTGTTTATTTCTATGTTGAATCTAGTTTCGTTGAAAAAAACGAAAGCATTAATTCAAGTCTGGGCCGCAAAATTGAAAGAAGAAAAGAAGGAAACCGAGGGAGCGACAGATTTTGAAACCGGAAGAAAAAAGACAAAATGGTTTGAAATTGGAGAAAATCAAGAAATGAAAAGAAAAAAAAAAAGAAAGAAAAAGAAAAAAACTAAGAATTAGTGCTAAAATTGAGAAGTCTGACGTTGAAGAAAGAAATTCTTCAAATTGGGTATGTGCACTACAAGAATTTGGTTAAATCTCGATGGTCGAGAACGTTGGGATAAGTTAAAAACACCGTTGGGACAATCTTTCCTGACGGTAAAGAAGTCGTCGGCAACATCGTCGGGATATTGTCATTAGGGAAACCTTTTCCGACGGTTGGGAAGTTCTGCCATTGGTGAAAAGAATTATCTCGACAGATAAGAATGGGGTGTTTTCCCCAACTAAGTGGAATTGAAGAAGAAAGAAGACAATTGTTTGAAACTGGAGAAAATCTAAAAGAGAAACTAGAAAAAAAATCGAAAAGTTAGAGGAAAAAGAATTTCAATTGATTGAAATTGGAAAATAAAAACTGGAAATTGAGAGGTTGATGGACGTACAACGGAGGGAAAGAAAAAGAAGCAGGTAGGTCAATTAAGCAATTGATTTTTCCTGAGTTATAAGTACCTGAATTTTGTTAGTCATGCATATACAAGGAAGTATTTTGAGGAATAGTTGTCATGTTGATCGAAACATGTTTCCATTGTTTTTTGGGAGTAATACAAATCCAAATGAGTATCTTCGTTGGGAGGAAGAAATGGATGCTATATTTGATCACCACCACTATAGTAAAAAGAGAAAGGAAAACTTATTGTTTCTACATTTGAAGATTATGCAATAATATGGTGGAATCATTGATTGTCAAAAAGGAGAAGAAGCAAAAATCATGCAATGTCCTCATAGAAAGAAATTAAGGTTCTCATGAGGAATCATTTTGTACCTAAGAATTTCCACAAATTGCAAACTTTGAAACAAGGGAGAAAAAGTGTGAAAAGGTGTACTATAAAAGAGATGTAGCAATTGCTTGAGGAGATGATCATATATGAGGATAAGGAAGTTACCATAGATCAATTCTATAACGGACTTGATGAGGTTGTTGAGATGCTTGCCGATCGTGAAGAAATTCGACCTTGTAAGGATTTGGAAGAAATGGTGCACGTTGCCATCAAGATAGAAAGACAACTCCAAAAGAGATTTTCAAGGTACACTAACTCTACATCTACTACTAATACCAACAAGCTAATGGAAAAAATTAGTGTATCTACTATATCTAAGTATTTTGATAAGGTGGGAAGTAGTAAAGAGAAACCTGATAATGTTATATCCATGCATGATCATGATATTTTGTCTAGTAAGTTTTTAGATTGCAAGGACTCACATGACTGTAATCTTGGAACCATTGTTAAACAAACTACATATTTCTAGAGAGCCATGTGACATTGGCAATGGAGTAGAGAAAGTAAATGGTATAGTGAACTTGAAACTAGCATACTTTGTGCTAACATTGCTAGTCCATTAAAGTCCAAAGTAACTTTTTCCTATTGTTGTATCATTGCTTCCAAGAGAAGTAAAACTTAATGTGTGAGTTGGAAAACAAAAGACATGAGACTAAGACAAAAGCAATAGAAATGTATGTTGAAGAAAGCATGTGAGTAATTCTCAGTCTATAGACAAAAATGAGAGAAAAGCCAAAAATGAGAGTTTAGAAATTTGTGAAGTTAACAAAAATGTTTGTTTTCTGATAGGTGAACTTTCACCAAGTTTGCCTAGTTTATTCTTTGAGATTTTGCAAGATGTTAAAGCTTTGACTTTGAAGCAAAGTTCAATGATTGTGTCTAATTCTTTTGATGGTCACAATTGGAATGAGGGTTGGAATGATCGATGTTCTTTCCAAATTAGGTGTGGAGCTTGAATTGTGTGTTTTTTATTTGTGTTTGGTTTCTCCAATTAAATTATAGTTTAGTACTTCATCTAAAAAAGTGGACAAGGCTTAAAAGGACTTTGAGATTGAAACCACCCTACGCTCAATCCATGCCCTAAAGTATCCTTTATTCATTCTGTTTCATTTTATTTTTAAAAATGCCAACTTTGTCTAATAGTCATCGTCATGATTGAAAAAGACTAAATTTTGCTAGAATAATACGAACTTAGCTTATTAATATCACTAAAAATTTAATATTTAAAGTTTTATTAATGATTACAATTTTTATTGATATTAAATTTACTCACCAATGACGTAAAATTTAGTTATGCTACTATTATTAATATAAAACTTTTAGAAGTATGGAGATTAAACAAATGGACTAAACTAAGAGACAACTTGCAATATTGAAGTTGGTAAAAAAAAAAAGTGACGTGGAATTAAAAAATAAGGACTGAATTGAAATTCTGAAAATTTTAAGAATTCAATTGAAACTAAATTCAAATTAGGGACAAAAGTGATATTTTTGAAATATAGAGACCTAATTATTTCAAATTAAGGAGTGATATGGAATTAAAGAATAAGGACTGAATTGAAATTTTAAAAGCTAGAATTCAATTGAAATTAAAGTCAAATTAAGAATAAAAGTGACATTTTCGAAATATAGGGACTTAATTAAATTAAGTTCAGAGTAATTTAAAACGGAAAATTTAATCAAAACTATAATTTTTTAACTCATATTTAAAAGGGTTTTGGTTTTTTTTTTTTTTACCATTGATGGAAAATTATAAAGACCAAAACAAAATTTAAAATTATTCGGCGCTGAATAGATAAGGAAATAATATACTTTAACCACCAAAATTTATTATTGCTCAGTCAAGTAAAATATTCCTGGAAATAATTAATACATCGTAGAGAAACGTATAGAGTATAATTAAAATACAATTTAGTTAACGTGATATGTTTCTTTTGTCAGAGAAAAAAAAAATACAATTTAGTTAGACTGTGTTATGTTTGAGAGATAAATACTATTTGATCATACAATAAAATAGTAATTTGACTTTTATTTTTTTTAAAAATTAAAATAGTTTTCTTTTAAATATTATTTTGTCCTATGTATTTGAGATTAGTTCAATTTTAGTTCATATACTTTAAAACTTAAATGTAATTCTTCGCAGTTAATTCTTATCGAAGTTGTTCAAAAAATAATAACTTACATGTTATTTTTTAAAAAATCGATAATAAACCTAAACAAAATTGACAAATTAGACCCAAAATTTAAAACATTTATGTGTTCTTGCTTTGACGGATTTTCTCATTGTCAATTCAATTAGATAAGAAGAGTATTAATTTTAGATCATTCTATTGAATTTCAACTAAATTTAAAAGTTATTGAGTAAATAAATTAAAGAAAAATTATTTTAAATGATAAAATGTTGAAAATATTTTCAAATATAGCAAAATGACAAAATGGTAATTTTTACTATTTTGTTATATTTGTAAATAAGTTGATCATTTTGTTATATTTGAAAATTTTGGGTAGATTAGATTAAAATTGTATTCTTATTTTTTTTATTATTTTTAATTTTTTTAAGTTTTTGTTCTTTTTCTAGTTTTCCAAGATAATATGGAAAAAGATCAGAAAAATTACAGGAAAACGTCTCACTCAATTTGTTGGCTTTGTCAAAATTTTAATTTAATATAAATAAAAATAATATAATATAATGTGAATTAGGAACAGAGTAAGAAAGAGGCGTACCTGAATGGTTCTACCGACGGTGACAGGAACGGCTTCGGCGAGAACGAGGTCGCCGAGGGCGGCGCTCTTCAAGTGATTAATACTGAGATGAATTCCGGCGACTCTCTGGTAGCCGGACGCCGTATGAGCGCCCATACTCGCCAGAGACTCTGCGATTAACGCCGATACGCCTCCGTGAAGCACTTTGAACGGCTTCAGTTTTCCAAAATTGATCGGCGAAAACCAAATCAAATCGAGGAAGAAGATAAAAATCAAGAGAAAATCAGAAGAAATTAGAACGGAATGGAACCTGACAGCAGATCGGAGAAACGAGAAGACGACCGGAAACTTTGTGAGAAGAGACCTGATCGACCTCGAATCCGAAGGCCTGCAGCGTAGCGTCGAGAACTGGCGGCTTCGACGGTGGAGCATTATCTGTAGACGACATTTCAAGGGGGATTTTCTCTAAGAATTAAAAAGTTATCGCTCTATTTATAGTTGAAAAGTGAATTAATTCTAATTTTAATTAATATAGTAATTAATTCTATTCCTAATTAATTTTGAAAACGGTCGTAATTTGGTGTACCTCACCACTTCTTTTACCATACAAAACAATTAGAGAAAATTTAATTTTTTTAAAAAATAAAACTGTCATGTGATAGTAATTTATTCGACTATATTTGAGATGTACTAAGATAAATACGTCTAAGAAAATATTCCACTTCTTTACCACACCCAAAAAAAATTAAAAATATATATTTTAAAGATAAAATTACCATGTAACAATATTTTGTTGGATTATACTTAGAATTGGATACACCAAAATAAGTGTGTCAAGAGATTACTCGAGTTTTTTTTTTTTAAATAATTATAATCCTAATTAATCGAGGATTTGACCAAATTATCCTTGATAGAAGAGGGAGGTGGGTGGTGATGCACTTGAGGAATCTGGGACCACGTAGCGATTGGTTGACAGTTTTCAATGTCATATTATTGTAAAAGCTAAATTACAATTTTAGCCGTCTAACATTTACGTTCTTCTTTCAGAAAAAAAAGACGAACTTTTAAAAAGTGTTAATTAATATATCTTTATTTTTTAGTTTTAGGTTAAAATACTATTAAGTCTCTATATTTTGAGACAATATTTAAAACATTGATGTCGATAAAATATTGGATCTTGTCTGGCTATTAGGAGTTCAATTATCTCACATCAAAACGTTCAAGAAGTCATGGACTCCAAGTACTATAAAAAGACTATGTCATTAGTTTCAGGTCATCCCAATTAGGATTCTATAATTGACAGTAAAATTAAATGGTGTAAATAGTATAAAAACTTCAAGAGAGTGCTCTTGTAATTTAGATCGGAAGAAAGATTATTTTGTGTGATTGTAACAAATTTTCATGTTAGTGGATTTCTTTTTGATAGGCCGTGATTTTTTGTCGAGTTTCATATAATTGATTTTATAAATTTGGTTTTCATATGGATCATATTGATCTTTGGTTTTAAACTTTTAAAAGTTGTATTATTATTTTGGTTTCAAAGATGATTTTAGAATCACCAAATCACTTAAAATTGCTTTTTATTATTATTTTTTTTTTATTAAAAAAATGTATGTATGTGAGGTAACTTTAACTAAAAAAGTGGAGTAAATTTTGTAGAAGAGATTCCCGATCAATTACTCCACCAAAAACATATTTAAACTATTTGTTCAAAAATCAATTCTAAATCATTTTGATTTCTTTAAAATCAATTTCAACATACATTCTAAATTTTAAGTGTGGGAATAAAAAAAGGTTAAATTGACAACTCAATACTTGACCTAACTTTACCGATAATGTCTATGATGTAGGGACATCAAGGACGATTGGTGTTAAGGGGTATTTTTGGTATAAGAACAAGAGGGTGAGGACAAGAATGGCTTCTTACAAATAATTTGTATTGGTAGAGTTTTGGACAGTTAAGGAAAATACTTTAAATTTTTTTAATATAATATAATAAATTTTATTGTTTTATTTAAAAATTAATGTAAACCCTAGACCTTATGTAAGTATGTTTAAGCTAATATATCGATGTATGACTAATTCTATTGTATGAATGTTGTTTTTAAAAGGGGGACTTAGAAGTTTTGAAGAAAATTATTTTAAGTGTAAGAAGAAGTATAGAGCGTGAAGATGGACTTGTCATGCCATGTGTCTAAGGTTACAAAGGGGAAAAATAGCTAAGTGCAAGGTTTGCGTTAAGGGCCATGAAGAATTTAGTGAAGGTTAAGACATACGGGATGTGTGCAATCAAACTTGTCTAACAGGGCATAAGAGGGGCACCGAGGCACCGAGGCAAGGGCTAGGTAGGTCACAAGGCACAAGAGGCCACAACGCACAAGTTGCGTTGGCTTGATGGGCGTTGAAGAGCGTCGTAGAGGCTTTGAGAGATGTTGGTGAGCGACATGTGTCAACGCAAGTGCCTAAGCCATAAGAGTAGGCATCAGCTCAATAAGCCTCATATTTCAAGGGTACAACCGGGTAGATAGTTGGGGACATAGGGTGCAAGACGGAATTCGCTCCTACCCACTTTTAGGGATAGTAAAGAGGTTGTTCCCTTTACTGCTGACTCCGAGTCTTGAACAAAGGGCCCCACCCTCTCATTGGCCCAAGAGGGACTCGGTTTGGTGATTGGATCACAAACCAATTGTTTATTAGAGGATCAGTGGGACTTAAAGAACAAGATATAATCTCGGGGTAAAACAACTTTTGACCCAACCGTTATTATGAACAACCTGTGAAGTGTTGACTTACTGATTATGGTAATATCGAGTGAACATAAATATATCTACAGTGAGGGGAGTGCAACTATTGGGTTTTAGTGAAGTGACCTGGTAGTTAACAAATGTTGGTTAATTAGGCCTAAAGAGTTTAGCCAATTAATTTCGTTTCATTGGAGCTCATGATCTGTAGGTCCATTAGATTCCCCTACTAGCTCACAAACGGACTAAATCTTAAAATATAGTGATGAGACAATTTGAAGCATTCAAATTCGAATTAAGGAAATTAGTAATTATATACAATATAATTACACGTTTAATTATCGAATTAAAAAGAATTAGAGGATTGGATAATATTTAATTTTGATTTAATATTAATTACATGAATAGAGATTCATAGTCAAGGAATTGGTGCTTTGTTAATTTAATATTTGATATTAAATCAATTAATTATAATGTTTAATTAATTTTAAGAATTAAATCTAAAATTAATTATAGAATTAATTTTTGTTTAAAATTAATGTTTTTTTTATTTAATATTAATTATTGAATTAATATTATATAAATATTCCATTTTTGAAATTTGATTTAAAAAAGAAAAGTGAAAATTGTTTTTTAAAATTCATTTAGGGAAAAACGGTAAAATAGAATAAGTGGGTTTCACCCACTTTTTACACTCAAATTCCAATTAATCAATTGAGCTTTGGTGTCATGTCATCATGCAATCAGATTTCATACTAGTGAATTGAATAAAAACTTATTCACTTCAGCTGGAAAATGCATGCAAACTTGTAGAAATTCGGAATTTTTTTTTCCTCAACCCTTGAACGCCAAAAGGCTAGTTTTTCTCCAAAAATTTCCTCAAATTTCAGCTCATTTTGGATCCCACAATCCAATCTAAGGTCCTAAAGAATAGTAGAGAAGATCAAATGGTGGTCTACAACATTATGGAGTGAATATTTAAGTTGAATTCGAAGATTGAAGTGTTCTTCAAAGGTATATTTTCATAACCCTATTTTTAGTTTATGAACATGCATGTTTCTTCACTAAATTGAAGGAATTAGAGTGCTTAATGATTCTATTTGCTCCTGTTAATTGCATGCTAACTCCAACACATGCATTATATCATATAAATGTTATAGTATATGCATGTATGCATTAATAGCATATTCATGCATAGTATGTATGTATGGATGGTTGTATGTTACTAATTGTTTCATTGTTTTATTATATAAGTATTATATAAGTTTAGTAATGAAATGGAATTACATGATGCATGGACACTACTTTAGGTAATCTTATAATCATTATAATTTTACTAAGTACGTCATAACATGAAATGAATTATTTTAATTTGTTTAATTTATTTTATAAAAGTTATAATTAAATGAAATTAGAAAATAAATCAATAATTTGCATGCAAACCTTAGGTTAAAATTATTTTTTAAAATAGTTTTAAAATATGATTCACATAAACCTAAGATCACATTTCTAAGAAGATTAGAAATTATGTTTAATATTTTAATTAGCCTAATAGGATTAAATTGATTTTAATAAAAGATTAAAATTGTAGCAAACATATCTATAAGAGACCTTTTGTCTAAGGCTAGTTCTATCTAGGCTGAGGTGTTTAAGTTGATAGAAACGAAACACCCAAACCTGAGAACTGACCTGGAAAGGTGAATTAGATAGATTTGCTACAAGCATGCAATTGTTGAAGGTTTGTTAAAGTGTTTAACGAACATTAATCAAAATTGTTTAACTATCCAAAGTAAGTGTTACTTTTGGACAAACTTAAACAATCACTTAGTGAAAATAATTAGCCATATTTTTCCTAAGTTAAATAAACCCTAAGGTTTTTTTTTTTTTAAATACTCAGTGGGAGGAAAAAGATGTATACGATACGTCAATTTTTCACTCACGTTTTTCCCTTAATGTTCACACCGTGGGAATCATGCTTGGCCTTGAGGCGCCCTGGAAGCGTCCTCCTTCGGATGGTGTTTGCATGAGTGAATATCAAGGTGAATGGAGAGAGTATTTATAGTAAGTGGGAGAATGATGTGTGTCAACATGTCCTACGGTCCCCTTCATTAGTTTGCACTGTGAGATCTTATTGTATGACCTCGAGGTGCCCTGGGAGTGTCCCCCTTCGAATGGTTTATGCATTAGGTCAATATCAAGGCGACTCCAGAATTGGATAGGACCACTTTAGTTTTTACCCCAATCGATTTTTCCCTTCGGTTGGCTCATTGGGGCGAAATTTTAGGGTTTAAAATGAAGTGTCACACTTACAAGAAATTGTTAAACTAGTTAATGAATTCTTAACCAAATCAACGATGACTAATTGTTATAGGAGTAAGAGTTATTATGGTGTAATAATTAATTGAGAATGTCTCAATTCAATGAAGGGACAACTGACTATCTTTCTGTGGCTTTTGTCCTAAATCACTGAAGCATCATTGCAAAAATTATATATTATATGGGACTCATATAGTTTTTGCTAAAATTGATTGGATGTTTTAGAGTTATGCTAAAATCTAATGTAGATCAATTTGTTTCTTTTTAGCAAAAATGTCAAATTGTATTTTTCCGTTATTTGCCTCTAGTAATTTGACCAGTTTTAGTTATACAACTTAGAAAGATTCAATTAATACTTTTTTCGTGGCTAACGACCTCAACATCGTCTTGATTGAGGATTATCATCAAGTTCTGACCCCTGATGACTAATGATTGTTGGGAATGTCCTAAAACTCGCAGTTCGTAAATATTGGAAACATATTATATTTATCAATAAGAGTATTATTGAGTTGTTCATTCAATAAAATGTTATTGATATTGCATTCTGTTATAAAAATCTAATAAACGAATCCATGGCTATAATATGAATACTTTAACTTTAAGTAGAGACATAAATATGGATCAAGTTTTAGTATATAGTCAAAATGGTCTATAAGTATATGGGTGAGATTGGGTTCACTTTGTATACTGATACAAATGATGTAATCCCAAAATCATTAATGTGGAGACATGCAAGTGGGGGCATCCTATGCAAAGGATGTTTGCATAAGATCGAACCTCAAAATAGTCATTTTTCTTTATAAAGACTGTTTACTGTTAAAACTGACTATTTCAAATTCGATGACCTAGAGTAACTCGATCTTAATCCTGAGCTAACTATGCACTCCTGTTTATTCAGGATTATTCTTTGATCTGCATAGGTGAGAGTAGTTCAACAACACTGTTCAATAAACCTTCCATTTTGAGGATAAGACTAGATAGATAGCTGGGGACATAGTTCTACAAGATAGAATTCACTCCTACCCAATTTAAATTAGTAGATAGGTTGTTCCCTTAAGTACTAACTCCTGGTTTTGAACAAAGGGGCTCCACCCTCTCATGGTCGAGAGGGATATAGTTTACTAGTTGGACTATAAACCAATTGTTCAATAGTAGATCAGTGAGAGTTTAAGGAGCAAGATGTATTTACTGGGGTAAAACGATAATTTTGACCTAACTATAAATACGAACAACCCATGAAGGATCGACTTATTGATTATGGTTAAAATGGACAGAAATATATCTATAGTGAGGAGAGTGCAACTATTGAGCTATAGTGGTGTGTCTCGGTAGTTAACAAATATTGATTAATTTTGTAGTTTAGCCAATTAATCTTAAATCGTTGGAACTTATGATCTGTAGGTCCATAAGGTCCCTCTACTAGCTCGTAACATTATATCTTATATTAGTGAATTAAGCAAATTTGAAATGTTCAAATTCGAGATTAGGGTTTTGAATTTGAAGTGTTCACATTCGATTTAGGGTTTGATTAATTATATTTGATATAATTAAATATTTTTATCGAAATTAATCGTAATTAGAGAGATTAGAATATGTAAATATTGATTTAAATATTGATATACATGAATAGTATTCATGTATAAATTAAGTGTTTAATTAATTTAATATTTGATATTAAATTATTATTTAATTAATTATTTAAATAAAATAAATTCAATTAAATTTTGTAAAATTCAAAATCTATTTTGAATTTTTCAATTAAATTAAATTTGGGTGAAAATTAAAGAAAAACAAAATTGAATTTGGAAAATTTGAAATTAAATTAAAAATTGAAAATTCCACTTTAGTGGAGTTTTCCAAATTTTCTAATGTTTGAGTGGTTATCTTCTTAATTAAACACCTAGCTCACTCAAATTAAGCTCTTTAAGGTGTCAATGAGCTGGAGTTCAATCACTCGCATGATTTACATGGTTAAATACTTCAGAATTTTGAATGGGAAAATGTTAATGCAAGCTGAAAGCTGAAATTCTGAAATTCTCTCCAAATGATCTTCCTTCTCAACCCAATTGACCTCAATTCAGTGTTTCCACCACACAATCTGAGTTAGACAATAGTAGAGAAAATCTTCTTGGTGGTCTGCTGTGCATTTGGAGGATAAATTCGTGAAGAGTAGCAAGAATTTGAAGAGTTTCATCAAAGATAATATACTTATGAAACCCTACTTTATATAACAGTTTATATGCATGCTTTAAAACTCAAAGTAAATGTAATTAGAGTGCTTATTGATTCCGATTTCTTTCGTTGCATGAATGTTTTCTCTATCAATTGTGATAAGGTCGAAGTCTACATTTTGGCAAGCATACCTAATGCCTTAACCAAAAGATTTGAGAGTATGGTTACTGCACATCAGATCATGCAATCAATGCAAGAATTCTTTGAGCAATAGTTCTCATAATTCAAGCTAAATGGGGTTGATGATGATGAAATCAGCTCCATAGATAAATTCCAATCCATATTGAATGTTAAGGGACTGATAGAAAAGACAAATGTTGCTAAATCTAGTGAAGTTAATCAACGAGGATTGTCCTCTGAGATGAAACTTGAAGTTTATGATATGGGTTGTGGAGCTGATCCCACTACTCTCTAGAAAAGGAAGAACTCCAAAGAAAATAAATCTGATTTATTTGTCTTGGAGATGTGCTTAGTAGAGAATGATGATTTTTTCTGGATAGTTGATTTAGAAGCTATTAATCACGTATGTTCTTCCTATCAGGGATTCAATTCCTGGAGACAGTTAGTAGCTTGAGAGATGACTCTCAGAGTTAGTACTGGTGAGGTCGTTTCAATTGTTGCTGTAGGCAGGCTTAAGTTATTTTTGGACAAGAAACGATACATGTTATTGGATGACGTATATGTAGTTCCTCATATCAAGAGGAACTTAATTTTTGTTTCTTATCTGATTAAACAAAAGTATTCCTTATCCTTCTTTAAAAATAAAGTGTATATTTTTAAGAATGTAATGAAACTAGGCTTTGGTTCAATGGAAAATAACTTATATGTACTAAGGTCGTTTGTTACAAAAGTTGTGCTAAATACTGAAATATTCAAAATGGCAACGCATAATTTCCAAGGCGCAGTGAGAGTTATGCCTAACGAAGTGAAATTCCTAGGTGTCTTTGGCTTTACGTCAGACAAGACATTGACTTCACTATTCTTGCTTGTTCCCCCTAGGGCTATCCAACTGTTAAAAGACTGAGAGTTTCTCCTAAAGAAAATGTCCATCTTTGGCATCTAAGGTTAGGTCACATTAATCTTAATAGGATTGAGAGATTGGTGAAACGTGGACTTCTAAATGGTTTAGAAGAAAACTCTTTTCCTATATGTGAGTCATTCTTTGAAGGCAAAATGACAAAACAACCTTTTACTGAAAAAGTTTATAGAGCGAAAGAGACCTTGGAGCTTATACATTCAGATCTCTGTGGCCCGATAAATGTAAGAGCATGAGAAAGGTATGAATATTTCATCTCTATTATAAATGATAATTCTAGATATAGATATGTATACCTAATGCAACATAAGTCTGAAGCACTTGAAAAATTCAAGGAGTATAAGACTGAAGTTGAAAATTTGTTAGGTAAAAAGATAAAAATTACGATTTGATCGTGGTGGAGAGTATATGGACTTAAGATTCCAAAACTATATGATAAAATATAAAATTACGTCCCAACTTTCAGCCACAGGTACACCTCAACAGAATGATGTATCAGAAAGGAGAAACAAAACCCTGTTGGACATGGTTAGGTCTATGAGCTATGCTCAACTTCCTGACTCTTTTTGGGGGATATGTATTAGAGATTGTTGTTTATATTTTGAACAACGTTCCCTCAAAGAGTGTTTCTGAAACACTTTTGAGTTATGAAAAGGTCATAAAAGTAGTTTACGCCACTTCAGAATTTGAGGATATCCAGCCCATGTGCTAATGGCAAACCCCAAAATGTTAGAACCTTGTTCAAAAGTATGCCTATTTATAGGCTACCCCAAGGAAATGAGAGCTTGGTACTTCTTTGATCCAAGTGAGAATAAAGTGTTTGTATCGACAAACAATACCTTTTTGGAAGAAGACCACATGAGGGATCATAAACCACTAAGCAAAATTGTATTAAGTGAAATTTCTAATGAATCTACTAAGACTTCAACAAGGGTTCTTGAAGAGGCTGATACATCAACAAGGGTTGTTCATATCGGTTTATCTAGTCATTTACATCCATCTTAAAAGTTGAGATTACCTCAATGTAGTGGGAGGGTTATGAACCCACTTGTACATTACATGAGTTTAACATAAACCCAAGACATCATAACTGATGATGGTGTCTTGGGCTTATAAACAAGCAATAGAAGATGAAGACAAGAAAGAATGGATTAAGCCATGAATCAAGAAATGGAGTCTATATACTTCAATTTTGTCTAGGAACTTATAGATCAACTTGATGGGGTAAAACCTATAGGCTGTAAATGAATCTACAAGAGGAAAAGATGTGCAGATGGAAAGGTACAAACCTTTAAAGTTAGACTTGTGGTAAAGGGTTATACCCAGGTTGAGGGAGTAGACTATGAAGAAACTTTCCCATCTGTTGTCATGTTAAAGTTTATTAGAATTCTCTTGTCCATATCCATATATCATGACTATGAAATATGGAAAATGGACGTCAAGACGACATTTTTGAATGGTAATCTTGAAAAGGCCATCTACATGAATGAACCAGAAGAATTCATTGAACAACATCAAGAGCAAAAAGTTTGCAAGCTTAATCAGTCCATTTATGGACTGAAACAAGCACCTCAATCTTAGAATATAAGATTTGATACTGCAATCAAATCTTATGGTTTTGATCAGAATGTTGATGAACATTGTGTTTACAAGAAAATCATCAGCAACTCAGTATCTTTCCTCATGTATGTGGATGATATCCTACTCATTGGGAACGATGTAGATTTTTTGACTAATGTAAAGAAATGGCTGGTCGTCCAATTCTAAATGAAAATTTTGGGAGCGACGCAGTTTATTCTAGGGATCCAAATCATCAGGGATCGTAAGAACAAAAGGTTGACCTTGTCTCAAGCATCGTATGTTGATAAGATGTTTGTCAAATATTCGATGCACAATTCCAAGAAGAGTTTATTACCTTCCAGGCATAAAATTGTATTATCTAAGGAGCAGTGTCCTAAGACTCCTCAAGAGATTAAGGCAATGAGAACGAATTCCCTATGCATTGGCTGTTGGTAGGCTTATGTATTTAATGTTATGTACAAAACCTGACATTTGCCATGCAGTAGGGATTGTTAGTCAATATCAATCCAATCTAGGATTAGATCACTAGACAACAGTCAAAACAATCCTCAAGTACCTTCAGAGAACGAGGGATTATATGCTTGTGTATGGAGATAAGAATTTGATCCTTATAAGATATATGGACTCTGACTTTCAGATTGATCAGGATTCTCAGAAATCCACATTAGGATCAATGTTTACTCTAAATGGAGAAGCTATAGTTTGGTGAAACATCAAGCAAGGATGCATCATAAACTCCAATATGGAAGCCGAATACGTAGCTGAAGGAAATCGATCACGAGGATTTTCATGAGCAGCGGAAAGATCATTCTAAATTATAATCATGTATGAACATTACAATTATAGTCATAAACAGAAACAAATGGTTATGCATTCATTACAGAAAATACAGCATGATAATAAGAAAATAAAAAATAAATCTACACACATTTGTAGACTCATCTCCATACTCCTGGATCACGAACGCTCGAACATAGCAACCAAGAATGCTCATCCAACACGATCACTACACAGTATGAACACTGCGCACTCGAACTCAGTGATTGCCTCGATCACGAACACCCCAACAACACAAACGGCCTCCACAGAACCTCGACGATGTCGAGTTGAGTAAGACACCACCAAGAAGGCTACCTTGGTATTCTTAGTTTGAGAATCCAGAGGGTGGCCTCTGTGTGGACTTGGTTTGAGGCAGACGACGGAGGAAACAACAATCGTGTAAACGATTGAGCAAGTGGGAGAAGGTTGAACCTATCGTATAGGTCGATGCCCAATCGTTTAGCAAAAGCTAAGTGATCGTTTAGCTGCGTGTCTGTCGCATACAAACACTATATGATCGTTTAGGCCGCTCTAAGTTGTCACTTAGTAAATCCTATTTACTTGACAACTTTCGTGAGAATTACAAGAGAGAATTCATGAAATCTCAAATTTCAACATTACTAAAATTAGGAAAATAGTTTTCCTTTTATCTCACGGTTACCATGAAACCACCAATAACCTCCCACTCAATTGGTTATTAGAGAAAAAATAATTAATTATCTAATAATTAATATTATTATAAATATAAATGATAACCAACTTATCATACTATAGTTATAACCTATAGTTTTAATATTTCATCTCATGAAACATATAAACCATAACTCTTTTTCTATCCCATGGTACTTAATGTAAATCTCATTTACATTAATCTTCCACTAAATATATCTCATACATCATACCGATCATATCATATATAATTAAATTACTTCTTGTCAATTTAAACATTTTAAATCAACACCAAGAACTGATCCTCAACTAAATCCATTGAGCTACCAAGGGGACCTGATGGACCTGTAGCTCGAAGCTCCAACGGTACGTGAATAACTGACTAAACTCTTTAGTCATGGGATCCACCATCCGTTAACTGCCAGACACTCTACTAAAGATCGACAGTTGAACTCTCCTTACCATAGATATATTATGTGTCTATCTTAACCAATCAGCAGTGCGACAACCCTTCACAGATCGCTCGTAAGTAAAGTTGGGCCAATAACCGTTATGCCCCTATAGTTACATCTAACTCCTTAAGTACCACTGATCCCTCTAATGAACATAAGTCATAGTCCTACTAGAATCGAGTTCTCTCTTCTAAGGAGAAGCTGTGGCCACTATGTTTAAGCTCCCGAATCAGCCCCTAAGAGAGCAATCTTTTTACTTATCTTGCTTCGGGAAATGAGTGAATTCCATCTTGTGGATTGAGTTCCCAGCTCCCAGATCAGATAAGTCCCCAAAAATGTAGGCATGTTGAGTTGGCAATCTGGCCACTCTCACCCATACTAATCAAAGGACTGCCTTCTAAGGTAGAAGTTCCCAAAACACTCAGGATTGAGGTCGTGTCACCTATGGTCATTTAGGGGAGATGTAACTCTCTAGTATCAACGACATTATATACAGAGTCTAGTCATCTCGTGGTCCGGACTTATACAAACTCTTTGTATAGGACACCCCTGCTCGCACGTCTCCACATGAATGGTCAGGATCTACTATTTGTAGTAGTTTACAATAATTGCAAACCTCTACAAAGCGGACCGTATCTGTAATGTCACCAAGATCAAGTATCCCACCTTAATCCTTATACTACAGACCTATTTAGGTTATCACTTAAGGCATGATCCACTTGTATATCACATATTTCACATATACATGCTTAAGTTCACATAAGATAACCATGGAACTTTGTTTATTGGATGAGTAAATGCTAGAATGAAATAACATTTATTTTATTCATCAAACAATGTGTATCATTACAAACAACGAGACTCCGGGAGAATTAGGACACCAATCCTAACAATCTCCCACTTGTACTAATGACTCGGAAGACTAATGTACAATACAATAAAAACATGTACAATATACAATAAACTAGGGCAAACCCTAATATCATCTCCCGCTTTCCCTAGATAATATGCCGCATGTCCCTAGACCCAGACTCTCCAGGTGACCCTCGAACACTTTAGCCATGAGGGCCTTTGTAAAGGGATCGGCAACATTGTGCTCCGATGCGATCTTCATGACTATCACATCACTGCGATGCACAATCTCCCTGATCAGGTGATATTTTTGTTCAATGTACTTACCCGACGATGACTCCGAGGCTCCTTCGAATTTGCCACAGCCCCGATGTTATCACAATAAAGAGTGATAGGCAAATCCATATTGGAACAACTTTCAAATCTGAAAGGAATTTTCTCAGCCAAACAACCTCCTTAGCTGCTTCACAAGTGGCTACGTATTCGGCTTCCATAGTGGAGTCTGTGATGCATCTTTGCTTAATGCTTTACCACACTACAACACCTCCATTAAGAGTGAACACTGACCCCGATGTCGATTTGCGAAAATCTCTATTAGTCTGAAAGTCAGAGTCCGTGTATTCTGTAAGGATCAGATCCTTATCTCCATACGAGCATGTACTCCCTCGTTCTCCGAAGATACTTGAGGATCGTCTTGACCGTCGTCCAGTGATCAAATCCTGGATTGGACTGATACCGACTGACAATCCCTACTGCAAAGCAAATGTCGAGTCTAGTACACAACATTGCATACATTAAGCTTTGTACGGCTGAAAGGTATTAAACCAAAGGTAATAAACCCCTCTTGGAACCTTGCATCCTGTACCTGATCAACATTTGATCAATGTATGATGCTTGAGACAGGGCTTTTCGTTCGTTCTTACGATCCCGAATGATCTGAATCCCTAGAACATATTGTGCCTCACCCAAATCTTTCATTTGGAACTAGGTAGCTAGCCAATTTTAATGTTAGTCAGATACCCTACATTATTCCAAATGAGTAGGATATCATCCACATACAGTACCAAGAAAGCTACTGAGCTATTGATGATCTTCTTGTATACACAAGGCTCATCAATATTCTGATCAAAGCCAAACGACTTGACAGTAATGTCAAATATGATGTTATAAGATCTAGATACTTGTTTCAGCCGATAAATGGACCTATTAAGCTTGTAAACTCTTTGCTTTTGATTTGGAACTATGAACCCCTCTGGTTGAGTCATATAGATGGCCTCTTCAAGATTACCATTAAGAAAGGCAGTTTTGACGTTCATTTGCCATATTTCATAATCATAAAATGTGGCTATGGACAGGAGAATCTAGATAGACTTGAGCACGAAAACAGGTGATAAAGTTTCCTCATAGTCAATTCCCTCAACTTGGGTATAACCCTTTGTCACGAGTCTAACCTTAAAGGTTTGTACTTTTCCATCTATACCTCTCTTTCGCTTATAGATCCACTTACACCCAATAGGTCTTACCCCATCAGGTGGATCAACAAGCTCCCAGACGTTATTGAAGTACATAGACTCCAATTCCTGGTTCATGGCTTTAACACATTCATCTTTGTCAACACCCTCCATTGCTTTCTTAAAAGGCAACAGATCCTCAACCCCAACATTTGCAAGATGTTTTGGGCTTCAGTCAAACCCATGTAGTGATCTGATGGGTTTACAACCCTCCCACTACGTCGAGGCAGTCTCAACTCTTGAGCTGGTTGACTAGATATACTGACCTCAATAACTCTTGTTGATCTGTCGGCCTGTTCAACAACTCTTTTTGAACCCTCAGCAGTCTCAGTCTCATTAGAGATCTTACACAAAACGAGCTTACTTCGTGGCTTATGGTCCCTTATGTGGTCTTCTTCCAAAAAGATAACATTTGTAGAAACAAGCACTTTTGTTCTCACTTGGATTATAGAAGTATCCACCTCTCATTTCCTTGGGGTAGCCTACAAAGAGGCAAACCTTCGAACGTGGTTCCAACTTCTTTGGGTTAGTCATTAGCACATGTGTTGGACAGCCCCAAATCCTGAAGTGGCGTAAACTACCTTTACAACCTCTCCATAACTCAAAAGGTGTTTCAAAAACACTTTCCGAGGGAACGTTGTTCAAGATATAACATGCAGTCTGCATTACAAAACCTCAAAACAAGTTTGGAAGATGAGCATAACTCATTATAGACCGAACCATGTCCAACAAGGTTTTGTTTCTCCTTTCAGATACACCATTCTACTGAGGTGTACCAGGGGCCGCGAGTTGGGACGTGATGGTTGCTTTTGTGAAGTGAACTATGGATGATATGCGATGGTGAGATTTCGTTGAGCACTCAAGTTTCCTCAGAGAAATCCAAGTGTAAACTTCACTGTGTTTCCTGGTAAGTCCAAGGTCGAACTCAGGAACTTGTGAAAATAGGTTGCGTTGGTAATTTTTAGGAAAACTTTGCGGTAACTAAATAAATAAATTGTTATTGAGGTTGTTGATTGGTTTAATGAAAAATAAACAAATGCGGCGGATTTGAGAAAAGTCAGTTGTGTGATAGATGCACTGAGTATGCAGATGAACGGATTGAGAAAGTCTTTAGCTAGCGTTACTTGGGAATGCATCAGACTATGCGATCATGCTACAACCATGCACAACAAGTCATTTTCCAATGCAAATGCGATGCTCCTAAGTCTAGGATGCATTCAACACATGCATCCCAACTCTTTCCTTATGTGATGACGCAAAATGCATAAAGGCAAGGTGACCGCAGACAATCATATTCTATCTCTAGGATGTATGCGATGTGTTAATAGCAAATAGTGCTTATTTCTAAGCTGCTACCTATTGATTATGCATTCTAATCTGACTCTCCTGAGCCTAGATTCTAACCTGACCTTCCCAAGCCTAGATCCTATCCTTATACTACCCTCCCGAGTATCTCCTATTCCCTAGTTGCGCTAGCTACATGCTTCTCAACCCATTCAACTGATTTAGTTACTTATGCGTAAATAACAAAGAGTAAACAGATATAGAGAAGTAAATTCCATTTCGATAAATGAGTTGAGTACAAAATAACAATGGAAGATGAAAGTATAGAGAGCCTGGTAGCAATTCCTTGCTGACCGAGGCTTTTACACTGTAAATCTCTATTCAACTCTAAAGATGTTCCTGCTTTTGCAGGCGTCGACCCTCTCTCTGTCCTTAAATCTTTCGACGCTCTCCTAAGCTTACCGGAACAATCTATCAGTACAACCTTCCTCTCTCACGTCCACCTTGAAACGAAATGAAACTATGAACAAAGACGTGCGAACCGAACGTATAAAGTTTAGAACTCGTGAACCCCGGTGAACCCGTAGGATCGTGAACCCTTTTTCTAAAGGTTGCCTTTGGTATTTATAGAACATCCAGGGTGAATGGCGGCTTCTCTCTCATAATTGCACATATGGGACGACTTTAATTCCCTTGACTGATGCGTCAAATATTTGTCACCAAAAAGCTGAATGTACTTGTTATCGTTAAGCGGCTGTCAACTTAATTTGGATTCGACTGTCATCAGCTTTCTGTCCCATTGCGATTAATTAGCCTTTCACCAAGATGCGCCCACCATGTTGCACCGACCAAGTTGCGGCATTCCTTCTTGAGCAAATGTTTACGAATATGATCACCGCAAAGCCTTGCAATAATGCTGCACTCGACCAATGATTACTTATGATTGCAATTTCCACCTTGCGTCAACGCATATTCTGCATCAAAATGCAAAAACCAACTGTTCCTATGTGATGAATGCATGCGACCACAATATCATAAAGTTGATGCTTAATGGATGCAATTTAACATGTTTTATCAACGCAAGCCAGCATTGTTTAAGAACTTAGCACTATGATAACGTGCATTTCTGCCCGTTATCAGGACGCAATCTCATGTTCTATCATATAGTTCTGAAATTGGAGGTCTATATACACTCCACCACGATTAGATCGTTGTGTTTTTATCTTCTTACCTAACAAGTTTTTAACTTCAACCTTATACTCTTTGAACTTGTCAAGGGCTTCAGACTTACGTTGCATTAGGTAGAGATACCTAAACCTTGAATAATCATCTATGAAAGAGATGAAATATTCATACCCACCCGGAGCTCTAACATTCATCGGACCACAGAGGTCTGAATGTACAAGCTCTAAGGCTTCTTTGGCTCTGTAACCTTTTCCAGTAAAAGGTCGTTTGGTCATCTTGCCATCGAGGCATGATTCAAATACCGGCAAGAAGTTTTCTTCTAAACTCTTTAAAAGTCCACTTTTCACCAACTTCTCAATCCTATTGAGGTTGATGTGACCTAACCTCAGATGCCAAATATGGGCATTTTTTTTAGAAGAAACCTTTGGTCTTTTAGCTGTTGTTGCCGTATTAAACATTTCAGTGTTAAACAAGGCTTTTATGACTAATGACCTTAGTATATATAAGTTACTTTCCATTGATCCAGAACCAATCTCCATCCCATTCTTGAAAATAAGCAATTTATTCTTAGAAAATGAGATGATATAACCTTGTTCAATGAGACAAGAAACCAAGATTAAGTTCCTCTTAATATGAGGAACTACAAAAACATTATCTAATAACAGATAATGTTTCTTGTTAACAAATAACTTCAGCCTACCTATAGCAACAGCTGAAACAACCTCACCAGTGTCGACTCGTAGAGTCATCTCTCCCTTTGGCAACGTTTGCTAAGAACTGAATCCTTGGTAAGATGACTGGCATGATTGGTAGCACCTGAATCAAGGATCCAGGCAGAATCATCATTCTCTACCAAACACGTCTCCAATACCAATAAATCAGATTTACTGTCTTTCATTCTCTTTTGGAGAGTAGTGGGATCAGTGTCATAACAACTGACACTAGTGGTTTTGTCATCCATCCCTTTATGCTCGAAAAATAAGAACTGACGTTCAAACAAATCTTGTAGTGAGTCCATGATCTCGCGTGCAATGATCATGTTCTCAACCCTTTTGGCTAAAACATCAGGTATGTTAGCCAAAATGTGAAGTTGGGCTAATGAATTAGCCTTCATCCACACCTTATATGCATTGCGAACACTTCGCGGTGCATCAAGGGTCGGGACTTCAGGACACTCCTCAACCATGAAAAATATGAGGCCGTTTGCCACGAAATACGTTTCACACGATTCTTTCCACTGTAAGTAGTCGGTCATATTAAAAACACTAAAAGGAAATACTAACGAGTTCCTGAAAAGAAAAACACATTGACCTACGTTAAATTTTAAGCAAATACTCGTTGTAAAACAAAACAACATCCAATAAGGATTTAGCAAAACTAATATGAACCCCGTGTGACATCTAGTTTTACAATGACACTTCAAAGATTTAGGACAAAAGCCGCCGAAGGGAGGTCAGTTATCCCTCCTCTGAATTGAGAAGTTCTCAACCAGTCATTAATACCAAAACAATTCTTGTTCCTATAATGACTAGCCATCATTGATTTGGCCAAGAGATCATTAACTTACTTAACAATCTCCCATAAGTGTGACCCACCATTTTAAGCCCTCGAGGTCCGCCCCAAAAAGCCAATTCGAAGGAAAAAAATCCAATTGGGGAAAAACCTAAAGCGACCCTCCATTTCTGGTTTCACCTTGATCTTGACCAACTGCATAAAACCCATCCAAAGGGGGACGCTCAAAGGCAACACGAGGGACTACAGAATGATCTCACAGTGTGAACCAATGACAGAGACCATAGGATGTGTTGACACACACCCTTCACCCACTTACTATAAACACTTTCTCCGTTCACCTTGATATTGACTCATGAAAATACCATCCGAAGGGGGATGCTCCCAGGGCACCACGAGGTCAAGCATGAATCTCACGGTATGAATTTACAGGGAGAAACGTGGAATCATAGACATATCAAATACATCTTTTCCTCCCACAGAGTATTTTATAACTAAGGGTTTAGCTTACTTAGAAAAAATACGGCTAAAGATTTTAATTAATTGACTTTTAGGTTTGCCCAAGAGTAACATTTACCTTGGATAATTAAACAACTTTTAATCATCATCCATTAAACTCTTTAACAGAATCTTTGATCAAATCGATGCATGCTTGTTGAAAATCTATCTAATTCACATTTTCAAGTAGGTTCCAAGGTAGGGATGTTACGTTTCCGTCAACTTAAGAACCCCAACCTAGCCAAAACCCGCCTTAGACGAAAGGTCCCTTATAGATAGATTTAAAATAAATTTAATCTTTTATGCCCAATTTAATCTTATTAAACCGATTTTAAAAGATTAATCTAGGTTACTAAACTCTTTAGAACCACTTGAACTTAGGTCTATCTCAATCCAATTTTTAAAACCCTTTTAAAAAAACTTGAGTTCACCCTAAGTTCACATGCAACTCTTTCATATTGATTTTAGGTCTAATTTCCTTTATAACACTTATAAATGGAAACAACCACCACAATACGAAGCTAACACATGCAAGGCATTCATAACAATTATAAACAACCTAAGTGTCCCACTTAATGCATTGTCCATTCTTTGCTACTTCTTTTATATAACACCTATACAAAACAGTAATGAAACAAGCAAAACATGCTTCCATTCACCCTTAGACTATAACACTTATAATAAAAGGATGATTCATGATAATGCTCACTGCATGCAAAATATATATTTCATGATGCATGCACATGCTTTTAAGTAATTTCTTCATGCTCGATAATAACATTTATAATACATGATGCATGAATAATTGCACAACCTAAGGTGGATTTTAAACTATATGTCAAACACTTTGGCATATAAGCACCATACATCACATGTATAATAAATAAATGTTGATGAACCGAGTAAAATTGCCTTAAAATCACAAAATTAAAGCTAACTATTACAAAGACAAGGAGTCTCCAGTTCAAACAGGCGAATTAGGTCTTGAACCGCTCGGGCGAAGCAACGCATCTCTAACTATCGTTTACTAAACTCTTCGTGATTGTCTACACGATAAAACAAACGCTTCGTTCTATTGATTAC
This sequence comes from Benincasa hispida, assembly GCF_027475165.1. Classification (NCBI taxonomy): domain Eukaryota; kingdom Viridiplantae; phylum Streptophyta; class Magnoliopsida; order Cucurbitales; family Cucurbitaceae; genus Benincasa; species Benincasa hispida. The sequence continues at coordinate 25,464,336 of NC_143478.1, forward strand.
CAATGCTCCCAGAGCTAAACGATCGTTTAGCAAATACTACATGATTGTGTACCTTTTACTAAGCGATGAAGCTTGAGGTATGCGATCACTTAGCTCACTCTACACAACGCCTGCCTTTCGCGATCGTCTAAACGATTACGATGCGTCAAAGCACCATCGCCTAAATGATTGCTTAGCTAGTGCCTCATATCATATACGCACGATCGTGTACGTAGTAACTAAGCGATGAGGCTTGCTAACTACACGATTGTCTAACACGCGCCTTTTACTAAACAATGAGCATCACATGCTCCCACTGCGATCGTCTACCTCCAGCGCCTACGTGATCGGGCAACCAACGCTACGCGATAGAGTAAACGATTTACCCCATCGCTTAGCATTAGCTACACGATCATTTAGAAAAATCTACACGATGGCTTAGTTAAATCTCAACGATTGTTTACCTTAGGCTACACGATATGACCAACATTTGGTCTTCTTCTTCGTTGAGAACCACATCTCCATGCTTCGAAACTTCATCACGAACGACTCGACTAACTCAAACTCTTTGAATTACATAATTGATTGCAAGTTAATTACGCCCAAAAACATAGGGGCCCTTACAAATTAATACTTTGTAATTGAAAAAATCTTTAACTAAAGGCAATTAAACCTGAAATATTCATCAATTTCATCCACAAATGCACTTAACAATTAAATACAAATGTAGAAACCCACCGAGACTATAAAATGAAGTTCAAAACAGACTTGTAATTTGGAATATCATAACAACCTGGCTCTGATACCAACTGAAGGAAATTGATCACGAGGATTTCTATGAGCAGCGGAAAGATCACTCCAAACTACAATCATGTATGAATATTACAATTACAGTCATAAAAAGAAACAAATGGTTATGCATTCATTACAGAAATTATAACATGATGATACAAAAATCAAGGAGAAATCTACACACATTTGTAGACTCATCTCCATGCTCCTGGATCACGAACGCTCGAACACAGTAACCTTGAACGCTCGTCCAACACGACCGCTACACAGCACGAACACCACGCACTCGAACTCAGCGACCGCCTTGGTCACGAACACCCCAACAACACGAACGACCTCCACAGAACCTCGACAGTATCGAGTTGAGTATGATACCACCAAGAAGGCTGCCTTGGTATTCTCAGTGTGAGAATCAAGAGGGTGAGCTTTGTGTGGACTTGGTTTGAGGCAGACGACGGAGGAAACAATAATCTGTAAATGATTGAGCAAGTAGGAGAAAGCTGAACCTATCGTATCGGTCGATGCCTAATCGTTTAGCAAAAGCTAAGCGATTGTTTAGCTACGCGTCTGTTTCCTACAAACACTACACGATCGTTTAGGTCGCTCCAAGTTGTCGCTTAGTAAATCCTATTTACTTGACAACTTTCGTGAGATTACGAGAGAGAATTCACAAAATCTCAAATTTCAACATTACTAAAATTAGGAAAACAATTTTTCTTTTATCTCATGGTACCATGAAACCACCAATAACCTACCACTCAATTGGTTATTAGAGCAAAAGAATTAATTTTCCAATAATTAATATTATTATAAATATAAATGATAACCAACTTATCATACTATATTTATAATCTATAGTTTTAATATTTCATCTCATGAAACATATAAACCATAGCTTTTTTTCTATTCCATGGTACATAATGTAAATCTCATTTATATTAATTCTCCACTAGATGTATCTCATACATCATACCGATCATATCATATCTAATCGAATTACCTCTTGTCAATTTGAACATTTCAAATCAACACCAAGAACTGATCCTCAACTGAATCCATTGAGCTACCAAGGGGACCTGATGGACATATAGCTCAAAGCTCCAACGGTACGTGAGTAACTGACTAAACTCTTTAGTCACGGGATCCACCATCTGTTAACTACCAGGCACTCCACTAATGACTGACAAGTAAACTCTCCTTACCACAGATATATTATGTGTCCAAATTTCACAAAATCTCTCCTTACCACAGAGAGAATTCACGAAATCTCAAATTCAACATTATTAAAATTAGAAAAACCAATTTTCTTTTTCTCTCACGGTTACTATGAAACCACCAATAACCTCCCACTCAATTGGTTTTTAGAGAAAAAGAATTAATTATCCAATAATTAATATTATTATAAATATAAATGATAACCAACTTATCATATTATATTTATAACCTATAGTTTTAATATTTCATCTCATGAAACATATAAACCATAGCTCTTTTTCTATTTCATGGTACTTAATGTAAATCTCATTTACATTAATCCTCCACTAGATGTATCTCATACATCATATCGATCATATCATATATAATCGAATTACCTCTTGTCAATTTGAACATTTCAAATCAACACCAAGAACTGATCCTCAACTGAATCTATTGAGCTACCAAGGGGACCTGATGGACTTGTAGCTCAAAGCTCCAACGGTACGTGAATAACTGACTAAACTCTTTAGTCAGGGATCCACCATCTGTTAACTACCAGGCACTTCACTAAAGACCGACAGCTGAACTCTCCTTACCACAGATATATTACATGTCCATCTTAACCAATCAGCAGCGCAATAACCCTTCATAGATCGCTCTAAGTACAGCTAGGCCAATAACCGTTATGCCCACTGATCCCTCTAATGAACATAATTCATAGTTCTACTATGACTGAGTCCTCTCTTCCAAAGAGAAGTTGTGGCCACTATGTTCAAGCCCCGGAATCAGCCCTTAAGGGAGCAATCTCTTTACTTATCCCTGCTTTGGGAAAGAAGTGAATTTCATCTTGTGGATTGAGTTCCCAGTTCCCAGATCAGACAAGTCCCTAAAAAGGTAGGCATGTGAGTTGGTAATCTGGCCACTCTCACCCATACTAATCAAAGGACCGCCATCAAAGGCAGGTATTCCCAAAACACTCAGGATTGAGATCGTGTCACCTATGGTCGTTTAGGTGAGATTTAGGTCTTTAGTATCAACGGCGTTATATACAGAACCTAGTCATCTCCTTATCCAGTCTTATACAAACTCTTTGTATAGGACACCCTCGCTTGCACGTCTCCACATGAATGGTCAAGATCTACCATATTTAGTAGTTTACAACAATTACAAACCTCTAACAAGCAGGTCGTATCCGTAGTGTCACCAAGATCAGGTGTCCCACCTTAATCTTTATATTATAGATCTATTTAGGTTATCACTTAAGGCATGATCCACTTGTATATCACATATACATGCTTAAGTTCACATAAGATAACCATGGAGCTTTTTTTATTGGATATGAGTAAATGCCATAATGAGATAACATTTATTTTATTCATCAAACAATGTGTATCATTACAAACAACGAGACTCGGGAGAATTAGGATACCAATCTCAACAGTAGACTCTTGTGAAGCTGCTAAAAAGACTATTTGGCTTAGGAAGTTCATTACAGATTTGGAAGTCGTTCCAAATATGTCTTTGCCCATCACACTTTATTGTGATAACCATGGTGCTCTGACAAATTCTAAGGAACCTAGGAGTCATCGAAGAGGCAAAGACATAGAGCGAAAATATCACTTGATTCGGGAGATTGTGCATCGAGGTGACGTGATTGTCATAAAGATTGTTTTAGAGCACAAGGTTTCTGATCCGTTTATAAAGGCTTTTACGGCTAAAGTGATCCATTTATAAAGTCTTTTACGGCTAAAGTATTCGAGGGACATCTAGAAAGTCTAGGTCTAGGGGACATGTGACATATTGTCTAGGGCAAGTGGGAGATATTACTGGGGTTGATAGCTCGTAGAAATACAAGATATTGTAGCCTTTTACTTAGAATTATGATGGCTAATAAGCAGAATATGCATTGATAATACTAAAAATTCAGGTGAAAAGTGAACTTGCGTCAATCAGCACAAAAAATCCTCACTAACCCTATACCATGCATTATTTCGCGTCAAATTGTCCATTTTTGTAGATATTACAGGAATTGATCGCATGCTTCGATCCCAGACTGTCGCAAGGTTGAACGCATGAGTTGATGTTCATAAAGTTCATTGCATGGAATGTTGCGTCCACAGAGTGATAATTGTGATAAAAGACTACTCGCAAGGTAGATGGAATGCGTTGGCACTTCAAGAGAAATAAACTAGAACGCATACCTTGGGAGCATCAACAAGATAAGATGATGTTGACATTGCCCATACCGTGACAAAGGTAGCAGTGAGGCAGAACGCAATCATGAACGTTGTCGGCGTTTAAACTCTATAAATAGCACCTTAGACCTTCACTTCAAGGCATCTGAGCTTCTGCCTTAAGGCAGATGCTTGCGATCACAAATGAGAGCATGAGCGAGATTTTCTTTGAGGATTCTTCACCTCCACAAGCCATTCCAAGTGAAGATCAGAGTTTTCGCTGGAGATAGAGCTCGAGAGAGACTTCTTCACCATCCATCCATGGTGCCACAAGCAGCCTTGACGCATTTCGAATGAAAAGCAAGAGATTGTTTTCATCTAGCCTTCCATTTCTTCTCTTGTCTCTGTATTGTATTGCATTTTGGCTTAAGACATTAATATATTTTGTAATCAATGCATATCTTAATTCCTTCAACGCCATCTTCTTCATCTTTGTCATCATTTACCTTCATCATTTAGTTATCAAAGACGATCGCATACTCAATCGTGTAGCCTAGAGATAGGACGCATGTAGCAACTCACCGAGAGGTGTGCGTTGTGCGAGTATAGTGAGTTAATCCTCTTCGCTTGGTGTGAGGATGTAGCAACGCTTGTCTATGGGTTGTTGCAATGTTTGTCTATGAGCTGATTAGCCACAACTAACAGCCTGAGAGGGCGAGTAGTGGAACACACTAAAGCAAAGTATGCATTGTTCTAAGAGATAGGCACGATCATATGCTCAACGCAAACATGCATTATAGAGATATAAGCATGCGGCCAGCCACTGAGAGGTGCGCGATGCATTAGTGTGGCGAGCTGGGATTACTAGGGCGGCCTAACATAATGAACATTATTATGCCTTAATGACTGTTGCATCTCTATCAATTCTCATAGTTAAACTTCCATTGCTCAATCTGTTTAGTTAGGGGTAGGAGTAGCGCATAATCCTTTAATTTTATCTTTTTATTTTTATTTATTGCCTCAAACGCATTACTTCACAAACATTGAGTTACAAGTCCCTGTGTTCAACCTCGAATCATCCCAAGAAACTTGCGTTCTCGTTATACTTGGCGAGAAAGCGAGAAAACTTGTGGCAGGAACATATGGTCATCGCATACATGCTTAAAAACATATTGTATATTTTCTAGTCCAACGCATGACCATCGACACATGGAGATCAACGCATAACATAAGTTGCATATTTATTTTCCTCTCCTTTTCCAACGCATCAAGTTTTTGGCGCTGTTGCCGGGGAACTTGGCAACTAATAGTTTGTTAAGTTTTGTGTTTTCACAGGCATCCTTTTTGTCTTGGGCGTATTGTAGCTTGTATGACCAAGTTGCAAATGATATTTGAGTGAATGCGATGTGCCGAAAGTCAAATATTGACCCCGAGATAAAGGCTATTTGTTGCATAAGTTGGAAGTAGTCTTATGAGCGTGTTAACTAACATGCGTCCAACAATTGTTGGAAGCTCTAATGGTCGGGACAACGAGTCTCTTGATCTAAGCAGTTGAGATCCATCTTCTGCGTGGAAGAATCCTTGCGGTAACTTCACTCCAATTTCTTAGGGACGTCTTCTATTCTATCTTTACTTTGCTTTCCTAGTTAACTTTAGTTTATTTATTCGATTATTGTCATTTTGGATTCACAGCCGCTTTCTTGGATGAGATGTGTGTTCGCTCCATGTAGGTGCGTTAATAAATCCACTCACTGCGATGGTTCAGAAGAAGAATCTTCTCCATCATTCAACGCATGGCTATTTCTCCGCAAGATTTCTAAGTACTAACGAAATCGATATTCTGCTCATAGGTTTTTTCTTGTTATCTTTTATGCATTATCCTTATGAAATTCTCCTTTGTCCGCTTGCTTTCTTATGCGTTGATAAATCAGCATCCATGATACTTATAATTCACTACATCCACTAACTAAAAGTTGCACAGCTCACCCCAGTTTAGTAGCTTCTTCAAAGTTTGACAGTCTCAGTTTTATTATGTGTAAACCTCTGCTCAAACATCTTCTACCGCATTCCTGAATGAGTTTGTTTTTAGCTTTTTGGCAAAGATCCCTACTACTCTCTAAGTTTGGGGGAGGCAGACGTATGCGCTTTGCGATAATGATAATATGCGATACTACGTTCTAAATGATGTACGCGGTGATGTTTAAATGCTTTCATAGTATGCACTCGTGTAGTATGCGCGTGTCACAAGTTTTCTTACGCTGGAACCAAGTATATTTCCAACGCAAGTTTCTCAGAGTGATCTGAGGTCGAACACGGGGATTGCGGTGATTAATGCGATACTGATGTGATATATGCAATCGGGAAAACAAAATAATAATGAATTATGTTGGGAAAATAAAATGCGGTAAGAGTAAAATGCGTTAAAAGTAAAATGCAATAAAGAATAGAATGCGATGGTAAATAAAAGTGATGATAAATAAATTACGGTGATAAAATAAGATGCGGAAGTAAAGTAGAATGCGGTAACAAATAAATGAATAAACAATTAAATATACAAAGTGAGGACTGACTGTGAAGATGTGCAAAAGTATCTGATGAATGCGGTGGCAAGTCTTGTGAAATGTGTCAGAAAGAGAATGGGTTGAGGGAAAGGACATCGTAAGTTCGTCAATCTTATTGAGGACATAAGTAAGGTTTCGCTTTCCCTTGGCTTACACCTTTCAGTGATCGGCCGCGTTCCCATATGTCTATGGTGAAACAGAGATGAACGTGGTGAATGCAAGGTTATTTCCATCGCTGGAAATATTTCTCGCTTTAGTTAACGCATTCTTCCAACCTTCTTTCGAGAGGCAGAATAATATCTTCACTTCTGCTCTCACAGATGAAGATGTCATTGAGCATGCTTTAGCTAAACTCAGCCGATTTCTTCAACAAAGATTAACTTACTCGCTTAATCCTTCCTTTTTACCCTGGGAATTAGTGATACATGGTGAAGGAAATGGATGATGAATGTATGGTGAAGAATAGAGAGATGATGATGAATATGATAATGATATTAAAATCTAAAGATAAGCGTTTGTTACAGACAATGAATGAAAGATTAGAGATGAACACAGTTGATGAATAGAAAGTAAGAACAGATAAGGAAAGCGTGTCAATATCTTGACACGGATCCCGATCGGAGACGATGTGCTTGCCGGCGTGTGGGAGGAATGGAGTGGAGAACTTCCTTTTCAGGCTTGTTTTCCAGGTAGAAATGATCCTTGCACAGAGCTTCTTCTTCGGGAATGGGAATGAATTGCTTGCTCAGAGACTTACCTTTCGGTCTTGTCTCGTCTTTATCCCAGATTTTCTCTAAGTTGTCTCTTCAGACCAGCTGCTTTCTTTGAATTTGAAGTAGCTATTTATAGACCTTGGCACTTTCTACATCAGTGGTCCCGCTCTAAAAAGTTGATTTTTCCTGCCATGGTTTGGTTGAAATGTCTGTTCTGCTCCACATTTAATTTGTCAAAATCGTACAACAGAAAAGCTGTACAATTTCAGAAGTCCTTGCAAATGCGTCGCTCTTTTCATCTATGATCGATCGTCGCATGCGGTGTAATTGCTTTGATCTTTTTATCGATTGCCGCATGTGGTACAAATGTGTTGATCGTTTGCATCCATGATCGATCGCCGCATGCGCTGCAATTGCGTTGTTCATTTTCGTTCCCAATTGCCTGCCGCATGCAGTATGAATGCATTGTTCATTTTTGTCCTCGAGTGATTTTCGCATGCGGTGACCTGTTTCCTGCAAAACAAAGACTTGGACATTCCATTTTGCCATCGCAATGGGGTTAGCGGGTGTGCTTACGACACTTTACAATTTTCGCGTTTCTAAGCCAATTTCTATACAGTCGACGCAACTTTTCCCTTCTTTTTGCCGCATAATCTAAATAAAACGGTATAAGTAACTTGTATTTCTACAAGTTATCAGAGATATTACTCTTTTACGGCTAAAGTATTCGAGGGACATCTATAAAGTCTAGGCCTAGGGGACATGTGACATATTGTCTAGGGCAAGTGGAAGATATTACTGGGGTATGGTGTATGCTTTAGTTTATTGTATTTTGTACTTTATTTGTATTGTACATTTGGCTCTCTAAGCTTTAGGACAAGTGGAAGATTGTTGGGATTGCTGTTTTAAATCTCTCTCGTATTCTTGTAGTTTGTAAACATTGTACAAACAAATTGTTATTAATAAAATAATTATTATTTTATGAGCATTTACAGAATCCAATAAACTAAGATCCTAAGTTATTTTATATAATTTAAACACGTATGTAGAGACATATAGGTGGATCATGTTTAAATGATAACCTAAACTATCTATAGTAGATGGATAAAGCTGGGTACCTTATTTTGGTGACACTACGAATACGACCCACTTTGTAGATGTTACAAGTATTATAAAGTGCTACAAATGATCTGATCTTGATCATTCATGTGGAGTATGTGAGTGAAGAAATCCTATACAAAGAGTTTGTATAAGACTAGACCACAAAATGACTAGTCTTATTATATAACGTCATTAATAGTAGAGACTTACATTTCACAATGATAACCATAGGTGACCTGACCTAAATCCTTAGTGATTTGTGAACTTCTGCCTATGAAGGCGGTCCTTTGATTTGCATGGGTTAGAGTGGCCAAATCGCCGACTCAATATGCTTACCATTTTGGGGATTCGTCTGATTGGGGAGCTAGGAACACAATTACACAAGACGAAATTCACTCATTCCCTGATATCGAGGTAAGTAGATAAATTATTCTCTTAAGGGTTGATTCCGAGGCTTACACAATGTGGCCACACCCTCTCTGGGTCCGAGAGGGATATGGTCATAGTTGAACTATGACTTATTGTTCATTAAAAGGATCGATAGTACTTAAGGAGTTAGATGTAGCTATAGAGACAAAAGTAATTTTGGCCCAACTATACTTACGGGCAATTTGTGAAGAGTCATCATACTGTTGACTAGTTATATCCAATGGACACAGAAATATATCTGTAGTGCGAATAATACAGTTGTCGGTCTTTAGTGATTGATTGATAGTTAATGGATGTTAGGTAATTTAACTAAGACTTTAATTATCCAAGTACCATTGAAGCTTCAAACTAAAGGTCCAGAAGGTCTCCTCTGTAGCTCAACACGGATTATTGAGAAATAATTTTGAATTAATTTGAATTGTTCAAATTAGTTGAGAAAATTAATTATATGCGATATAATTAATATAATGTATTTGATATATTATAATATAAAGTTTAGTTGAGAGAAGGAAACAAATATTTGAATATGATTCAGATATTAATTATGTGAATTAGATTCATATAATTTAATTTAATATAAATGAGATTTATATTAAATAGGATATTTGTAATGCATAGTAGAATAAGAGAAAAAATCTAAAAATATATTACATTTTTAAAATATTTGCAAATATGGATGAGTTGACTAGTCAATCTTTGATTTTTTTTTTTTTAATTTCCAATTTCGCCTTCCCTTGTCTTATTTTGTTGTACAACTTTTTTTTAGTCTTTTTATTTTATTTCTCTTCTTTGATTTTTGCTTCTTTCCTCCCTATTTTCATTTTTTCGTTTTATTTTCTTTCTTAGTTTTTGTTTCTTCTCCTTTTATTTTATTTTATTTTATTTTATTCTTTCATTTATCCTATTTTTGCTTCTTTCCTTTATTTTTTTATTTTTTTTCATTTCCTTCTTTTTTCCTTTCTTTTTTTTTTCATTTTTTTAATTTTTTTTTCTTTATTCAGTTTTTTATTATTCCTTTTTTTTTATTTTCTTTCTTCAGCTCTTACTTATTCCTTTTTTTTAATTTTTATTTTCTTCCATTTCTCCAATTTTTACTTCTTCCCTTATTTTTTTATTATTTTATTTTCTTGTCTTTCTCCGATTTTTTGCTTCTTGTCTTTCTCTTTCTTTTTCTTTTTTCGTTTTTCTTTCATTTTTCCAGTTTTTGCTTCCTTTTTTTATTTAATTTTCTTTCTTTTTCTTCAGTTTTTGCTTCTTCTCTTTCTCTTATTTTTAAAATTTTTCTTTCCTTTATTTGAATTTTTTCTTCTTCCCTTTTTTTTCACAAGAATTATGAGGCTGAGTTCCATACGCATGACTTGAAAGTATTCAATTCATAAGAGACTTAACACCAACAAGTCAATCATCAAGTTTGATTATTATAACAAATAATAAATATAAATAGCAAATGAAAGTCTAATAGTGATAGCCACTAATATTTTCTATCATTGATAGCTTAATATTTGATTATATTTTTGTAGTTAATAGCCACTTGTAGAAATCTATCATTGATAGCCAACTTAATGAATTTATTTAAAAAGTTGAATCTCGAACTAAAATGTAAGTGGAATGCCTAGAAGTTATCACTAATAGAATGTTTATCAGTAATAGAAGCTATCATCGAAAAGAAAAAAGACTTATAAATATTTGGGAAGGACAAGAAATGGGCAAAAAGGTGTTCAGTGGTTATGATTGATAGAAGCTACTACTAATAGCATGTTACCAATGATAGAAGCTCATACTAATAACATGTTATCGATGATAGAAGTTATCCGATAACACGTTATCGGTGATAGAAGCTACCACTGATAGCACGTATCAGTGATAGAGAACTATCACTGATAGCATGATATCAGTGAGATCGTTGATAGCATCTTATTAGTGATGTTATCAGTGAAAGAAGTTATCACTGATAACCACAATATGAGTGATGTTAGTGAAATCGGTGATAAAACTTAAGTGATATCTATATATCGAGTTTCTTTCAAAAGTGATAACTAGTTATAGAAATCTATCATTAATAGCCTTAAGTGTTAATATTTCAAGGATGATTTTAATTGATGAAAGTCTATCAGTGATAATGACTGATAGCTGCTATCAGTGATAGCCATGATAAAAGATTATTAGTGATAATTACTATGGTAATCAAAGTTGTTGGTTTTCTTTCAAAGTTGATCACTATTTATAAATCTATCATTGATAGCCACTGATAGCCTTAAGCAGTAATATTTCAACGTTAATTCCAATTGATGAAAGTGAATCAATGATAGCTAATAATAATTGATAGCAAATTAAAAGTTAATATGTCAAGATTGTATTAATTTTTCTAAAATTTAAAGCTATCGCTGATAGCAACTATCATCGATAGCAATTGATAGAAGCTATCAACGATAGCAGCTGATAGAACCTATCAGTGGTCATCACTGATAGCTGCTATCAGTGATAGCTTTTAATTTGAGAAAACCGGAAAGAAGTGAAAAACATGGTGGCTAAACATGGGTTTTTTAGTCTTTTACCATTTTTTGATCTATATATGCAATTATTTTATCCTTGTACTATATATTCTATTATTTTGGGCTTAAATTCTCTTTATGCAACTAGCCCTATTAAATACCATTGATGAGAGAATTAAAACTATAGGTTATATTGTATTTGATATAATATAAAACTATAGGTTATGTGTTATATTTGATATAACATAGAGTTCAATATATATAATATATGATAAGGTAGTTATCATATATTTATATATATTAGTTAAATAATTAAATTAAATTATTTATTTATTTATTGAATTTAAAATTGGGAGGGAGTTGTAACTCCATCCCCTTAATTCTCTCACGAATGAGGAGTCAATTCATGTCTTTTTCTACTTCATAAAGAATAAAAGAGAGAGAACTCTTTGAATTTTTTTCTTTTTCTTTTTTTTTTTTTTTTTTTTATAGAAACCCTCTCCTCTCAATCTCCCTCTCTTCCAACATCCTTAGAGATTCTCATCCCTATAGAGAATACGGAGAAAGATCTTTTGGTGGTCACCATCTTGATTCGAGGAGATTGTTTTGTTCGTGATCACTTTGGAGAGGAGGAAATACATGAAGAAATTTGTTCTTCAGAGGTAAGGGTTTCTAAACTTTATTTTTCTTTTCCTTTCTTATTAATGCATGTTGTAAATTAGTGATTATGCATATTTTGTTTACGAGATTCTGTGAAAATAAAATTTGGATCGATCTCCACGTTTTTGCTCAAGGCCTTCACAGGTTCCTTCAATTACAGCCTGATTATTGCCATGATGGTCAAGACATTTGGTTGATTGTTAGTCCTCTTATATGCTTCCATATAGTAGAGTGACATCAACTGGACCGTGTGTTGAGACAGTTCGGTCTACAACAAACAATACCTTCGTTGTACTATACACTCCTAACACTATACCAGATTGATTCGAGAGGTAAGCACGATCAAGATTGGCACCGAATTCATGCATAATATATATCGTACTGGCATGCACGTCATGATCGTTGTGCAGGGAGAAATAACAAATGGACCAGTTATATTAGATGGCTACTTTTCTTAGTACGATTCAATCACAAGACGATTTATCACACCTGACCGTGCTTACTATTACTGCGTGGTAAGAGTATTATTTCTTACATTTTCCAAATATATGATGCAAACATTATTTAGTATTAATTTTTTTTCATCATACAAGATAATTTGATCCAGAATGTACAGTTGTATTTAGTACAACACAATTTACTAGAGTTAGGTTCAATGTGTAATCACTGATCAAACCTTGGTAAATGTAGAAAGTATTATTCAGCAGACAAGATGACTCAATGTTGTTGTCACTGATCGAAGACGTATTCGTCGTAGATGACAACGACAACAAGGCAAAGCTAATCTAGAGGCACATGAAGATGATCCCCCTACGGAAAATTGGGTGACTTGTAATTCAAACTTTTAATTTCATGTAAACCTCTATTTTGAAATTAAAGAACTAATGAAGTTACATTTTATCATGAGACATTAAATCTAGTAAATGAATATGATATAAAAGATCAAGAACAATACAATCAAAATTATTTTCGTTACTAAAAAGAAAATTGTTAGTTAGAAATTAAAAAAAAAATAAAAATACTACAATCATGGACCCTGTCCACAAATTTGGTTCTTTGACCAAGTCCACATAGTTGACATGGCATCCATGGACGCTGATTGAATTGAAACGTAATCGTGTACGATTTTTTCCCCCACTAAAAATTACTCTATTTTTGTCGATACATTTTGCCTTCAACACTACTTTCGAAATTTCTTTCCTATGCACCTCATTTTGTTCTTACTTTTAAAAATCACATTATTCTTGAACTTAATCCGAAAAAAATATATTTTTTAAAAATCATTTTTATTTAATAAAGCCTATTAAACATACACTTTCATGATTGTCAAAAACAAAATTTCAAAGCTACTTATTTTAAAAAATAAACACTTGAAATAATGGATTCAACAAACACTAGTTTGACAGATTTGATTTTTAAAAACCATTTTTCGATTTTATGATCCAATTAGTAGAAATCTTGAAAAGCAACCTTATTATATTTTCCATGGGTACAGATTTTCAATTTTAAATTAATAAATTTTATATTTAAAAAAAAAAACCTTTGATAAACATGTTCTTTCATGCTATATAAATTTATTTAATTTTTGTTGAACTAAAATGTATATGACATAGTATATTATAAACTTATATAATAATATTGTAAAATAATCTAAAATTTATAGCAACCATAGGGGTTCTTCAATCCATTTTTTCTTTTACAACATGTGGAAATAGGAAATCAAATTTCAAATCTCTTAGATTCAACCAAATATTTAATTGATAAACAAGTTATATTTATCAAATATATTTTTTAACAACTTTTTTCGATTTCTAATTTGTGAATATGCTATCGAATAAAAGTTCAAAAACACATAAAACATAAAGGAAAAAGAAAATCAATTTTTTACCCCACAAGTTGTCATGTTGAATCAATTTTTATCCTTAATTTTCAATTTAATTAAATTACATCTCAAACTTAAGTGTTGCAATCTTTCAAAATTATTTATCATTTTTTACCCTCCGTTAAAAAGTATTTTCCATACACTTATTTTATGGAGACTACATGGAAAATTAATTAGAGGGTAAAAATTGCAGAAGATAAGTCTAAGTCGAGTTTGATACAAGTTGATTAAGTTGAATAGATATAACTATGTTCTTCATTAAATCCAAAAAAAAAAACCTAAATATTCTTCTATAATTTAGAGGGCATTAAACAAACCATATAGAAATAATAAAATATGAAATTTGATCTTCTAATTTCTATTAGAACCAAGAACAAAAAAATAAAAGCGAAAATTCGAACCTTTTAACTTTGAAGTAAACTGGAACGAAAAAACGATTACACATTCACAACTTTGCAAACCTTTTGAGTGTGTCAACCCAGGGCTGGGCATGTTTAGAGACTGGCATATTACATAAAAGAGTCACCCTTGAGGATGCCACAAGGTCTCTCCTTTCTATGCTTGAACTTTTGGCCTTCCACAATTCTACCTCCCACACCTACGTTACGTATGTACGTATTAAATACTATTTTGGTTCATGTACTTTTAATTTTGAATCATTTTTGTTTCTGTATTCTCAAAATGTTTATTTTGATTTCCATACTTTCAAGTTTACGTTCGGTCACTGGATTTTTAAAATATACCTTTTTAGTTCCCAAGTCTTTAGGAATAGGTGCATTTGATCATTGATTTTTTTTTCTGTCTCGAGTTTAAAAGAATGTGTTTAAATGTCTATGAAATACTTTTTCATTATTTAAAACATTAGTAATCAAATGTACCTATTTTTAAAGAAAAATACTTAAGTGCATCCTAAACTACATTAATCTTTCTGCATCTTATCAAATTATTCAATCATAGATTGCCACATGACAAATTCTTCTTACATCTTTATTCTTTTTGGGCAAATAGCAAAAAATTATCCCAAAAATATGGTGATAGTTGCAATTATATGTACAAATTGAGCTCTCAAATTTATACAATTGTTAAAATTGGACCCTCAATTGTAGACATTGTACCAAATAAGTGTAGAAATTATAATAATTGTATAAATTTAAGAGTTCAATTTTTACCATTTAGGGGTCCAATTTCTATAATTATTGAGAATATAATTGCAACTACCATCATATTCAAAGGGGATTTTTGCAATTTGTCATTTGTGTATGTCTATGTGTGATGGGAGTGGAATGCATAGAGATAGATGTATATTAAGATACACCCAAGAATGAATCATTTTTTAAAACTTCAAATACTAAGGCTCATTTTGATAGTAGATATGTATATTAAATCTTACATTTAAATCTCTACATTTAAAATCTATGTTTGGATATGTAGGATAATTAGTATTTAAAATTTAAATACATGTGTTTGATTTACCAATTTTTTACATAGAAACCAAAAATAACTGTAAGAGAATATTTCAGTCATTAATTAAAATTTTATATGAAATAGTTAAAAGATAATGTATTAATTGAGATATAATTAATCTAAATAATACATTTATATTTATTAATTAATTATAATTAATAACAAATAATTAATTGATATTAATTTATTAATAATTAATTAGGTTACGTTTTTACTGTTCCAGGCATAAAAATTCTATGTATATGAAAGTATTATTAAGTTACCTAAATAATAATATCCTAATTTTAAAAAGTATTTTTTTCAGAAAAAAAAAAAAAGGTAATTTTCCCAAACAAAGGAGAGTAAAAAAAAAAAAAAAAGGTGTGACCTGAATAGCATTGTCGATGGAAAGAGGGGTAGCTTCGGCAAGAACAAGGTCGCCAATTTTAGCGCTCTGCAAATGATCAATACTGAGATGAAATCCGGCCACTCTTTTGAATCCCGACGCCATTTGTGCTCCAATGCTCGCCAGCGCCTCCGCTATCATCGCCGATACGCCGCCGTGCAGCACCTTAAACATCTGCGTGTTTTTTTTTTTTTTTTTCCAATTTTAATTTAATTAATTAAAATTGATCCATCCATTATTTCATTCCAAAACCGAATTGAAACCACAATTGATTTACGATATATATCGAACCTGGCAGCACTTTGGGGAAACCACAATGCGGCCGCTTACTCTGTTAGGAGACAAGGTTTCGATCTCAAACCCGACGGCGTTAAGCGGAGCGTCCAGAATCGACGTCGTGGATGACGGTGACGGAAGCGGCGGCGGATCCTTGTTCGGATTTTGATGATCCATATGGAATGAATGAGAATTTGATTTTGTTTCGTTTTTTTGTTTGTTAAAGAAGAAGGGGATCCGAACTCGGATTTTGAAAAGAAATCGGTCTGAAGTTAGCGTCTAAATTGTATTCGAACACATGGCGCATAAATTTCTCAAGTACTTTTTTTATTTTCTTTGCATTAACAATCATTTTAGTTTAAAAATAATAATTTAGCCTCGACTAATTTATAACAATTTAGTCACTAAACTATAATAAGTATTTATTAATAATTTAATCTCTAAAATATAAATATGATTTAATGGATTGCATGTAGATTAATAAACTTATTCTATACAAATTTATTTATAATTTATAAATAGTTAGTCATAATATAATAAAAATTGACACTTAATTTTATATACAAAGACTAAAGTATTATATATTAAAGTTTGGAGTCTAAATTATTACAAATTTGAAAATATAAAGATTAAAGTTCAAGAACTAAATTATTATTTTTGAGATAAAAAAAAATTAAATAAAGAAATAAAATGTAGATCAATGATTTATTAAACATAAAATGGGAAATTCTTAAAAATGAACTTATAATTTAACTTTGAGAAAAATACCCTTTTAGTCCCAAAGTTTTCTTGAATAAGTGTGTTTGATCCCTGAAGTTTTAAATTAGTCATTTTAGTCCCTAAGTTTTCAATAATAGGTTTAAAAGATCCTCTTTATTAACCGATCTGTTTAAATTAACAAATTTGTTCAAATAGACTATTTAAATGTTGATGTGGCTTGCTGACTGAGTTGATGATTTGGATTTAAATTCTTCTCATGAAGTTACTTCACGAGACAAACTTCACAAGAAATGAACTCAACTTCTCGTCATTTCTGTCTTTTATCTCGTGAAGTTCGTCTCCTGAAGTTACTTCACGAGAAATGAATTCAACTTCATGTCATTTCTGTTTTTTGTCTCGTGAAGTTACTTCATGAGACGAACTTCACAAGAAATGAACTCAATTTCATGTCATTTTTGTATTTTATTTCGTGAAGTTCGTCTTGTGAAATAACTTCACGAGACAAATTTAAATCTAAATCATCAAATTAGTCAACAAGTCACATCAGCATTTAAATAATTTACTTGGACAAATTTGTTAATTTAAATAGTTCTGTTAACGAAAATGACCTTTTAAACCTATTATTGAAAACTTAAAAACTAAAATGATTAATTTGAAACTTTAGAAACCGAACACCCCTATTCCAAAAAATTTAGGGAGAAAAAAGTTAAAAAAAAAAAAAAAAAAAAAAAAAAAAAAAAAAAACTTTCAAATAAAGTGGACCTACTTGAATGTTGATTAAATGTTGATTACGTAATGCATTAACTTAAATTAGTTAGGTCTTGGCTTTTAGCCCTTAATAAGAAGAATATCATAATTTTCTCCCAACGCCCTACGGAGCTTTTTTCAAATTTTTATTGATTTTTAATCTTATTTATTATATTTTATGTTTGTTAAATCACGAGTTTACACTCTTTTATTAACATTAGGAGTGGTCTTGAAATTGTTAAAAAGTATAAAATCACTTTGAAACATATTTTTAATAATTCAAAAGCAATTCAATTTATCTTTAATTTTACATTTTTATACATAATTTTTATATTATTAAATTTTATTTGAATAATTAAAAACATTTTCTGAATGATTTTAAAAATGATCCAAGTGATTTTAATCGTTTTAGAATAAATTTCAAAACATGTCGTTACTCCTTTGAATTAGTTTGAATTTTAAAAAAGGTTTCCATACCTCTTTAAACTTTCAGTTTTATTATATTGTTATCTTGGATTGGTTATAATATTATTAGGATGTTCTATGTCAAGGGTGAAAAAAGTCATTTTATAATCTTCGTGGTTGGGTATCTAATATTTTGGTTTATAACAATTGGTTGGAAAAAACCTCCCACTTCTACATATAAACAAAAA
Source organism: Benincasa hispida (assembly GCF_027475165.1). Classification (NCBI taxonomy): domain Eukaryota; kingdom Viridiplantae; phylum Streptophyta; class Magnoliopsida; order Cucurbitales; family Cucurbitaceae; genus Benincasa; species Benincasa hispida. The sequence goes on from NC_143478.1 coordinate 25,482,561, forward strand.
AAAATATATACATATATATATAAACTAAAAGAAAACAATAAAACTGGAACACTCCAAACCAGTGAAAAAATTATGGATTAGAAAGAATCTACAATGTGAAAAACTATTACAATCATACAACAATCTTTCCTCGACCCCAATTATAGAATCACTATATCAAAGCTAACTACTCACACTTTTTTCTTATTCTCAAACTAGAAAATGTAAGAGAATATAAAAGGGAATTTAACTAGAGTTAGTACACTTAAGAAAGTGTTTCTAATTGAGACAATTTGAAATCAAAGACATAAACTCATTTTATAGTGCTTGAAGTCCATGGCTATCTTGAATGTTTTTTATATGAGACAACTGCACTCCTAATATTTTACCAAAATCTAATAGAATTCTGATTCTAATATATAAAAAGAAGTTAAAATAGTTCAATTCATAATCTACAACTCCTATATGAACAAATTTTAAATGACATCTCCAAATAATTGGAATTTTAGAAATTTAAGCAATGTTAAAATTAAAATTTGAAACCAAGCTATCCCTCTTTTCTTCTAGTTTTTTTTTTTAATGAAAAAAAAAATACGATCCATCAAATAAATACATAGAAACTAACCCAAAAGTTACTATAAATAATAAATAATTAAAATACTAAATCTAGACATTGCGTAAATATAACATAGATATAATTTTCTCTCTCTCTCTCTATAGACTTATAATTACCAATATATATGGAAATATTGTGAATTTGAGGAGCACAATGACGCAGAATACGAATATGAAAAAATATAATATAATAATAATAATATATAATAAAATAAATATATAAAATAAATAAATAACAAAAAGTAAATAAAATAATAAAGAATAAATTTCTCCACTTTCTCCAATCCTTTTGATTGATCAACAATATATGTGTCATTCAAAACCCATCAAATGTTACTATTTATAGGCAATTTGACAAATAAGATGTGAATGACATGAACGTGTATAATCTTGAGATACATGGACAATACATGTGGTAATGGATAAGTGACACATAGCCAATAGACACTAATAATGGCATCTACATTAACCTGATTTAACATATTTATAATACTCCCTCTTAGATGCCCATTGTATATAAAATATGTCTCATTAAAACCTTATTAAGAAAAGACCCATCAGGAAAAAAATCCTAATGAAGGAAAAAGAGATATATTTCATATAATCCGATACTTTTTAAAAATATATTTACTCCCCCTCAAAGAAACATCACTTAGATCTCTGGGTTACCACATTCCAATATTGTTCACCAATTTTTCAAAGGTTGCAGTAAGTAATGCCTTTGTAAATATGTCTGTCAGGTTATCTTTCGAATAAATTTGTTGTGCAGTGATGTCGTCATTTTCTTCAAGATCATAAGTGTAGAAAAGCTTCGGTGAAATATGTTTTGTTCTATCACCTTTAATATATTCTCCTTTGATTTGGGATATGCATGTTGTGTTGTCTTCGCACAATATAACTTATAGTCTTAGTTCTCTCAACAATGACATTTAATATAAATCACATTTAAATATTTATTTTTCCTCAAATAAACTTTATATTATAATGTATCAAATACATTATAGTAATTATATCATATGTAATTAAATTAAATTAATTATATCACATATAATTAATTTCCTCAATTAAGTCGAGCAATTCAAACTAATCTAAAATTGATTCTCATTTAGTCACTGTTGAGCTACAGAGATGACCTCATGGACCTGTAGATTGAAACTCTAATGGTACTTGAATAATTAATTGAACTTCTTTCATTATATTATTCAATATCCATTAACTGTTGGACACTTCACTAAAGACCGATAGCTGCACTCTTCACAAATATGTTCTTAAGTATAGCTAGACCAAAATTACCATTTTACCCCTATAGTTACATCTAACTCCTTAAGTACCACCGACCCGTTTAATGAATAATAAATCATAGTCCAAATATGGCTAGACCCCTCTTGGGACAGAAGAGGGTGTGACACCACATTGTTCAAGCCCTTAAGAGAGCAATTTATCTACTTACACCGACCTCGAGAAATGAGTGAGTTTCGTCTTGTGTAGCTATGTTCCTAGTGTAGGAGTATATCATCATGCAGCAGAAGCAACAGAGATCAATAAGCATTCTAATTCATTAATTTTGGCTATAAATAAAGCATGTTCATACAATAATAAGAGGATTTTAAGCATTACCTTTGTAGAACTTCTTGAATTTCGATTCTCAACTGCAATTGCTCTCCAAATCTCGTTGTGAACCACCTCAAGATCTTCCCCACTATTCTCTTGGAGCTTTAGATTGAGTTGTGGGACTAATAATAAGCTTGAATGAAGGGAGCGTGGAGAAGAACTCACTGCAATAACCCACTTGAAGAACAGCTTCTTCAACTCGAATTTTTCAGCAAAAACTCTATTGATGCACGCCTCAATTCCACTCCAATCTTCTCTATTTATTGCAGGACTCTCATGCAAAGAAGGTGGCTGCATGAGATGCAGCTCATGCTTGGAGATTTGAAGCTTGAAACTAATGGATGTTGTGAGAGCTCGTTGAAGGTGTTAATGGAAAAGTCCATAATTCCATTTTGTGTTTTTCATTATTTTCCAATTTTTACAAATTGATTTCAAAAATCAATTTGATTTTCAAAATTGAAAATATTATTAATTTTACAAAATTAACTTCACAAATTAATTTTCTAATAATTAATTAATTAATTAATTCTAATTAATTAATATTCAATATTAAATTAATTTTACACAAATTCCACCTTCATGAATTTAATATTTAAATCATATTTAAATATTAATTAATTCTCCAATTTCGTTTAATTCTAAAATTAAACGTGTAATTTATCTCATATAATTACTAATTCCCTTAATTCTAATTTGAACGTTTCAAATAAACTTATCACGCTATTCTAAAGCTAAACCATTTACGAGTTAGTAGGGGGACCTCGTGGACCTACAGATCATGGGCTCCAACAATCCGAGATTAATTGGCTAAACTCATTACACCGAATTAACCCTCATTCGTTAACTAATGGGTCACTCCACTAAAGTCCATAGTTGCACTCCCCTCACTATAGATATATTATGTCCACTCGATATAACCATGATTAATAAGTTAACCCTTCACAGGTTGTTCGTAATGACGGCTGGGTCAAATGTCTGTTTTACCCCCAAGATTACCTTTCGTTCCTTAAGTCTCACTAATCCTCTAATGAACAATTGATTTGTGATCCAATCAACAAACTGAGTTCCTCTTGGACCAATGAGAGGGTGGGGCCTCTTGTTCAAAACCCGGAGTTAGCACTTAAGGGAACAACCTTTCTACTATCCCTAAAAATGGGTAGGAGTGAATTCCATCTTGCACCCTATATCCCCAGCTATCTACCCAGTCTTACCCCTGAAATGGTGGTTTATTGAGTCGGTGCTGTTGAGCCAACCCTCACCTATACAAATCTAAGGATAATCCCGAATAAACAAGGGTTAATAGTTAGCTCAGGATTAAGATCAAGTTACCTAGGTCATCGCTTTGAAATAGTCAGTTTTAAATAGTAAACAACGTTATAAAGTAAGAGTGACTGATTTCGTGGTCCGATCTTGTACAAACCCATTGCACAGGACGCCCCCACTCCTCATGTCATAACATGTACGGATTAGGATCACATCGTCTGTAGCACTTTACAACTCCTTGTAAAAACTACAGAGTGGGCTGCATCTAATAGTGTTACCAGAATAAAGCACACAACCTTATTCATATACTATAGATCATTTTAACTATTTACTCGAACCTTATCCACTTTTATGTCTCCACAAGTTAAAATACTCATGTAATAGTCATGGGTCTTTTAGTTTATTGGATTTATAAGACGAAATAAGCAATACATATATTCAATAACAACTTATTGAATTTTCAGAATAAGTTTTATTGTTTACAAACTACGAGTTTTAGGACTTAAAATCCAACAAACTCCCATTTGGAGTAAAACTCTAGTGGTACAAAAAATCAAGTATGGGATACCGAATGGTAAACTATGGGTATGGGATGCCCTAGTTTATTGTATTTCTTTGTAAAACTCATAAACTAACTTATATATCCGAATATATTAAAAGTGAGTTTCTGAGTTTTACAGAGAAATACAATAAACAAGGGCATCCCATACCCATTCGGTATCCCATACCCAATTTTTCTCCTACTTGTCCTAGATTATTAACCTGGTATTCTTAGTCTTACTAGGAAATTTTCAAACACTTTAGCCAATAGAATATTTGTAAACATGTTAATGTATAATAGACTTATTATTAAACTATATGGGAATGCATCTTTTTCTCAATAATGACCAAGAAGACATACTTTCCTCCCAATACATCGAGGTACTCTCAACTCTTTGAGTAAGACGCATCTGACCTGTTTAAACAACTCTTTTTAACAGTGTTAATTCAAAAACTCTTTATTGATTTATGCAAGTTTTATGGAAGCAAATAATACAAGGTGATCTAGAACACCATTCCAATGATGTTTGAGAAATCAATTTAAGGTAATAAGAAAGTTCATCACTGGATTTCAAGTTCTATCAAATAGACTTAGAAACCTTAAATTTTCTATACTTTGATCCAGTCGAAGTATTTCGTTTTTATTTTACCTAATAAAATTTGTATACTATGAACGTTTCAAGTGTTCTAAACTTATCATTTAGGTTAAATAACTATTTGTCTTAATTGAGTTCTAGCCGTTTTAAATATTTGAATATTTGCAAATGGCTTTTAACTAGGTTGGTTCTTAACAGAAGTTGCTATGAGATAGAACAAACATAATATTCGAAAATGAACATTTCATTTACAACAAAAATATATACATTTTGTTCTTTACATGATAACTAAAGCAGATAAGATTATCATCAAACAGCAACATCTCCCACTGTTTAAGCTAAGCAAGCAGTCTTCAAGAACTAGTTTACCTGTTTTGCTTTCTCTGCTCTCTTCTCAGCAAGGTACTGAAGGCAGTTCCTCTTCCAGTGTCCTTCCTCATTGCAGTGGAAATACTTTCCTTTGTCTGTAGTGTTATCCTTGCCTTTCTTCCCAGTGGGTTTCTTCTTCCCTTTCCCTTTCCCTTTCCCTTTCCCTTTGCTCTTCTTAACAAAAATACTCTTACTTTGTGAAGAGGAAGCAACATCAGGCTTTTTGGAGGACGTTCCTCTCTTCTCAGTGGTAGTAACGTTTACTTCCGATTCCAGACCTTTAGCTCTCACTATTTTCTGGTAAGCCTGTAGCTCATTTACCAGAGTAGTCAAATTGTATTCAATTTTATTCATTAACGCGTTCGTACAGAACTGCAGAAAACTCTTCGAAAGAGATTCTAGAATGAAATCGACTTGACTTCTCTCGTCAACGACTGTGCCATTTACTTTCACCACATTGAAGTGGACCATCATGTCCAGGACATATTTACGAACAGAGGCCCCCTCTTTCATGCGGCAGTTGTAAACGTACTTAATGGCATCATGCCTTAAGGAGAAGGACGGTTGCCCGAACATCCTTCGTAGAGATTCCATAATCTTTTTGGCAGTACCTATATCCTCACGTTTCTTCACCAAGACATCAAATATGCTGGCAAGGATATAAGCACAGGCTTTATCATTCGCCCTGATCCATCTATCATACGCATCCCGAACAGTCCGATTTATGTTAGAACTCGAAATGGCAAGACAATCCTCTGTTAAGACGAACTATAAATCATCTATCACCAGTATAGTATTCAAATTTGATTTCCAGGTTGCATAATTATCCCCTATCATTTTATCAGACACCAACAATTGTACTAGTGCACTTGTCATTCTGAAAAATATAAACAAATTTTATAAGTGAATTGCTTTTAAATCCAATCAAGTTTTAGCAAAGTAATAATATACCCAAGATTATTTTTGCAATGATACTATAGCAAGACATTCTTGACTAAACACTACCTCCAGAATAACTCATACTCCGATAGTCATTTAGCTACCGTTTTTTGTCAGAAATTACTAACTCTTTAGTAATTCTGTAAGCGTAACCCTCTGTTTTCAGACCTTAGAAGTTCAATCCCAACGATGCTCTCAAAGTTGGAAAGTCATAGTTGAAACCAACTTTAGAAATCCTATCCATTTCTAGAGTTTGAGTTGTTCTGAATCCTATGTTAAAACCCTCCGTGGGGATAGCCATCGTTAAACGACTAGCGAGGCCGATTTAAAGACGACAAGCAGGTGCAACATAGGAATTTCACGGTTCAAACCAACAGAAGAAACCGTAGAATATGTTGACACATATCCTTCACCCACTTACTATGAACAACTTCCCCCATTCGCTTTGGTCTTGATCTATGATGAACACTTTCCAAATGGAGCAGTCAAGGTATAATCGACACGAAGTGCTACACGGATCTCACGGTGGAAATTATGTAGGGACGTGAGAATTGAAGTCAATATATCGTATAATTTATTTTCCATTGAATAGCTTCCCCTCATTCACCATGATCAATTCACGCAAACACTTTCCGTATGGAGGTCACTCCTAGGGTGACACGAAGTGCCGCATGAACCTTTCGGTGTGAACATCTTGAGAACGTGAAAATTTTAAAATCAAAACATCACAATTGATTTTAAAGTGAACAACTTCTCCTATTCACCAAAATCTCGATTCATGTAAACACTTTCCATATGGAGGTCACTCCCAGGGTAACACGAAGTGCCACATGAATTTTTTATTGTGAACTCTTAGGGACGTGAAAGCTAGAAATAATCATATCATATATGTTTATTAATCTCCCACATAAGCGTTCTAACATATCATATACGTTATTTGATTTTCACTGAAGTGTTCTAATAGCATATCATATATATTATTAAACTCCCACTGAAGTGTTCTAACGATTAAACGAGGTATTCATTTCTTAGGTTTGTTTTGGATAATTAAACAGCATAAGTCTAAGTATTTATCCAAATATAACGTTTATAATTGGATTCAACTTACGATGTCTAGGTGATAAACCAGTTTTAAAACCTCACATCCCTCACGTATTTCTCATAAAACTGGTTAACAACGCTCAATAATTTGGCCATAATCCCCAGGTAGGAGGTGTTTCGTAGACTGTCAACTTAAATACCTCCAGCCTTAGACAGGATTATATATCGGTTGAGTTTGTAACCCATGTTTTATAAGTTTAACGACCTATTTTAACTATTAAAACGAGTGGTTAACCCTACGTGAGCATGCAGCTGTTCTTTGTAATGGATTTTAAACGTCTAATCCAATTTTATAACAACTTACAAAATTTTAGACATGCTAAACATCCACAACATACATCAAAGACATTCAATATTTAATATAACATTTATATTAAATAAAAAAAACCCTAAACATGCATACTATATATTGTAACAGTTTATAGCATACTTTCAATGCATGTAACATGCTTCCTATAGTGGGTTTTTAAATCTACATGGCATACTCTATGCACATACAAGATTTATTTAATTATAACATACATCATATGCATAAATAATTAAATACATACTGATATGATTTTATTTTTGGCATAAACAAGCAAACCAAACCTAAGAATTACAAAAATAGCAAGAAAACAGTTTCAAACCGCTTCTGGACCGCTCGAACTGCTTCAAACCAAACCCAAACAGCTTGAATTGGAGGTGAACAACTTGAACTGAACCATCCAAAAACCTTTTGAAGCTGAACCGGATCAAGTTTGAAGAAAACCAATCAAACCGGTCAATCTTCGATGGTCTTCTCTCAGTTAATGGGACAAACTCGTCAAAACCGATTCAAGATCTCGCTCAAACTAGATCTCTCGCTTTTAGCTCGAAATCTCGCTTGAACTTTATTCAAAATCTCGCTCAACTCAATCTTTCCCTCGAAATTCCAATGGAATCTCGCTCGAACTGAAATCTCGCTCAAACTTGATTCAAATTTGAACTCAAAATCTCGCTAGAAAATTCCATCAAAATCTCACTTGAAACTTGATCAAATCTCACTGCTTGAACTCAATAACGCTGGAAATGCGGGTAGCGCTGCAACGCTCAAGGGCATCGTAGCAACGCTACCTGATATACATCTCGCTGCCGCTGGATTTGATAAGATATCTCGCTTTACCTTCAAATGAATATCTGCTCTCGCTGGAATTTTTTGAGTAGCGTTGTAATGCTCAAAGGCAGCGTTGCAATGCTGCCTGGGCAGAAGCTCACGATCTTCAAACAGCAGCTCAACCTTCTTCACTTATTTCTTCAATTACATCTTAACTTCAACCCTAATGACTTCAAATAAATTACAGACTCTTGAACACACATATAAGCTCATCAAATAAGAGCCAACTAAAATTTAATCAAGGAATCAAAGAGAAATTAAATGTCAAAACTCAGAAAACCATATTAGTGCACTATTTTCATATATCTCATGAAAAAACACCCATCAAGCCAAAGTTAAACCAAATCGAATACTTAAATAATGCTCTGATACTAATTGTCGGAGTATATCAGCATAAGCGGAAGAAACAAGGATCAATAAGCATTATAATTCATTAATTTTGGCTATAAATAAAGCATGCTCATACAATAATAAGAGGGTTTCAAGCAATACCTTTGTAGAACTTCTTGAATCTCGATTCTCAACTGCAATTCCTCTCCAAATCTCATTGTGAACCACCTCAAGATCTGCCCCACTATTCTCAAAGAGCTTTAAATTGAGTTGTGGGACTCAAAATAAGCTTGAATGAAGAGAACATGGAGAAGAACTCACTGCAACAACCCACTTGAAGAACAGCTTCTTCAACTCGAATTTTAAACAAAAAACTCTATTGATGCATGCCTAAATTCCACTCCAATCTTCTCTATTTATTGTAGGACTCTCATGTAAAGAAGATGACTACATGAGATGCAGCTCATGCTTGGAGATTTGAAGCTTGAAACTAATGGATGTTGTGAGAGCTAGTTGAAGATGTTAATGGAAAAGTCCATAATTCCATTTTATGTTTTTCATACTTTTCCAATTTTTACAAATTGATTTCAAAAATCAATTTGATTTTCAAAATTGAAAATATTATTAATTTTACAAAATTAATTTCACAAATTAATTTCACAAATTAATTTTCTAATAATTAATAATAATTAATTAATTTAATATCCAATATTAAATTAATTTTACACAAATTCCAACTTCATGAATTTAATATTTAAATCATATTTAAATATTAATTAATTCTCCAATTTCATTTAATTCTAAAATTAAACGCGTAATTATATCTCATATAATTTCTAATTCCCTTAATTCTAATTTGAACGTTTCAAATTAACTTATCACACTACTCTAAAACTAAACCATTTACGAGCTAGTAGGGAGACCTCGCGGACCTATAGATCATGGGCTCCAACGATTCGAGATTAATTGCCTAAACTCATTACACCGAATTAACCTTTATTTGTTAACTAATGGGTCACTCCACTAAAGCCTATGGTTGCACTACCCTCACTGTAGATATATTATGTCTAGTCGATATAACCATGATTAGTAAGTTAACCTGTCACAGGGTTGTTCGTAATAATGGTTGGGTCAAATGTTTGTTTTACCCTCGAGATTACCTCTTGTTTTTAAAGTCCCACTGATCCTCTAATGAACAATTGATTTCTGATCCAATCAACAAACCGAGTCCCTCTCGAGCCAATGAAAGGGTATGGTCCCTTGTTCAAGACCCGGAGTCAGCACTTAAAGGAACAACCTCTCTACTATCCCTAAAAATAGGTAGGAGTGAATTCCATCTTGCACCCTATGTCCCCAGCTATCTACCCAGTCTTCCCCTGAAATAGTGGTTTATTGAGCCAGCGTTGTTGAGCCAACCCTCACCTATCCAAATCTAAGGATAATTCCGAATAAACAGGGGTTCATTGTTAGCTCAGGATTAAGGTCAAGTTACATAGGTCATCATTTTGAAATAGTCAGTCATAAATAGTAAACAACGTTATAAAGTAAGAGTGACTGATTTTGTGGTCCGATCTTGTACAAACCCATTGCATAGGATGCTCCCACTCCTTATATCATAACATGTACGAATTAGGATCACATCGTCTGTAGCACTTTATAACTTCTTGTAAAAACTACAGAATGGGGCGCATCCAATTGTGTTACCAGAATAAAGCACCCAACCTCATTCATATACTATAGATCATTTTGACTATTTACTCGAATCTTATCTACTTTATGTCCACATAAAGTTCAAGTACTCATGTAATAGTCATGGGTCTTTTAGTTTATTGGAATTATAAGTTGAAATTAATGAGACTAGTCATTTTGTGGTCCGGTCTTATACAAACTCCTTTATATTTAATACACCCAATCACATGTCTCCACATGAATGATCAGGAACAGATCATTTGTAGTACTTTACAACAATTGTAACATTTACAAAGTGGATCGCACTCGTAGTGTCATCAGGATAGGGTATCCATCTTTATCCATCTACTACAGACCATTTAGGTTATCACTTAAACATGATCCACTTTTTTGTCTTTACATAATGTTTAAGCTATAGATGATAATCTTGGATGTTAATTTATTGGTTGTGGGTTTAATGCTACTAAATGTCAAATAAAATGTCACACCCCCTTCCAAGCATACCCCTCGAACTTGAAAGGAGGTTGAAGACACCACTCTTTTGTGATATCTATGGTCCACTTAACCTTGTGTGCTAGATAATTCTTATAACACAATTGCGTCTAATTTCAAAGTTAAAACTGATTAATTACAACCTTCTAGATTAACTAGGTTTACAACGTATTTGTGATTCATAATAATTTTTCTATTGTCATAGGATCCAAGGTTTTGCTTCGCTAGTGTGGCAGTTCCTAACCTCAAGTGACACTTCCAGAACTTCTTCTTCTGCTACCTAGGGCAAGAGGGAATAAAATATCAAAAAAGTGAGCTAGAAGCTCAATGAGTGGTAAGTCTCTTTTTTTTAAAAAAAAAAAATTAAATTAATATTTATTTTGTATATCCTTTTGAAAAAGTTTCACAAGCAACAATCACAAACAATATCAAGAACTAAACATCACCACCCCAGCCTGGTAGCTGAGACAATATAAGAATGATCATGCGTTATCCAGGTTGTCCTATCCAACCCAAGATGCAAGTGTGAGGAAACAATCCCAGTACCCAATGTAGCCCGCCGAATATGTACATGTCGAAAAAAATCCCATTAGACATGCTTGAGACACGCTAACAATTTCCTAGGGTACAATTCCAGTTTCCAGTCTACTCCTAATAAACATGCTATCAACCAAAGCAAGGGTAAACAATCATTCAACTAAAATAATGAAACACCGATAATTTCAAATTCAAGGAGACACATTTCTCGATCATGCCAAATTTACCAAACCATACATATATATAACATATATATATGTGCAACTAAAATATTGAAAATAGAACCACTCACAGTCGTTTGTGAGGCTTTTCCTACAGTTTTCACTGAACGGTTCTTGGTTCTATTTCCTCGAATTCTCAACTTAAAAAAATAGGTTCAGCTCTCGAAAATACAGCTTTTGGAGGTTAGTTTGCATTGGCTGGTGGGCATTAGTGGCAATCAGCGTATAGGATGGCCGCAAGGCTATGGCATGTGTAGATGGGTGGCAATCTTCACACAGATGCGAGCGTTACACAGACGTATGGTTGGAACGTGGTGGTGTGCGCGCGAGGGGCTGGGCAAGCGTAGCATGCACGCAAACTCGGGCATGTGTTGGATTGCTTATGCAGTGGACCGTGCGAGGTGCGATCTAACAAATGTCTGTGCCTATGAAGGTGCACGACTTACGATGGGCATGCATACACGCATCTGTCGTTTGTCAAACGATGGTGCATGCGATGAACGTCTGTCCTATGCGACCAGTTGACCCCTCAGCCTTTCAACTTGAATTCCTCAATCCTCACTTCTTTAAATCAAGTGGCAGCCTAGGCACTTAATGCACTCACTTCATAACACTTTTACACTTATTTTACTTGATTTTACCGAGTTGATTGTTGAGAACTAAAGTCCCCAATACGCCCTATTTATAGTAGTCCTGAACCATCAACACTTGACACATCTCCAACCTTGCATGTCCAGATGCCTTCATTATTCGTATGTCAACGCATCTCCCTTGACACCTTCTCTTTACATATTGGTTTTAGTGTTTTCTTCTTGCATAGGTGATAACTTTTAGAAATACAAGTTATTGTAGTCTTTTCGTTTAAAATAATAAAGGTAGGGAAGAAGATTATATGTCAATCATGCTTAGAATTCATGTTAAACATCAAGTTTGTGCCAAAGTACTTTAAAAGTAATCGCTAGTTGCATTTCATGAGGAGATTGCACCAAAAGTGTTTATTTTGCAGACTACCGCAAGGAGTCGGGATGCATTAATCCTTCAGGGAGAAAGCAACGATCACATGCCTCGGGTTCTCTGAAACTATCCCGACGGATCTTCTGTCATATCTTCAGTATGTTGACCATGAGTGTAGTGTTGACATTCTTACCTACCACATCAAATGACGACGACAGATCAAAGTGGGAATCCCAGCAAAGAACAAAACATGGTTCTATAAATAGAGCCTTAATGCCATGAAGAGAATAACTTGGAAAGATCAAGAAAAGCTCTAAAAGTTTTAAGAGAACAATCCACCTTCACTTTCCACCCAATCCAACATCGAAGTTTCACTAGAGAATAGTTTGAGAAAACTTTCTCTCTTTGTTCAACCCCAATTACACTAGCAGCCTTGACAACCATCTGTTGAGCACAAGAAATTGCTATCAACTGACTACTCACCTCACTTCTTTACTATTATAGTTGTTGTAGTACTTTTTTTTTGAGATATTATTCATTGTATTCTTCAACTATATTGCTTTCTTAATATCAGCATGTCACTTTTCATCACTTATCCCTTCTGTGCTTCCACTTTTATTTTAGCAATGAGTCACTAAATTTAACAAGGTACGAGAGAAGGTCATTATCGTGAAGCTAAGGAAGTTATCCTATTTTCTTAATGTGCAGTTATTTTAGGCTTGCTTTTGATTACTCATAAAGATAAGTAGCTATAACTAACTTCTCGAGAGAGATGTGAATATGGAACTCATTAAGCAAAGTAAGAAGTATTTCTAGAGATAGAAACAATCTTACACTCTCAATCATTTTTATTCACGCATCATAGAGATATGACAAGCGTGGTGAGCCACCAAGAGGTGCGCGACAATTGTGAAATTTGAGTTGGGATAAATTCCTTCTACAAAGCTTAGTGATGTGATAATGATCTTCTCCCAAACCCTATCTTTTCCATATATTTTCTCTACATCCAGTCTAATGCATCCTTCATTCTCTTATCCAAGGGTTTGTGAACGTTTTCTTTGATAACCTAAAATTTAGTTTATTGTATGTTCAAAGCACATTCATAAAAAAACTAGCTTCATCGCATAGATCACATTTACTTAATATAATTGTAGCAGATCCCCATGTTCAACCTTAGGTCATCCTAAGACACTCGCAACTAGGTTTCACTTGGCCTGTAAGTGAGAAAACATGTGATTGACGTATGCTTATTATACTGTGACGTGTGCTAGTATTAACGCATATCACTTGTAGTCTAGTGCAGAATTCATCGCATATTTTAAAACCAACAATAGGCCAACGCATAGCCTACTTTCGAGGTGCCATTTCCAACTTTTGCATGTCTTACCATGTGCCCACCTCATCCTTGGATTAGCTAAGACTTCACTTGGTTCAACCACTTGCCCCAATTTGCTATCAACCCAACCTTGCTCCCCAAGCTTACTCAACTCAACGCGTACCACTCCTTCCTTGGCCGCATACTCAACTCAACGCATACCACTCCTTCCTTGGCCGCATACTCAACTCAACGCATACCACTCCTTCCTTGGCCGCATACTCAACTCAGCGCATACTACCCCTTCTTTGGCCGCTACTCTCTCCAAGTTCAACGCATGCTTGTGCTATGCATCCAATAAGGCTTTCTATGCGTCAATGAGTGTTCCCTATATGCCCATCATGCTCTCCTATGCACCCATCATGCTTTTGTCCCTTTTTGTTTGTAGCATAGCTCCCACGATTCATAGCCTAGCTTCCCACATCCCTTAAAAATCCAAGTTTGTCCAAGCCTCCCCTTAGAATGTGCTTACTATGCTTCTGTGCATTCGTGACCTTTCTCCTCTCCTATGCTATGAATCCTACTCTTATTCTCCTAGCATAGCTTGGACACTTAGTCAAATTTTGACTCCCAAGTACTATATCTCCAACATTTAGAAAGTTTCCTTCTTCGAAGGTATAGTTTAGGGACTTGGCCAAAATTTTCCTTCTAAAGTTGGCACTCCAAACTAATGTCTACTTTTTAAGGGAATCCTTTGTCATGATGAGGGTGTCACAAATCCAACCCCCTTCAAAAATTTCGTCCTCGAAATTTAACTACCACTTCTAGCACATGTACAAAGAGTCATTGAAGGATCCAATAAAAAGTCCTTGAACGGAGGCACATCATCCCAATTTTCCCAAATTTCACAGAACATTAAATTTACAGTAAACATACACAAAAATTATGCATCTACGAATTTACAGCATGCTTACACTAGAATACAGAGAAGAACAAAAAAATGGGTTCATAACCCTTACCACTAAAGATGTAATCTTCATGTAAAAACCCTCAAATTGAATGGATTACCACCACTTGATTTCCTTTGTAATGTCAGGATGAGAACCCAGGAGTAGTGGGCTATGGCTATTGATAACTGGTACAAGTTATTACAGCTCAAATAAGTAAAACAATGAGAGAATGCAAAGGTAAAATAAGCAATATCATGTCCAAAAGCGCTAAACTGAAAGGAATTACGATCGCAAACACCCATCACATAAAAGAAGTTAATTTACTTATTTTGTGCAGGAACAATGCGATAGCGCATATGAATTTGCGATCCGAAGGAACAAGGCATCAGCGCGCTTGAAGATTGTGATCGCAAGTCATGCGATCGAATGCAATCACGGGAAGTTTCTTTAAAAGGTGGCCGCATAAAGACTGCGCATCAAGGTGACAACATAATAAATCAAGATGGGACGAAAATCTAATAACAGTCGAATTTGAAGTTAGTTGACAAGTCGTTAAAAGCCACACTGTAGCAAGTACACTCAACTTTCGGTGACCATTAATCGGCGCATCAGAGTAGGGGAATTAATGTCGCCCATCGTTGCAATAATTAGCAAGAAAGGCTGCTTCACCTTGAGCTCTATAAATACTGAAGGCCACCAATATAAAAAGAAGTTAGTTTAGCTTAGCATTTTATAGAGATTTAATCAGTTAGTCTGTTCACGCACATACTCATACATATACTTAGAAGACGGAGAAGAGCAAGGAAACAAGGAAGCCGAGAGATCATTCTCGGACAGATCGAGAGACTGTCGGAAAGCATTACAAAGGAAAGAGGGCCAACACTTGCGAGAGCAAGATTACACATCTTGAACAGAGTTGGAGTGAAATAGAGTAGTGTAAAAGGCCGCGGGAAGCAAGACATTGCTGACCAGGCTTCTTATCTCTCAAATCCATTTGTTATTTTGTGTTTAGTACTTTATTTACAGAAAATGGAAATCTCATTTCAATCTATGTTCAATCTTTCCATACCTCGCATGAGTAGCTAAATTTCTGAATGGGTTGAGAAGTACTTAGTTAGCATGACTTGATTTACATTTTATGCGATCATCTTGTCTTATGTATGCATCATTCACCCTTTAAGTAAACTTGAGAAAGTAGTCTAAAGATAGAATCTAGACTTGAAAGGGTCAAATTAGAATCTAGACTTGAGAGAGTCAGATTAGAATCACATAAGTAAGAAATAGAAACTTAAACATAAGTTCTATTGTTATTTACACATCACATATGCCCTAGAAATAGGAATGATTGTATGCGGTCACCTTGTTTTATGTGTACATTATTCATCATCGTATAAACAAGAATAGAGGCTTAGACATAAGTCCTATCGACTGTTTCGTATACACATCGCATGTGTCCTAGAAATAGGAATTATGGCATTTTGCATTGAGAAATGACGTGTTGTTGTTTGTTTGTAGCATGATCGCATAACTTGTGCACAATCTTAGGAAGTGTTAGCTAAACCCCTTCTCAACCCCTTCATCGCATACTCATTGTAACTCTACACTCTCATCAACTTTGCGTTCAACTCCGTTGCATAGGAAAAACCTTAATCAAAACACTATCCACTTCATTTGTTTACCACCGCAATAGAATCGAAGAGTCTGTCGCATATTTACTTAGTAGTCCCTGTGTTCAACCCTGGACTTACTAGGAAACCTAAGAAGGCTTATACTTGGGTCTTGTTAGGAAAACTTGCATAATCACCGCATAACTCACATCATCGCAAACTCACACCATAACACAACACAATTTCACGCATCAAGTTTTTGGTGCCGTTTCCAGGGACTACGGTATATATTATGCTAACAGCAAACCATTTTTATTTTCTTTGTAGCTTTCGACCTCTGTGCATTGCCATTCCTTCGTTAAGGGAAGAAGCAGGCGTCGAATGAGTGAAGGACACATTCCTGAGTCCAATTACGACCCAGAGATCGAAAGAACATTTCAAAGAAGACAGAGAAATAGACATCAACAACAAGGAAGAACTCCCAGAATGGCGGAAAACCAGAAGAACGAGCCGTAAATGCAAACAACATAATGGCCAATCCTATCCTCTTGGCAAATGATCGCAATAGACCCATCTGGGACTATGCATCACCTAACTTATATGATTTCTACCCAGGAATCATGAGGCCAGCCTTGGATGGATTGAGGTTTGAAATAAAGTCGGTAATGTTACAAATGATTCAGACAGTCGGACAGTTTGGTGGATGGCGTGGCGAGGATCCGCACGCACATCTCTGAAGCTTCATTGAAATTTGTAACACTTTTGTGTTCCATAATATCTCTGCTAAAGAAGTTTGACTCACATTATTCCCATTTTCGTTATGTGATAAAGCGAGAAAATGGGCATATTCCCTCGAACCAGGGGAGATAACTTCATGGGAACAGGTTGTCGAGAAGTTTTTGAAGAAGTATTTCCCTCCTACGAAGAATGCCAGAAGGAGGAAGTTAATCACAAATTTTGAACAAGAAGAAGACGAATCGCCCAGCAACGCGTGGGCAAGGTTTAAGAGATTAGTGTGCGACTGTCCGCACAACAGATTACCAGATTGCCTCCAGATGGAGATCTTTTACCATGGATTAAATCCTGCATCGCAGACAGCTGCCAATGCGGTAGCAGCAGGCGGTCTGCTAAACAAGACTTATGATGAGGCTAAAAACATTTTGATCGTATATCAAGGAATCATGAAGATTGGCAAGAAAGCGATCAACGAGTAAAACCTCGAGAATGTAATGTAAATAATGGTGCAATTGCATCTCTGCAAAATCAAATGAATGCAATGATAAATTTGTTACAGGGCATCGCAATCAACAATCCTGGAACGCAAAGAGGGCAAGTCAACACAATAGAACAGACAAGCGCCAGTTGTGCTATATGTGGAGAATCGCATTCAGTTGAAGAACGTCCATGGAACCCGCAGTCAATCTACTTTGTCAAGAACAACCCTTTCTCAAATACATACAACCCAGGTGGATAAACCACCCTAATTTTGCTTGGAAAAATAACCAACAACAAGGTTACCAACCTACAGGCAAAAAGAAAGACCACTAAGATTTTTCCAATGAATTAATAGTCAACAGCAACAACAAGCCAGCAGTTCTCAAGCACCATCATCATCCTCTCTGAAGAACCTATAAAAACAGTACATTGAAAAGAATAAGATGGTCCTCCAGAACCAGGCGACTTCCATCCGCAATCTAGAAATCCAAATAGGACAGATTACGAGAGGGCTAAAGAATAGGTTGTAGGGGACGCTATCGAGCTCAACTGAGCTCCCACGAAACCCAAGGAACACAGGGAAAGAGCACTCCCAAGCAGTCAGCCTACGAAATGGAAAGACGACGGCGGAAGAAAGGAAGGAGCCGAGTAGGACCAATCCGAATGCGATGGAATCAAAGAAACCGTTGACATAAAATGAATCAGAAGAGCCCGAGATGATGGAACCTGAAGTTGTAACCACCTCTAAGCCTCTAGACCACGGAACAGTGAAAGTACAACTACCACCATTCTCACAAAGACTAAAAAAGAAGCAAAACGATGAAGGTCAGTATCATCGCTTTCTAGAAATATTAAAACAACTACACATCAATATTCCATTTACAAAAGCGATAGAGAAAATGCCGAAATATGCCAAGTTTTTAAAGGATATGGTGTTAAAGAAAAGAAGCACAGGAAAGTTCACTACAGTGGCATTAACACAAAAATCAAACGCTATAATCCCACCAAATATGCGCTACCCAGGCAACTTTACGATACCCTACTCAATTGGCAGGATTTACATTAGTCAAGCACTATGCGATCTTGGGGCGAGTATAAATTTAATGCCTCTTTCAATCTTCAAACAATTGAATGTGAGGCAGCTGACGCCCACGACGGTGACTCTCAAACTTGCAGATAGGTCCCTAGTTCACCCAGAAGGAAAGCTGAAGGATGTCTTGGTTACAATCGATAAATTCATTCTACCAGCAGAATTCATCATTCTAGACTATGAGGCGGACAAAGATGTGCCAATCATATTGGGACGACCATTTTTATCTACTGGTCGTGCCCAAATAGATGTGCACAAAGGAGAGATCACGATGAGCATCAATGGGAAGAAGCTCAGGTTTAACATCATTAAGGCGATGAATTTTCCAGAAGATGAAGATCTATCAGAATCTGAGAATGAACACAGTTACGATGAAGAATTGGAGTGAGAAGAAGAAGATGAAGAGAGGATGTGACAGCATCCGTAGAAACCTGCCATGTAATAACGGAGACAGTAAACGATGAAGAAAAAGTGAATTTGAATGAAGGGAGAAAAACACAAAAACCTTCCTTAGAACAACCACCCACCCTGGAGCTGAAAACTCTGCCAAATCATTTGAAGTATGTTTTCCTTGGGAAAAATGAGACCTTGCCAGTAATAATATCATCTACGTTATCGGAAGAAAAAGAAAATGTGCTGCTTAGTATCCTGAAAAAGCATATTAAAGCAATCGAATGGATGCTAGCAGATATAAGAGGCATTAGCCCAACATACTGCATGCACAGAATTCACCTTGAAGAAAACCAGAAAGGCTCTATCGAACCTCAACACAGACTGAACCTTGCGATGAAGGAGGTTGTGAAAAAGAAGATCATTAAATGGTTGGACGCCAGCATCATATACCCTATCACTGCTAGCCCTGTGTAATGCTTTCCCAAGAAGGGTGGAATGACGGTAGTTCTGAACGCAAACAACGAGTTAATACCCATGAGAACTAACATTGGCTGGCGGATTTGTATGGACTACCGGAAGCTCAATGCGACGATGAAGAAGGATCATTTCCCTTTACCATTCATTGATCAAATGATAGGCCGACTAGCGGGGAATGACTACTTCTGTTTTCTTGATAGGTATGCGGGCTACAACCAGATAGTGATCGCACCAGAAGACCAAGAAAAGAGCACATTCACCTGTCTGCATGGAACGTTCGCTTTTCGCCGCATGCCGTTTGGGTTATGCAATGCACCGAGCACGTTTCAGAGGTGCATGATGGCAATCTTCTACGAATATCTCGAGGACTCAGTGGAAATCTTTATGGACGATTTCAAAGTTTACAGGACAACGTATGAAGTCTTTCTGAAAACTTGGAGAAGAGACTAAAAAGATGCAAAGAGACCAATCTGGTGTTGAATTGGGAGAAATGTTATTTCATGGTTAACGAAGGAATTATACTCGGGCACAAGATTTCCAAGGAGGGGCTAAAGGTGGATAAAGCAAAAATTGAAGCCATTGAAAAACTTCCACCTCTAGCAAATGTGAAAACGTTAAGGAGTTTTTTGGGACATGCAGGGTTCTACCGACAATTTGTGAAGGACTTCTCTAAAATAGCTCGACTGTTGAGTGCGTTGCTAGAGGCTAACAGAACTTTTGACTTTGATTCACAATGTCTTAACGTATTCAAAGTACTAAAGAACGCATTGATTACAGCGCCTATTTTGATCGCACCCGAATGGACAAAGCCATTCGAGCTTATGTGCGATGCCAGCAATTATGCGATAGGGGTAGTGTTAGCACAGAAGGAAAAGACAATGTTACACCCCATCGCATATGTGAGCAGAACATTAAACTTCGCCCAGGCGAACCACACAACCACAGAGAAGGAGCTTCTAGCGCTAATCTTTGTGATTAGAAAATTTAGACCTTACTTATTGGGATCTAAAGTTATAGCTCACACCGACCACTCGACAATAAGATATTTAATGATAAAAAAAGATGCAAAGCCGAGGCTAATCTGATGGGTTCTCCTCCTCCAAGAATTTAACATGGAAATAATTGACCACAAGGGAACGGAGAACCAGGTCACTGACCACTTATCGAGATTAGAGAATCCTGAAGAGGATCGCATTCAATTGGAAGTGAACGCATCTTTCCTAGACAAGCAGCTGTTGAAAATTAAAGAATTACCCTGGTACGCAGATATTGTCAATTTCTTGGTCTGCAAGTAATTTCCAGAAAATTACAAAGCCCACTAAAAGAAGCGACTCATTCATAAATGTAAATCCTATTACTGGGACGAGCCGAATCTTTACAAAAGGGGACCAGACTAGATCTTGCAACTCTGTGTGCTAGAAACTACTTTTCATCGTATATTTTTTCAATTCCATGACTCACCCTATGGTGGACATTTCGGAGGACAACGCACAGCAACAAAAGTGTTACAAAGTGGGTATTATTGGCCAACTCTATTTAAGGATGCGCGAGACTATTCTATGAAATGCGATAAGTGCCAACGCACGGGAAACATTTTAGAGAAGAATACGATACCGATGAACATTATATTGGAATTAGAACTTTTTGACGTTTGGGGCATAGACTTCATGAGACCATTCCCACCATCAAATGGTCACAAATACATTTTGTTGGCCATCGATTATGTCTCCAAGTGGATTGAAGCGGTATCATGCATCGCAAATGATGTGGCGACAGTCTCCAAATTCTTACAGAGAAATATCTTCACTCGTTTTGGCACCCCACATGCCATAATAAGTGATGAAGGATCCCATTTTGTCAATCCCATCATAACAAACTGCTGCTCGAATACAATGTCTATCACAAGATCGCCACCACATATCATCCCTAGAAAAATGGCCAAACCGAGGTGTCTAATAGAGAAATCAAGCTGATTCTAGAAAAGGTGGTGAATCCCTCACGTAAGGACTGGGCCATGAAGCTTGATGATGTCTTGTGGGCATATAGGACTGCCTATAAAACACCCA
Organism: Benincasa hispida; assembly: GCF_027475165.1. NCBI lineage: Eukaryota > Viridiplantae > Streptophyta > Magnoliopsida > Cucurbitales > Cucurbitaceae > Benincasa > Benincasa hispida. Next base: position 25,504,045 of record NC_143478.1, read on the forward strand.
TAGGCATGTCCCCGTATATGCTAGTGTTTGGGAAGGCATGTCATCTATTGCTGGAATTAGAGCATAAGGCGTTGTGGGCAGTAAAGAAGCTCAACTTTGATTTGAAGGTCACAGAGAAGGAGAGGAAACTTTAGTTACTCGAGCTGGGCGAATAAAGACTCCAGCCGTATGAAAATTCCAAAATCTACAAAGAACGTACAAAGCATTGGCATGACAAGTGACTGTGTGAAAAGAATCTCTAGGTTTGTCAGAAGGTCTTGCTATTCAATTCTAGGCTACGACTCTTTCCAAGAAAATTGAAATTACGCTGGTCCGGACCATTCATAATTAAAGAAGTATTCCCGCGTGGTGCGGTCGAATTAACAAATGAAGAAGGGACTAGCGCATTTAAGGTCAATGGACAAAGAGTTAAGATGTATCATAGAGGAGACTTACATCATGAGAAAACCTCCGTGGACCTGAGGAATCTAGAATGAAGAAGAAACAAGTAGTCCCTGCGTTGATATGCGACACACACTCATCAGGGACAATTTTTTTTTAGTATTCTTTTGATATTTTTCTTTCATGAATTTATCTTACTTTTTGCTTAACCACTACTCTTTAGAATTACCAACTCTTTCCTTCATACTTTTTATCCTCTTGATATTTAGCACTAATCATAGTGAATGATTGCGATGGAACTAGGCGATAACCTCAAAACACGCGACTGGTTCGAAAAGTCCATCGCAATCAAGGAATCAACACACCGCAAGAAAGGATGCGATCAAAGATGATGTGGGCAACAAAGCAAATTTGAGGGTTGTATCTTTCCTTGACTCATTTTATTTCAATTTTACACTTCTCGCATTTCAAGTTTATATTGCTAAATTTTACTAACGCATCCTCTCTAGTTTGACTCAGTCATTGAATTTTTTATTACTTTATTTGGTCACCGTATTCTTCTCCGTACCAATTATTACTTCAATGATGAAATTCATGTCTTTATTTCTTACCGCATGTACTAGAGTCAAATTCATTTCTAGATAGACAATTCATGAAAGTTCTAAAATTTAGCAGTCTACCAGTTTCCCTTCAAAACTATTTTTATGAAATTTCCTAAGATCATCGCATAAGTTATTTCGTCTATCAGCAATGAGGACATTTTTGTGTGTAAATTTGGGGGTGCTAGTATTGTTATTTTCAACCTTGCCACTTTTAGAATTATATATATATATATATATATATATATATATATATATTAATATTATCATATAACGTTGAGATCGAATCCTGCTCGTAGTTGGATGTCCGCATGACACCCATGGGGGCAAGCCAAAACGATGGTGGGAATCGTGATCAATGCATAAACCAAGTGATCGCAACTCTGCTGCCAAATAAAGAAATGGGCATGAGTTTTGACTGAAAAAGAGCATTTTGCTCGTAGTTGGATGTCCGCATGACACCTGTGGGGGCAAGCCAAAATGAAGGTTGGGCACTTAGATCAGCGCAAGATCACAAAAAGAATATCTGAATCGCGCAAGGGTAAAAATCACTTGGAACACCCCGTTTGGAGAAAGTTTTGAAATAAACCATGCGATGTCCTGGAAACGAGTAAAGTTTTTTTTTTAAGGTTAAACTTGCGGTCACTAAAGATTTGAAATATTTTAGGAAGATATCAGGATAGAAAATTAAAAAGACATTGGTTCATAAAATTTGAATAAGGCACCTTGAGAAGTCTAGGTAGGGTAAAAGCGGTTGACTTTTTAAAGAAAATCTTTAATTTATGCTTGAGGACAAGCATTGTTTTAAAGTTTGGGATGTGATAACTGGTAGAAATACAAGTTATTAAATCTTAAATAAGTAAAACAATGAGAGAAAGTGACGGTAAAATAAGCAATATCATGTCCAAAAGCGCTAAACTAAAAGGAATTGTGATGGCAAGCACCCATCGCATAAAGCAGTTAATTTACTTATTTTGTGCAGGAAAAATGCGATGGCGCAAGTGAAACTGCGATCCGAAGGAACAAGGCGTCAGTGCGCTTGAAGATTGCGATCGCAAGTCATGCGATCGTATGCGTTCATGAGAAGTTTCTTAAAAAGGTGACCGATAAAGATTGCACATCAAGGTGACAGCATAATAAATCAAGATGGGACGAAAAGCTGATAACGATCGAGTCCAAATTTAGTTGACAAGTCGTTAAAAGCCACACTATAGCACGTACACTCAACTTTCGGTGACCATTAATCGGCGTATCAAAGCAGGGGAATTAATGCCACCGATCGTTACAATCATTAGCAAGAAAGGCTGCTTCACCTTGAGCTCTATAAATACTGAAGGCCACCAGTGTAAAAAGAAGTTAGTCGAGCTTAGAATTTTTTAGAGAGTTAATCAGTTAGTCTGTTCACGCACATACTCATACGTATACTTAGAAGACGGAGAAGAGCAAGGAGACGAGGAAGCCGAGAGATCATTCTCGGACAGATCGAGAGACTGTCGGAAAGCGTTACAAAGGAGAGAGGGTCAACACTTTCGAGAGCAAGATTACACATCTTGAACAGAGTTGGAGTGAAATAAAGCAGTGTAAAAGGCCGTGAGAAGCAAGACATTGCTGACCAGGCTTCTTATCTCTCAAATCCGTTTGTTATTTTGTATTCAGTACTTTATTTACAGAAAATGGAAATCTCATTTCAATCTTGTTCAATCTCTCCTTACCTCGCATGAGTAGCTAAATTTCTGAATGGGTTGAGAAGTACTTAATTAGCATGACTTAAGTTTTACATTTTATGCGATCATCTTATCTTATGTATGCATCATTCACTCTTTAGGTATACTTGAGAGAGTAGTCTAAAGATAAAATCTAGACTTGAAAGGGTCAAATTAGAATCTAGGCTTGAGAGAGTCAGATTAGAATCGCATAAGCAAGAAATAGAAACTTAGACATAAGTTCTATTGCTATTTACACATCGCATGCACCCTAGAAATAGGAATGATTGTATGCGGTCACCTTATTTTATGTGTACATCATTCATCATCGCGTAAACAAGAGTAGAGGCTTAGACATAAGTCTTATCGATTGTTTCGTATACACATTGCATGTGACCTAGAAATAGGAATTATGGCATTTTACATTGAGAAATGACGTGTTGTTATTTGTGTGTAGCATGATCGCATAACTTGTGCACAATCTTAGAAAGTGTTAGCTAAACCCCTTCTCAACCCCTTCATCGCATACTCATTGTAACTCTACACTTTCATCAACTCTGTGTTCAACTCCGTCGCATAGGAAAAACCTTAATCAAAACACTATCCACTTCATTTGTTTACCACCGCAATAGAATCGAAGAGTCTGTCGCATATTTACTTAGTAATCCCTGTGTTCGACCCTGGACTTACCAGGAAACCTAAGGAGGCTTATATTTGGGTCTTGTTAGGAAAACTTGCATGATCACCGCATAACTCACATCATCGCAAACTTACACCATAACACATCACAATTTCACACATCAGCTATTTCGATGAGAGAAGGGATTTGAGAAATTTTTTACTTTTTGGAAGGCAGAGTGAGAAAGTAGGAAAAATAATACAGGACGCTTCTGTCTCACTTGGATCTAGGAGGATGAAGATGAAGATATCCTCTATTACCAACCCCACACATTATGTGGGTTGAGAGATTATTAGGGATGAAAGTTATTTCCCTCCCATTATTTCAAAATCAAAATGAATTCAAAAAAATAATTTAATCTAAATTAATATAAAATATATCTATATATATAAGAATTAATTTATTATACATACATACGTACATATACATATATATATATATATATAACTATATGTTATATTTCATGTTACATTTCATGTTACATATAATCTATAGTTTCTATATTGTATCAAATACAATATAGCCTATAGTTAATTATCTCAACAACGATATTTAATATAAATCTGATTTATACTAAATTTAATTATATGAATCCAATTCACATAATTAATATTTGAATCATATTCAAATATTTATATCCTCTCAAATAAACTTTATATTATAATATATCACATACGTTATAGTAACTATATCATATATAATTAGAATTAGATTAATTATATCACATATAACTAATACCCTCAATTAATTTGAATAATTCAAATTAATTCAAAAAATAATTCTCATTTATTCCCGTTGAGCTACCGAGAAGACCTCGTGAACCTATAGCTTGAAGCTCTAATAGTACGTGAATAATTAATTAAACCATTTAATTAAATTATTCACCATTCGTTAACCGACGGGCTACTAAAGACCGTCAGCTGCAATCCTCATACTACATATATATTTTTATGTCCATTGGATATAACCAATCAACGCTACGATGACCCTTCACAAATTGCTCGTAAGTACAGTCGGGCCAAAATTACCATTTTGCCCCTATAGTTACATCTAACTCCTTAAGTACCACTGATTCTCTAATGAACAATAAATCATAGTCCAACCATGATTAAATCCCTCTTGGGACAGGAGAAGGTGTGGCGCCACATTGGTCAAGCCTTGGAACCAACCCTTAAAGGAGAAATTTATCTACTTACCCCGACGTTGGGAAAATGAGTGAATTCCTTCTTGTGTAGTTGTGTTCCCAGCTCCCCAATCAGACAAATCCCCAAAATGCTAGGCTTTTTGAGTTGACGATCTGGCCACTCTCACCTATACAAATCAAAGACCCACCTTCACAGGTAGGAACTCACAACTCACTCAGGATTCAGGTCATATTACCTATGGTCATCTTAGTGAAATGTAAGTCTCTATTATGAACGGTGTTATATAATGAGACTAAAAATTTCGAGGTCCGGTCTTATACAAATTCCTTTGTATAGAATATCTCCGCTCACACATCTTCATACGAATGATCAGGATCAGATCATTTGTAGCACTTTACAACAATTGTAACATCTACAAAGTGGGCCATACTCGTATTGTCACTAGGATAAGGTATCCAGCCTTGTCTGTCTACTAGAGACCATTTAGGTTATCACTTAAATATGATCTACCTGTATCTCTCTACATACATGTTTAAGCTACAAGATAACCTTGGATGTTAGTTTATTGGTTTGTGGTTAATGTAACTCAAAAGGAAATAAAACATTATATATTTTAATTAAATAAATAAGATGTTTGTACAATATAATTACAAACTACATGACCCTACGAGATTTAAGGTATCAACTCTAACAGGCGCAACATCTCTTAGCTTTATTAATAAATAAGGTTTGTTTACAAGATCATACTTACATTATATTTCTAGGGTTTTATCCTTGACTTTTATATTTCTCAGCATTTCTCTCTTCTGATTGGGTAAAGGCATACAATTACTACTGATTAATTTTGTCTACTAGCTTCCTTTTGCTTTGCTTCACTTGATTATCCTTTCTCGAAGACCGAAGATTGCAACCCTTAGTTGACAGTTTGTGAAGCATTTCCCTCTTCTTTGGTGATTAGTTGGGGACATTCTCTTTTAAAATGTCCAACTTGTCCACACTTATAACATGTGTGAACTTTTTTCAGAAATCTTTTCCAATGATATTTGCCACAATCTGAACACCAAGGCCTTTGATTAGCACCAGCTACAGATTCTCTTAGTTGTTTCGAGTGGTTTCTCCCAAAAAGCTTCCCAATTGACTTATTCCTCTTAAATCCGATCTAGACTTTAACGTTCCTTTTCGTTTGAAAAATCCCTTATTTTGCATCCCATGAGTAAATTTCTTGCTTCCCACTTGATTCCCTTTGTCCACTGCTAGGCTATCGCCTACCGTTTGTTCCTCAATCATCATACTTCTTTCCACTCTCATAGCCGCCTCCACTAACTTTGAGAATTCAACCTATGCAGCGCTAGCTGTCACAAATGTCCTAATTTCTTTCCTTAATCCTACTTCAAACCTCTTATACCTTTCACTTTAATCCTCAATGATGTTTAAAGTATAACTTGAAAGTTCAGTGTACTTTAGCTCGTACTCTGCTATTATCATACTACATTATACGAGTTGTAAGAACTCATTCCATTTTATGTCACGGAACGACTGGGATAAAATTTCTTATGAAAAGCTTCTCAAAATTCCTCCCTGGTGTATTCACCTCTTCCATTTCTTCTATTTTTAACTACTTTCCACCAATCCTCCGCTCTCTTTTGCAATAGAAAGATTGCAAGATTTATCTTTCGATCTTCGGGGCATCACATTACTTTAAAACATTTTTCTAGCTGAGTGATCCCCACTTTAGCGTCAGCGGGAACGGTGGTTCCTTCAAATATAGTGGCATCCAATGATTTTAAGCTTCTATTCCAAATTTCTTTTCTAGGCCAAGTTATGTTGTTCCCAAGCTTTCCGATAGTCGATGGGCAAACTTATCTAGAAACTGTTTTTCCTATCTTAATCCCTCTTGTGGATGGCTACATTCTCCTTCACTCTCTTCTTTGGATCTACCAGTGTTGTGTAGTTTTCTATTTTTCCCGCATCTAAGCATGATTGTATACAAGGTATTTAAATACTAGTTAATAATAATAAGTCCTACTTCATTCATCTATAAAACAATAACTTACATAAAGTCCCTATTATTTTATTCACAAGGTAGTTCCACAAGTTATTTACAGCTCTCGTCCTTATTACAAAATTTCTTTATCTTTTTCGAACTTCCTTCTAATCTCTACGGGATAGTCTTTTAAAGACAACCTCTCTAGTATTTGTTCCCAGTTTCTCTTCTTGCTTCCAAGGGAATTTTTTGTGAACACGCCCTATTTGTTGACAAAAGGATGCAGTATTTTCGAGAATCTCTAACACAAACCTCACATGGAGATTTTCCAATTCAATGATTATTCTACGTAGAGCATTGGCTTCGGCCTGTCTAACCTAGCCTACTAACAGAACGGAACTTTTTTAAGTGTGAGTTCTTTTTGTATCTTTACCGGATGTCGTTTCTGACATAACTCTCTTGTTTTCGCTGCTTACAAGTGCAACTACTTGTAATTGGTTCTCTCTCAGAAAATTTTCTTGTTTTTTCTTTGTTTTCTTCTAAAAATATACGCAATTTTTCCTAATGTGGCCTTGTCGACCACACCCAAAATATATCCCGGTTCCTAGAAAACATGGATTCTTATGATTCTTTCCACATTTGGGACATCCAAGTTCGTTACTGGCTCTGGGTGCTTTTACTTCTGGATTGATGATCTGGTGTCCCAGATCAATGTCTAAGTAAGGATTATTTATTTTGATATTTCCCTTATTCTCTCTAGAGGCTGTGTTGAAGGTAGCATCATTTGTTCTGGGTTCTTGCTGCCACCAAGATATGCCACTTGGGTATATGTTTCCTACAATGAAAGTCAGTTAAATACTATGTACTAACTTCTGCTCTACTTGATTCCACTTTATCCTTAGGTGATCCTACGTAATTCCACTTATTGCATTATTCCTTATAAGTCCTAGATTAATTTTCCTATCGCTTTCTAGGTTTTCCTGTAAGCATTTTCCCCAAAACCTTCTATAGGCCTTACCTAATTCTATTTTTCAGATTCTTCCAGGAAATTTTCTCTGATACCTACTTAGTATCGTCTTGGTTTTTGTACTCATCCTTCCCAGGTTTTACATAAACCTTTGCTCTGATACTAACTTGTCACACCCCCTTTTAAGCTCACCCCCTCGAACTTGAAAGGAAGCGTGAAGACGGTAGACACCACCCATTTGTGATATCTACTGTCTACTTAACCTTGCATACTAGATAATTCTTATAACATAGATGTGTCTAATTTCAAAGTTAAAACTGATTAATTACAACTCTCTAGATTAACTAGGTTTACAGCGTATTTGTGATTCATAATTTCTATTGTCGTAGGATCCAAGGTTTTTCTTCGCTAGAATGGCAGTTCCTAACCTCAAGTGGCACTTCCAGAACTTCTTCTTTTGCTACCTGGGGGAGAGGGGGAATAAAACATTGGAAAACGTGAGCTAGAAGCTCAGCGAGTGGCGAGTCTATTTTTTTTAAGGGAAAAAAACTAAATCTTTCTTTTGTAGATCTTTTTGAAAGAGTTTGACAAGCAATAATCTCAAACAATATCAAGAACGAAACATAACCACCCCAACCTGGTAGCTGAGACAATACAGGTATGATCATAATCTATATCACAAGAGATTACATCTCCTCATAATCAATACCAGGTCTTTGTGAAAAACCTTTTGCAACTAGTCTTGCTTTATATCTTGTGACCTCATTATTTTCATTTCTCGTCATCACAAATGGTTCACTTGGTGGGTTAATAGGTCCACATATATCACCATAAATTCATTCCAGAAATGTAGACGGTTCAATGCCCACTTTAGCTAGTGATGGTCGAATTATCAATTTTCCTTGAGAGCAAGCATCACATAATAATTCATTAGATTGAAGAATATTCTGGCTCTTTAGTGGATGTCCATTTGAATTCTTAATAATCCTTTCCATCATTATAGACCCTGGATGACCTAATCTATCATGCCAAATTGTAAATATGTCTAGATTCATGAACTTCAGGTTCATTGTTGCATATGTTTCAATTACTTGTATATAAGTATAATATAATCCATAAGATAAAGCAAATATGTCACACCCCCGCCCAAATTATCCTCTAAACCTGAAAAGGGATGTGAAGATAGCAATTGATAATCCTTTTATGGCAACAACTGTCCAACCTATCCCTATTTACCTGTCTCCATAGAACTTGTTAAACATGATTAACAATTCATAATTACTACCATTATCATAAACAAGTGCACACATATGTATATACTGCTAGTAAGCTATTAAATCAACATATGTTAACAGATTTTGAAATTAAGCTTAACACAACTATAGTTAACCATATGACCTACCCTTATTCCTCCATCGTTGGAAGCTTAATGTATGCAATGTTATGTATCAGACCTGACATTTGCTATACAGTAGGGATTGTCAGTCGTTATCAGTCCAATCTAGGATTAGATCACTGGACGACGGTCAAAACAATCCTCAAGTATCTTTGGAGAACGAGGGATTACATGCTCGTGTATGAAAATAAGGATTTGATCCTTACAGGATACACAGACTCTGACTTTTAGACTGATAGAGATTCTCGTAAATCGATATCAGTGTCAGTGCTCACTCTGAATGGAAGGGTTATAGTATGGCGAAGCATCAAGCAAAGATGCATCACGAACTCCACTATGGAAGCTGAATACATAGCCGCTTATGAAGCAGCTAAGGAGGCTGTTTGGCTAAGAAAATTCCTTACAGATTTGGAAGTTGTTCCAAATATGTCTTTGTTGATAACTCTTTATTGTGATAACAGCAGGGCTGTGGAAAATTCGAAGGAACCTCGGAGTCATCGTAGAGGTAAACATATAGAACGAAAAAATCATTTGATCAGGGAGATTGTGCATCGCAGTGATGTGATAGTCACGAAGATCGCGTCGGAGCACAACGTTGCTGATCCGTTTACAAAGGCTCTCACGGCTAAAGTGTTTGAGGGTCATCTGGAGAGTTTGGGTTTGCGGGATATGCGACATCTTTTCTAGGGTAAGTGGGAGATGATACTGGGTAGTATGCCCTACTTTATTGTATATTGTACTTGTTTTTTCATGTATTGTACATTAGTCTCCTGAAGCATTAGAACAAGTGGGAGATTGTTGGGATTGGTGTCCTAATTCTCCCGGAGTCTTGTAGTTTGTAAATTTTGTACACATTGTTATGAATAAAATAAGAGTTATTTTATTTGCATTTACTCATATCCAATAAACAGAGATCCATGGTTATTGTATGTAAACTTAAGCATGTATATGAGATATACAAGTGGATCATGCCTTAAGTAATAACCTAAAAGGTCTGTAGTATAAGGATAAAGGAGGGATACCTTATCCTTGTGACACTACAGATACAGCCCGCTTTAAAGAGGTTTACAAATATTGTAAACTACTACAAATGGTCTGATCCTAACCATTCATGTGGAGACATGCGAGGGGGTGTCCTATACAAAGTGTTTGTATAAGACCGAACCACGAGATGATTCATCTCTTTATATAACACCGTTGATACTTGAGACTTACATCTCACCTTAAACAACCATAGGTGACATGACCTTAATCCTAATTGTTTTTGGAACTCCTGCTTTTGAGGGCGATCCTTTGATTAGTATGGGTGAGAGTGGCCAAATTGCCAACTTAACAAGCCTACCTTTTGGGGGATTTGTCTTATTAGGGAGCTGGAAACTCAGTTGCACAGGACGGAATTCACTCCTTCCCCAAAACAGTGGTAAGTAGATAGTCTCCCTTTAAGGCTGATTTCAGGCCTTGAACATAGTGACCACAACCTCTCTTTGGAAGAGTGGACTCGGTCATAGTAGGACTATGACTTATTTCATTAGAGGAATCAGTGGTACTTAAGGAGTTAGATGTAACTACAGGGGCAAAATGGTAAATTGGTCCAGCTATACTTACAAGCGATTTGTGAAGGGTTATCACACTGTTGATTGGTTATATGGACACAGAAATATATTTGTAGTGGAGAGTGCAGTTGTCGGTCTTTAGTGGAGTGCTCGGTAGTTAATGGATGGTGGATCCCGTGACTAAAGAGTTTAGTCAGTTATTCATGTACCGTTGGAGCTTTAAGATACAGGTCCATAAGATCCCCTTGGTAGCTCAATGAATTCAAGTTGAGAATCAGTTCTTAGAGTTAGTTTGAAGTGTTCAAATTAACATGAGGAAATTCAATTACATGTGATATAATTGGTGTAATGTATGAGATACATCAAGTGGAGGATTAATGTGAATATGATTTACATTGAGTACCATAAAATAGAAAAAGGACTATGTATATGTTTCATGAGATGAAATATTGAAACTATAGGTTATAAATATAATATGGCATGTTGGTTATCATATTTATTTATAATAATATTAATTATTTGATAATTATCTCTTGTTCTCTAATAACCAATTGAGTAGGAGGTTATTGGTAGTTTTATGGTAGACAGCATCCTATCTCCCACTTGGTCGATCGTCTACATGATTGTTGTCCTCCGGTCTCTTCTTCAAGCCATGTTCATACAGAGTCCACAACTTCTAGATTCTGACACCGAGAATACCAAGGTAACCATTTGTGGTGGTGTTCTCACTCAACTCGATTGATTTGAGGTTCTGGAGGTCGTTCGTTGGGTTCGTGATCGTTGGTCATTCATTGTGTTCGTGCTGTTGTTCCAGTCGTTGCATTCAAGGGTTGTGTTTTGTTCTTGGACGATTGGAGATTGATCAAGGGAGTTTGAAGAATGGTTATTCAAAAGTATGCATACTATATCCCTTGATACTCTTTTAAAGCATGTTGTAATTTCACGTTGTGCATGACCTATAAGTTTCCATTTTGTGACTGTAATTGTTTATGTTCAATTTTCGAATGAAATTTGGAACGATCCTTCCACTTCTCATGGAAATCCTCATGTCTGATTTCCTTCAACAAAAAATTGAAATTAAGTTCCTCTTGATATGAGGAACTACAAAAATATTATCCAGTAACAGATCACATTTCTTGTCCAAAATAACTTCAGCCTGCCTACAGAAAAGCTAAAACAACCACACCAGTACCGACTCGGAGAGTCAACTCTCCATCTTCAACGTTTTCCAAGAACTAAATCCTTGGTAGGAAGAACGTACATGATTAGTAGCACCTGAATCAAGGATCCATGTAGAATCATCATTATCTACCAAACACATCTCCAAGACAAATAAATCACATTTACTGTCTTTAGACTTCTTCCTCTTTTGGAGAATAGTGGGATCAGTATCAGAACCTTAATAAGCTCAAAGTTCCAGTTCAGAGAACAATTCTCATTGATGAACTTCATCTGAGTCAGTAACAATTGCTTTCTCTTGTAGTCCCTTGACATTCAAAAAAGACTGGAGGTTATCTTGGGAACTGATACTACTGGTTTCTTTGTCATCCATCCCTTTTTGCTCAAAAAGTAAGAACTGACGTTCAAACAATTCTTGCAACAAGTCCATGATCTGAGTGCAATGACCATGTTCTCAACCATTTTGGCCAATGCATCAGGTATGCTTGCCAAAATGTAAAGTTGGGCCATCAAATTAGTCTTCAACCACACCTCATATGCATTACGAAAATTTCGCAGTGCATTAAGGGTCAGAACTTGAGGACACTCCTCAACCATGACAAACTTGAGGTCGTTTACCACGAAATATGTTTTAAGAGACTCTTTCCAATGTATGTAATCGGTTAAATTAAAAGAGGAAACTAACGGAAAATCATACATGTTGCTGAAAAAACAAACACATTGATCTACCATTAGATTTTAGCGAATACTCTTAAAAAACAAATCTAATTTGGTTTAGTAAAATCTAAATGAACCCCATGTGACATCTAGTTTTGCAATGATGCTTCAGTGGCTTAGGAAAAAAAACCACCAAAGGGTAGTCAATTTATCCCTCCTCTGAATTGAGACACTCTCAACCAGTCATTAATATAAAAAAAAAACTCTTATTCCTATAACAACTAGTCATCATTAATTCATTAACTTGCTTAACAATTTCCCGTAAGTGTGACCCTTTATTTTAGATCCTAGAGTTCCGCCTCAAGCAGCCAATCCAAAGGGAAAAAATCCGATTGGGGCAAAAACTAAAGTGACCCTATCCATTTCTAGAGTTCACCTTGATATTGACCAATCGCACAAACCATTCGAAAGGGGACATTCCCAGGGCGCCACAAGGCTGTGCAAGAAGATCTCACGGTGCAAACCAATGAAGGAGACCGCAAGACATGTTGACACACATTCTTCACCCACTTACTATAAATACTCTCTCCGTCCACCTTGATATTGACTCATGCAAACACCATTCGAAGGGGGATGCTCCTAGGGCACCACAAGGCCAAGCATGAATCTTATGGCATGAACATTTAGGGAGAAACGTGAGTGGAATTGACATATCATATATATCTTTTCCTCTCACTGAGTATTTTATAACCTAGGGTTTAGTTTACTTAGAAAAATAACATGGTTACCGATTTTAACTAAGTGACTTTTTAGGTTTGTCCAAAAGTAACTCTTACTTTGGAAAGTTGAACAACTTTTGATCATCATTCATTAAACTCTTTAACAAAGTCTTTGATCAACTATTGCTTGCTTGTAGCAAATCTATCTAATTCACCTTTCCAAGTAGGTTCCCAGGTAGGGGTGTTCCGTTTCCGTCAGCTTAAATACCCCAGCCTAACCAGAACCAACCTGAGACAAAAGGTCCCTTATAGATTTAATATAAATTTAATCTTTTATGGAAATCAATTTAATCCTATTCAACCGATTTCAAAGATTAAACTTAGGTCTTTAATCTCATTAGAACCATGAATTTAGGTTTTATCTAAATCAAATTTTAAAACCCTTTTAACACATGAGTTCACTTAAGTTCGCATGCAACTCTTTCTTATTGATTTTAGTTCTAGTTTCCATTATAACACTATAACAAGAAACAACTAAAACCAACCACAATGCAAAGCAACACATACAAGGCATTCATAACTCTTATAAATAAGCCTAAGTGTCATGCTCCATGCATTGTTCATCCATTACGACTGGTATATAACTCTTATACAACAAAGCAATGAACCAAGCATATATGCTCTCAAACACCCTTATACTATAACTCTTATAATATAAAGATGATGCATGAATATGCTTAATGCATGCATAAATATAACTCTTATATTATATAATGCATGAACATGCTTTCTTGTAATTTCATTAAGACATTCACTATATTATAATACTTATAATATATGATGCATGAATATAATGCATAACCTAAGGTGGGTTTTAAATCTATATGTCATATACTATGGCATATAAACAAACATACATCTTATGTACATTAAGTAAAATTTGATGAACCGGGATAATTAGCGTCAAATTCTTAAGAATAAAGCTAACTATTACAAAGAACAATGAGTCCACCGGTTCAAACAGGCGAATCGGGTCTTGAACCGTTCGGGCAAAGATCGAGTCTCCTTGATCGTGTAACAACTCCTTGTGATCGTTTAGCAACACTGTAAGAGCATAAATGATCGTTTAGCAACGATCGGGTACCTTTGACTATGCAATGAAGCATGAAGGTCACGCTATCGTGCAGCGCACATCGTGCTACGAATGCCTTAAACGATCAAGTAGACGAAAACGATGCAGTGAAGCATAATCATCTAAACGATCGTTGAGCAAGCGTAAGGTATCGTATACTAGGTGATCGTGTAGTTAGTGACTATGCGATGAAGCATGTTGAACAACACGATCGTTTAATGCACGCGTCTTCTAAACGATGAGTACCAAAAAGTCTATACGATCGTTTACCTTAAGTGTCCATGCGATCGAGCAACCAATGCTACACGACAGAGTAAACTCTTTACCCAATCAATTAGCATCAACTATATGATCATTTAGTAAATACTACACGATCAGGTAGAACTTTTCTACACGATCGTTTAACCAAATCTAAATGATCGTTTAGTCTGGGCTACATGATGCGACCAACCTTTGGTCTTCTTCCTCGATGAGAACTGCATCTCCATGCTTCGAACTTCATCACGAAACGACTCAAAAAACTTCAAACACTTTGAATACAGACTCCTTGTTAATTATGCCTAAAAACGCAGAGGCTCTTAAAAATTAACACTTTGTAAACTTAAAGAAAGCTTTAAACAAAGACAACCATCTCATAAACATCCATCAACACATTTAACTCTTAAACGCATTGTAGAAAAATTAAAACCCACCACGACTGTAAAAGAAGTTCAATACAGGAATGGAATTTGGAATATCTGAACAACCTGGCTCTGATACCAAATGAATGAAATCTAAACAGAGATCTCCATGACCAGTGAAAGTGGATCGTTCCAAATTCCATTCAGAATGAACATAAACAATTACAGTCTTAAATGGAAGCAAACAGGTTATGCATAAATAGAAATTACGACATAATACAAGAATATACAAGGGATAGAGTGTGTGTACCTTTGAAGAACTATTCTTCGAGTATCCCTCGATCAGTCTCCATTACGTCCAAAGCAACACTCACATGCAACGAATGGAACACGACCTCCACGAACGTCTGAATGCTTCTCGAACCCAATCGAGTCCAACTCGATTCACAAATGGATTTAAAACACCACCACAAATGTTACCTTGGTATTCTCTGTGTGAGAATCCATGAGTTGTGGGCTCTGTATGATCTTGAATTGAGGAAGAAAGAAGGTATACAATCGAGTAGACGATCGAGTAAGTGGGAGATATGAAGACTGTCTATTGTATAGACGATGTACTCGATCGTTTAGAACATGAAGCCTATCGTATAGACTTTGCTACTCGATCGTGTAGCAACGATCAGCAACTAACTATCATATAGTTAACTCTTAACGATCGTGTATGTTCTCAACGGCTATCGCTTAGTAAAAACTCTTTTTACTTGATAGCTTTCTCCGTAAGATTTTTCCAAGTGAATCAACTACTAATTTTGGAAAACAATTTTTCTTTTATCTCATGGTTACCATAAAACTTCCAATAACCTCCCACTCAAATCGGTTATTAGAGAAAAAGAATTAATTATCATATAATTAAAGTATTATAAATAAATATGATAACCAACTTATCATATTATATTTATAACCTATAATTTTAATATTTCATCATATGAAACATACAAATCATAGTTCTTTTTCTATTTTATGATACCTAATATAAATCATATTTATATTAATTCCTCCAATTAATGTATCTAATATATCACATTAATTATATCACATACAATTGAATTTCCTCTTGTTATTTTGAATATTTCAAACTAACCCAAAATCTGATTTTCAACTTGAACCCATTGAGATACCAAAGGGATCTCATGGAACTGTAGCTTAAAACTCCAACAGTACGTGAATAACTGACTAAACTTTTTAGTCACGAGATCCACCATC
Organism: Benincasa hispida; assembly: GCF_027475165.1. Taxonomy (NCBI): domain Eukaryota; kingdom Viridiplantae; phylum Streptophyta; class Magnoliopsida; order Cucurbitales; family Cucurbitaceae; genus Benincasa; species Benincasa hispida. The sequence continues at coordinate 25,520,022 of NC_143478.1, forward strand.
CGTTAACTTTTGATCACTCCACCAAAGATCGACAATTGCAATACTCACACTACAGATATATTTATGTGTCTGTATAACCAATCAACAGTGCGATGATCCTTCACAAATCGCTCGTAAGTACAGCTGTGCCAATTTACCATTTTTTCCCTATAGTTACATCTAACTCCTTAAGTACCACCGATTCCTCTAATGAACAATAAGCCATAGTTCTACTATGACTGAGTTCTCTCTTCCAAAAAGAGGATACGGCCACTATGTTCAAGACCCGAAATCAACCCTTAAGGGAGCAATTTATCTACTTACCCCTGCTTCGGAGAAGAAGTGAATTCCGTCTTGTGTAGCTGAGTTCCTAGCTCCCCGATCAGACGAATCCCAAAAAGGTAGGCTTGTTGAGTTGGCAATCTGGCCACTCTCACCTATACTAATCAAAGGACCGCCTTCATAGGCAGGAGTTCCCAACTCACTCAGGACTAAGGCCATGTCACCTATGGTCATTTTAATGAAGTGTAAGTCTCAATTATCAACGGTGTTATATAAAGAGACTAATCATCTCGTGGTCCGGTCTTATACAAACTTTTTGTATAGGACACCCCGCTCGCATGTTTCCACATGAATGGTTAGGATCAGACCCTTTGTAGTATTTACAACACTTGTAAATATCTACAAAGCGGGTTGTATCCGTAGTGTCACCAAGATAACACACCTTTCCTTTATCCTTATACTACAGACCATTTAGGTTATTACTTAAAGCATGATCCACTTGTATGTCTCACATACATGCTTAGTTTACATGAAATAACCATGGATCTTAGTTTATTAGATTTGAGTAAATGTAAATAAATAACACTTATTTTATTATTAACAATGTGTGTACAAAATGTTTACAAACTACGAGACCACCAGGAGAATTAGGACACCAATTCCAACCAATGTTACTACCGCTGAGAAGAGAGGAACGTCCTCCAAAAAGTCGGATATCGCTTCTTCTTCATAGACTAAGAGTATTCCAGTTAAGAAGAACATGGTAAGAAGAACATGGGGAAAAGGAAGAAAAAACTCGTTGGTAGAAAAGGCAAGGCTAATGCTGCAGATAAAGGAAAATATTTTCACTGCAACGAAGAAGGGCACTAGAAGAAAAACAGTCCTCAATACCTTGCAGAGAAACTAGTTCCTGAAGATTGTTTGTTGTACTTCAATTGACCAATGAGAGATGTTGTAATTGCTTTCTGAAGATGATCTTATCTATTTTTGTTATTGTAATAAAAGTTATTTTGTCTTGTTATAAAAAAACAAATTGTATAAACTTTTTCTTGTATATGAAATGTTCATTTTTGAAAATTATGTTTGTTCTATCTCATAGCAACTTCTGTTAAAGAACCAATCTAGTTAAAGCCATTTACAAATTTTTAGATATTTAAAATGGCTAGAAATCAGTAGAGGCAAGTAGTTATTTAACCTAAGTGATAAATTTAGAACACTTGAAAAGTTCAAAGTGTACAAAACTTGTTAGGTAAAATAAAACCGAAATACTTCGATTAGATCAAAGTATAGAAAGTTTCAAATTTCTAGACTATTTGATAGAACATGAAATCCAGTGAAAACTTTCTACACCTAATTGCCTTAATTGTTTTTTGAACATCATTTCAATTTTAAGGTATTTCTGAAAATCCATATAAGATATGGAAGAACTCATAAAAGTTGTTTATGATATGTAAAAGTTGTTTACATAGTTCAAAAATCTGAAAATATCGATATAAGTGTTAATATCGAACCCTTAAGTGTTGGAATATTGTTCAAGATCACCATGTATTATTTGTTTCCATAAAAGCTTGCATTAAAACTGACACTGTAAACAAAAGTTGTTTCGGACAAGTCAGATGCGTCTTACTTAAAGAGTTGAGAGTACCTCGATGTAATGGGAGGAATGTATGACTTCCTAGCCATTATTGAGAAACAAGTATTGCGAAAATAAGATGCATTCTATATAAACTAACATGTTTACAACGATTCTCTACGCTAAAGTGTTTGAAAATCCCCTAGTAAGACTAGGACTATAAGGTATATAACCTAGGACAAGTGGGAGAAAAACTCATGGGTATATGATGCCCTAGTTTATTGTATTTCTCTGTAAAACTCAAAAACTCAGTATTATATGTTACCACTGGAGTTTTGGTCCAAGTGGGAGTTTGTTGGATTTTATGTCCTAAAACTCGTGGTTTGTAAACAATAAAATTTATTCTGAAAATCCAATAAGTTGTTATTGAATATATGAATTGCTTATTTCGTTTTAGAAATAAATCCAATAAACTAAAAGATGCATAACTATTACATGAATATTTGAATTTTATGTGGAGACATAAAAGTGGATTAGGTTCGAGTAAATAGTCAAAATGGTCTATAGTATATGAATAAGGTTAGGTGCCTTATTTTGGTAACCCTATCGGATGCGGCTCACTCTGTAGTTGTTACAAGGAGTTGTAAAGTGCTACAGATAAAGTGATCCTAATTCGTACATGTCATGACATGAGGAGTGTGGGCATCCTGTGCAATGAGTTTGCACAAGATCGGACCACGAAATAAGTCACTCTTACTTTATAACGTTGTTTATTGTTTAAGACTGACTATTTTTTAGCGATGACCTAGGTAACTTGACCTTAATCCTGAGCTAACTATGAACTCCTATTTATTCGGGATTATCCTTAGATTTTCATAGGTGAGGGTTGGTTCAACAGCGCCGGCTCAATAAACCTCCATTTCAGGGGTAAGACCGGGTAGATAGCTGAGGACACAGTGTGCAAGATGGAATTCACTCTTACCCACTTTCAGGGATAGTAGAGAGGTTGTTCCTTTAAGTGTTGACTTTAGGTCTTGAACAAGGGGCCCCACCCTCTTATTGGCCCGAGAAGGACTCGGTTTTTTTATCGGATCACAAACCAATTGTTCATTAGAGGATCAGTTTTACTTAAGAAACAAGAGGTAATCTCGGAGGTAAAACAGCCATTTGACCCAGCCGTTATTACGAACAACCTGTGAAGGGTTAACTTATTAATCATAGTTATATCGAGTGGACATAATATATCTACAATGAGGGGAGTGCAACTCTGGGCTTTAGTGGAGTGACTTAGTAGTTAACGAATGGAGGTTAATTTGGTGTAAAGAGTTTAGCCAATTAATCTCGGATCGTTAGAGCCCATGATCTGTAGGTCCAGAGGTCCCCCTACTAGCTCACAAATAGATTAGCCTTGGAGTAGCGTGATAAGTTGATTTGCAACGTTCAAATTCAAATTAAGGAAATTAGTAATTATATATGATATAATTACGCGTTTAATTTTTGGAATTAAATGAAAGAGAATCAATTAATATTTAATTATGATTTAAATATTAGATTCATGATAGTGGAATTGGAAAAAAAATTATTAATTTAATATTTGATATTGAATTAATTAGAATTAATTAAATTGTTTAATTATTTCTTTATTATTAATTTTATTAGATAAATTAATTATTGAACTAATTTGTAAAATTAATAAAATTTCATTTTTTGAAAAGAAAATTAATTTAGAAATCAAAAAATGAAAATGAAATGAAAAATGGAAAAATCCCGAAAGTGTGATTTTTCCACTTTCTAAGCAAGAAGCTCACTCATTTTCCATTTCCAAATTTGAGTCAATCTTCCAAGCATAAGCTGCAATACATACAGCAATGTTGTTTGCATGATAGTCATGCAATAAATAAAGAAGATTGAAGTGAGAATCGGGCATGCAATTGATAGTTTTTTGTTGGAAAAACTTGAGGTTGAAGAAGATTTTCAACCGTGGTGTTGCAGTAACCTCATTTCCAATTTCCTTTAATCCAAACTTATTTTAAGTCCCACGACTCAATCCAAGGCACCAAGAGGACAATAGGGAAGGCCTTGAAGTGGTTCACAAGCTGATTAACAGAAGATTTGCAACTGGAATTGTGACTCAACTGTATCTTCAAAGGTATGACTTCAAACCCTCTTATTAGTTTATGAGCATGCTTAATTCAAAGCCAAAATTAACGAATTAGAATGCTTAATAATCTGTTTTTCTTCCAATGCGTGTTTTCTAACTCTAACAAAAGCATGTTTATAATTCTTCACTTCAAATTCTAAAAAGAATGAATCTTCTTCAAAAGATGATAATGATAATTCTTTCAACAACAAATTTTTCCAAAGTGTAAATACTTTAAAAGAAGATTCAAATTTTCAAAAAAAAAAATTGTATAAATGAAAATCCTTTGACTGATAATTCAAATTCAAAATTTGTTTGTGCTAACAAAAACAAAAACAAAACTTCTAATCTTTGCTCCATTTTTAAAATGTAGGAAAAAGGGATTGAGCCCAAAGCTCTCCTTTCTCCAAATAAGAGAAAAAAACTTAGGAAATTGTTTCAAAAACTCCAAGAAGCAAAAACAAAAAAAAAAAACAAAAAAAAAAAAAACTGAAAAATTTTGATATTCCCTAAAAAATAGGAAAAATCTTCAAGGTGAATGGGCACAGACTCAAAATCCACAATGAAGGGCATGTAAACCAAGTCAAATTGGGCTTGCGTTTAGCTAATCCCTCATATACTTGACACCCCTCTTCACCAACGTCGAGCAAACGACGATAAAAATTTGCAACAGGACAAATTTTTTTCTTTTTCTTTCTTTTCTTATTTTTCATTTTTTTTCTTTCTTACTTACTTTTAGCATTTCAAATAAATGGAATAATTGATTCTTTTCTTTTTCTTTGTAGGTGATTTACTCAATAAAAAAATGAGCTCACAAATAAAAAAACAAAACAAAAGCAAGCAAATTCTCTCTCAAGCAAATAAATGATCAACAATAAAACTAGGGAAGTTTCTCTCTACATCCCTTCCTTTTTGTTTCTTGAATTCATTTGCTTATTCTAAAAATTGAGGACAATGTTCCATCTTTAAGTTGTGGATGGGTAAATATTGCATGTTTTTTGTATTCTCATGTTTTTGTTAGCTTTAAAAATAGCCTCACATTTTTTTTTCATGTCTGAAACCCTTGAGCATTTGAGCTCCAGTTAATAGACTGTTGATTACTTAGATTGATTACATAGATTTTGCGATTCTGCTCTGATATATTTGAATAAATTTGAGGCTCTAATTCATCTTGATGGTATAATTTTGATTCTTTGAAAAACATGTTTATTGAATTCTCTTTATTTTTCAAAAGACCATTTTTACCTTGAATACAATAAATTCATAATTGAATAAATTCATGTCCGCACATTCAAGAATCTCATTCACTTTGATTCTATGCATCATTTGTTTTTACTCAATCTCTTGAATCTTATGATGAAATTTTGATGATACACTCTTTCAAGTAAGGATACAAACAAAATTTTAAACTTTCAAAATTTTTCAAACAAAAACTTGAAACTCATTTTTCAAAAGAAACTTTCTTTTCCTTTTAACTTCATAAAAAATCGAATACTTAATCTTTAGATTTATTTAGAACCTTTAAACTCTAAGAAATGTCATATCTACTTAATTTTCTTTGTTACCCCAATAGGACAAATTTTGGTCTAAGAACAACCATCTTATTTTAGAGGCAAATCTAGATATAGAGGAATAAAAATGGCCTAGTATATATATTAAAAAAATTGCTAACACAAAAAAAAAATAATAATAAAGCAAATTTGCCAATTTAACATAACCTTCACTAACACGTGTGTATGTGCATAGATAGAGGTGAAAAGAGCTACCTCCATCGTGTCTCTGTTAGGGTCCGCGAGAAAAGAGTGATAAGTTTCCAGCGGTGCAAGTGTGAAAGTTATCCCTCTAAGTAAAAGAAATGTCAATTACGTTTTGTGTGTGTGATTTTTTTTTTTTTAAAAAAAAAAGGCACCCTTGTATTAGATTTACCACTATCCAATGCAAGTTAGGTATATCAAAGACCAATAATCGGGCCAGTGTAGGGTGAAGAGAAATTGAAAGTTAGATGTTGTCTTTCTATTAGTTTAGGCCTTTAAGTAAACTAAAACTAGGTCGTCTTTTTTTTTTTATGATTTTGCAAGAAAAAGACATTTTCTTTTCAAATTAAGCTTCAACCTTTTGTTAGCAAAACTTTGAATTTCTAAATACTTGCTTATATCATTACTTCCTCGATTGTTGAGAAAAGAGATGAGAATCAATTCATTGTGTAAGAACACTTGAATGTATAGACCATTAGGATGTAAAGATGAAAATGTGCCAACTTGAATTTGTCAATTTTGAATAAAAGAAAGAAACTTTGAATAAACAATAAACAATCCATTTTTACTTGAATGTATGCATATTTCTAGTTTAAACTTGCTCGGAATGACCAAGAGCTAATTTGGTGGTATTGTGAAAGATCTTTAAAGGATGTATATTTTCTATGTTAATTTCTCCAAAATTACATTAATTATTTGCTTTAATTGCTAATTTTGTAGGTAAAACGGTCCCCAAGGCATTTAGGTGTCACTACAAGAAAATCGGGCCAAAAAATAAAAAAAATGACCAAGAAAATCAACAAATTGAAAAGAATCTAGTAATTACCAAAATGCCATCGAGTACCATTAAATATCATCGAGTAAAAGGCTACCGAGCATCGAGTATTCTATATTTCATACCATTGAGTAATCATCCATCAAATAAGGGATGTCGAGTAATCAAGCATCGAGTCATTGAGTACAATCGAGTTTCTTTGTATTCATTTTTCATCGAGTAAAAGCTATCAAGTAAAGCATCATCGTGCATTGAAGATAGAGTATAAGACAGAAAACTCGCTTTTTGTTGCAAAAACTCGATGCGTTGCAATGCTCAGGATTTTGACGTGATTCATCCCCATGCCTCAAGACGCTACACTTTTGGTATAAATTTTGGTTCAATTCTTAGCGGGGGGGGAGAAACCAATTTTTTTAGAGAGACACTTCGAATTTACAGAGTGATTATTGTAATTTTTGTGAGATTCAATCAAATTGTATTCAATCTTTATATCAAATATGCCACTATCAATGGATTGTTTAAAGAATTTCATCATCCATGAGTAGGTAATCCTTTTCTTAGAGAACTATTGTAGATTGGCATTTCTTGAGACTTTTCCTTGAATTTTCTTTCATGTAATTACTTTCTTTTGAATGTTCTTGTTGAGATTCAAAATAAAATTGATTAAGATTGAATTGACGACTCAAGATTAATCAATTTTGTATGCAAAAATTATAGGGTTCTATAACAAAATTGTAATATGATTGCAAGAATTAGTAGTCTTGATAGAAAATATGGACTTCTTTTCCTCTTTTCTTTAAAGAATCTATTAATTCAGAACATTCATGATATAATCTTGAATTTTCAGTCTTTTGATTTCAAGATTGGAATAGTTAAGAAAACCCATGAGTTTAATGCAATTTAGGGATTAATTGTGAAATATCTTTAGGAAGCAACTAAAACCTAAATTAGGGTTAATTGTCAAATTAGCTAATTAGGGCATTAGAAATTTATTCTTAATGAACTATTGAATAATCTAATTGCATGATTATTTGTTAAGTCAATGATAGAATTGCCTAGTTTACATAAAATTCCCAATATTTCATTTCAATTGAATCTTATCTCATAATCTCTCTTATTTCTCTCATCAATAAATTTCCTATATCAATTCTTGTCTTTTTCACTTAGTTAGTTTCTAGTTCTTAAAACAAACAACCCCATTTAATATTTTGCATTTTGGAATTCAAGTAGTCTATTTTAGGCCAATTAATAGAGGTTCTCTTAGGATCGACCTCTTACTCCACTATTTCTACGTGTTAGTTCTAGTTGTAGTTAGAATATTATAAATTTCATTTATTTTGGTAAGATAGAAATAATGACACCTATTTCAAGCCAAACAAATTGGTGCCGTTGCCAGAGAACCGAGAAATTGGCTTTTTAGAATTTTTAAATTCCTTTTAAAAATATATATATATATATATAATTAAAAAAAACAAAAAAACAAAAAAACAAAAAACAAAAAACATAAAGTATATCACATCCTAGTGCCTCTAACTCAATAGTAAACTTGAGTTATTGAGTTAGAGGTCGATCCACAGGTAAATGTTATTTAATCCTTTCTTTAACTAAGCTTAACTATGAAAGCTATAAAACGGGGGTTTTTTATTAAGACAAGAAACATGCTAAAAATCAAAAGAAAAATGATAGTTATAACCAAGTTTAGAACAATCTTGCTTCTAATCTAAGTTAGATGTTCATTGTAATTCTTATCATTGAATTCTACAAATTTAATTCACAATCGGATTAAGCACGCAACTACTTACTTAATCTAGATTAAACTAGTCTCTACAAAGGCGGGCAACTAGCATAACCTAGTCAAGCAAGCGTCTTAATCAACGATTAAGGTAGGATAGTCCTAACCCTAATCTATCTACATGCTTCTACCTCTATTGGGTTCCTTAGCAGTCATATAGAAGAGAAAACACATGCATTGAGTTCTAGAATTCAATTGCGTCAATTAATTGTTAAGATAGCTTACTCAATTAACCGAATTTTCTCAAAATCTAGTAATTAGTGTGTCCTAGGTTAGTCAGTTATTCAACACACAATTACTATTGCCTCTTGGAGATCTTGGCTAGACATTCTATCGAACACATTAAAAGCAATGTATTCAATCATGAGTGAATGTGACAAAATCAAGCGTCTAGACTAAACTTGCTCAAGATATAGATCATTCAACATGCTTCAAGAATGCTCAAATTCATATTGTTAATGATAAAGAAAAGTAGAAAACTCAAAAGAATTTGCAAGAACTCTTGAAATAGAAACAAGATTGAATTACTTCATAAATCCCTAGACAAATTCATGAAGAATTACAAGTTATTGATTACAAATCAAAAAGAAATCAAAATCTAACCTATTTCATTTATGTTAAAAAAAACATTTTGTTTCAATAATGCAGCAATGCATTGCTAAAAACTGCTGGCTCTTTGTGGCTCATATGAGTATGTTGCAAATACTATTAGTGACGTTGTTTTAAACTGCATCGCTAATAAGTGTTTTTCGTGACATGGTTTTTGCTATGTCACTATAAATTAGCATCTAGTGACATAATTTAACTATACCACTAAAAAATTGTCACTAATAGTGGACTTTCTTGTAGTGAAGATATGTTAAGTCCTGTACTATTTTCTACTGTCAAGTTACTCATAAAACTAAGACTGACTTGAGTGTTGACGTGTGTCTAGCTTGATACCGCACCACCAATGTTCAATTTCCTTTGTCTTGCAAGGCACTTAGACTATCCCCCCCTACACAGGGATACAAATTTACGTTCGATCCATTTCTCGGCATAAACATGTGTTATGATGAGTATACTTAGATATTGTGATGGCAAAGAGAAGACGTGAGAAAGACTATTAGTTTTGTTTCTTAATTTTAGTAGTTCTTGACTTTGATTAGTTGAGGTCTTTCTTTTTTCTTAATTTTAGTATAATTCTTGAATTTGATTAGTTGAAGACTTTCTTTTTAATTGAACTTTTGTTTTGGATTGAGGTTTGGCAGTTGTAATAGACTTAACTTTGAGTTGCATCATCAGTTTGATCATGGATCCAAGGAATCTTTTTAAGTTTTTATCAATTATGGTGGTTAGTCTGTGGATGGATGTTGTTTTAAGGTTGCTTGAAATTTATGTTCGACTTAAATAGAGCCTTTGATTGGAGCGTAAAAGAGTGTATTTATTTTTAAATTCATTACATCCTTCTTGATTTAGCAAGGTGAGTTCAACTCTATCACTAACAAGCTTCTTTCTATCTTCTTTTACATCGATGCAGGATAAATAGATCTCTCATTTATGTCTTTAAATTTCATTTTCCATTCGTTCTCATCTTTGTTGCATTCATTTTTTTATGACAAATCTCTATAATTGAATAAGTTACCTTTTTTGTCGTTGTGGGTTTAGGTAATATGTCCATTTAGCCTGTACGTCTTATCCCGTCCTATGAACATTCTTAGGGGGTGTTTGGTTCACCGACATGTGTTGAATTAAATTGGTATAATATACCAACTCATTGTTTGGTCCACCAACTTTAAATGTTAGTAGAGTTGAGTTGGTATATTTTACCAACTCACCCTAACTCATCCAAACTCACCCCAACTTTCCCTTCTTTCCATGTTTTCAATGGTTCCACTCATCAGCCACTGTCACACTCCGAGAACTAACTCCGAGCTCTGAAAACCACCTCTGGTAACAACTCCGACGACCAACTTTGGCCTCTAACAACCACCTCTATTGACAACTCCGACGACCAACTCCAATGACCAATTGGCTTTGACAATAAACCCTGATGATCAACTACGAGAATCACCTTCGTAGACTCCGACAACCACCTCCGACTACAAACTCTTATGAAAACCACCTTCGATGATCACCTTTGAGCGAGCAACTCCGACGACCAACTCGAGGCTTCGACAACCACCTTCGACGAAAAATTCCGACAACCAACTCTAATACCACCTTCATGTGACTAACTTTGGGCTCCGGCAGTCACCTCCAACTATAATCTCCAGTGAAAATCATCTTCAATGATCAACTTCGACAACCACTTTCACCCGACCAACTCCGAGATTTGAAAACCACCTTTGATGACAAACTTTGACAACCAACTCCAATACACCTTCATGTGACCAACTTCAGGCTCTGACAATCACCTCTAATTACAAACTCCAGTAAAATCATCTTTGATAATAAACTTCGACAACCACTTCCGACTACTATAAGACTAGTGATTGTTAAAGTATATTGTACGGTTGTTGATTATATAAAAGTTATTATTTTGTCTACATTAAATGCAGTATTTATATGGAATAAATTCACATATCAAATGAGTGTTAAGAATATTTAAATAAAAAATATGTATGTAGTTGAAAAGTATGAAACATATGACAAAAAAAACTATAAAATGAAAAAAAAAAAATCCTGGAACATTTTCCAGCAAGAATTAGTGAAAAATAGAAATTTGTTCTCTGATGATCCTCTAAATTTAGAGGAAATGAAAGTGAAACTATTGAAGAAATTTGGTGATATTTCATTAGTTGTTATGATGATGGGGGAGATTTAATTAAAAAAATTCACGACATAGTAAAAATATAGAGCAAAAATAGGAAGAAGAAAATAATAATGAAATTCATGGAGAAAAATTAGCTAGAATCAAATGTTTTGATTTCGCTTTAGTTTCTCATTTTATTTAATCATATTTTTACAAGAAATGTAATAGGTTAGTTGTCGTTCATTGTCCAAAAAAGAAAGAAAGAAAAGTTTTAAAAATTAAAAGAAAAAAATTACAATTCATATTTTATTCACATACAAAGATGTATAGAATTATTGAATAAAAAAGTTTCAAAACAAAAAAAGTAATCATAAAAGCATATTATTTAGAGTTCAAAAAATGACATAAGATACCCAGACATATGAACTAACTCTGTACCCCAAACACAGACATATGAACTCAGACCAAATAACTTTGCACCCCAAACATAGACATATGAATCCACAGATATATAAACTCGACAGACATATGAACTCCAGACAATCTATCTCAACTCAGCATCTCGAACTGCCTCTTAGTTTCATATTTTAATAGCAATATTTAATAAAGTCATTTTTACATATGCGATAAAGGATCATTATGGAAATTTGTTGTGCAAGTAGTATAAAGATAGCTTTAGGGGTTACTTAAGATTGATATATTGGAGTTAGTAAGTTTGTGTTCGGAGTATAGAGCTTCCTCAATAAATGTGAAAATGTAGAGATGTTTAGGAAGACATAATTTCTCGATAAATATGAAAAGTAGAAAAAGAAAAAAAGATGGAGTTGTTCGATAGATGTGCAAACTTTAATAGTGTTTATATTGAAATTAAGTTGTTTACACCAACTTAAAATGTTCTCTGAACCAACTCTTCCTTTGCAATTTTGTACAACTATGCACATAATTTTTTACCCTCCAATTGGAATTAATAATATTTAAAAAATGATTTTAAAAACGTGATTTAAATCACATTCTAACAATTATATATTGCTTTGTCATTTTTTCAAAATGAGATTTGATTTGAGTAGGATTTGTTATTGGGGTATAGTATATACTATAGTTTACTGTATTTTTGTACTTTATTTGTATTATACATTAGTCTCCCTAAGCTTTAGGACAAGTGGGAAATTGTTGGGATTGGTGTCCTAAATCTCCTGTAATCTCGTAGTTTTTAAACATTATATGAACATATTGTTGTTAATAAAATAAGTATTATTTTATAAGCATATACTCAATCCAATAAACTAAGATCCGAGGTTTCATGTAATTTAAAAAAGTATGCAGAGACATACAAGTGGATCTTGTTTAAATAATAACCTAAATGGTATATAGTAGATGGATAAGGCTAGGTACCTTATCCTGATGACACTACAGATACGGTCCGCTTTGTAGGTGTTACAAGTGTTGTAAAGTGCTACAAATGATCTGATCCTGGTCATTCGTGTGGAGACATGCGAGTGGGGGTATCCTATACAAAAAGTTTGTATAAGACCGGACCACGAAATGATTAGTCTTTTTATATAACGCCATTAATAATAGAGACTTACATTTCACTAAGATGACCATAGGTGACATGACCTGAATCCTGAGTGAGTTGTGAACTCCTGGTCATGAAGGCGGTCTTTTGATTTGTATGGGTGAGAATGGCTAAATTTCCAACTCAACAAGCCTACCATTTTGGGGTTTTGTCTGACTTGGGAGCTGAGAACACAATTACACAAGACGGAATTCACTCCTTCCCGAATGCAGGGGCAAGTAGATAAATTGCTCCCTTAAGGGCTGATTCCGGGTCTTGAACATAGTGGTCACACCCTCTCCTAGCCCAAGAGGGATTTGGTCATAGTGGGACTATGACTTATTGTTCATTAGAGGAATCAGTGGTACTTAAGGAGTTAGATGTAACTATAGGGGCAAAACGATATTTTAGCCCAACTGTACTTACGAGCAATTTGTGAAGGGTCATCGTATTGTTCATTGGTTATATTCAATGGACACATAAATTTAATAGTGTGAAGAGTGCAACTGTCGGTTTTTAGTGGAGTGATCGGCAGTTAACGGATGTTGGGTAATTTAACTAAAAAGTTTAATTAATTATCCGAGTATCGTTGGAGCTTCAACCTATAAGTCCATAAAGTCCCCACTGTAGCTCAACGGGGATTTAATCTTTTGATTAATTTGAAGTGTTCAAATTAATTGAAAAAATAAATTATATATGATATAATTAATTATAATGTATTTAATACATTATATATAAGAAGAATTTGAATATGATTTAAATACCAATTATCTAAATGAGATTTATGTAACTAAATATAAATATGATTTATATTGAGAGGAATAAAATATTTGGATATGATCCAAATATTATTTAATATGGATGAAATTCATATAAGTGGATTTAATATAAATGTGATCTATATTAAATGTCATGTATAATTGAGAGAGAATAAAATTTATAGTTTATGTTGTATATGATGCAATATAAAACTATAGATTATATGTTATATTTGATATAACATATAGTGTATATATATAATAAAGTAGTTATTATATTTTTTTTTATTAATTTATTTGAAATTAATAAAAAGAGAAGGAGTTATAACTCCCTTCCCATATTCTCTAAAGAAAACTAACGTGTGATTAAAAGAAGTTAAAAGGATCATCTTCTTCCTGAATTATTACAGAGAAGAAGTGTTCTCCAAAAGAAAAAGTTATCTGTAGAAACATCTTTCTCATCCTCTCCATCTCCTTCCCTCTTCCAAAGATTCAAGCAAAACCCACAACTCCTGCTTGAATCCTTTAATCCCAAAGAGAATACAGAGGGTTCTCGAGTGCTAGTGTTCGTGTGTGAAGAAGGAGATCCGCAAGGAAGGAGTTACATTCGTGACATATACGATGGATTCTTTGAAAAAAGAGTTCTTCAAAGGTAAGAGTTTTTTAAACCCTTTGTATTTGTTTTTAAGCATGTTGTAATTTTAAGTAAATGTATATCCGCTTGTTGTTTTACTGTAAAACTTTATGTTCAATAAAAATGAAATTTGGAATGATCTTTGCTTTCGCTCAAAAAAAATTTTCAAAAATTTCCTTCAGAATTAACATTCTTAATTTAATTTTCGAAAATTAAAAAGTGTAATGGACCATAGGTATATTTTATAAGAACACATTATGCATGATAAAGCAAATATTTTGAACCACATATTTGTAAAATAAGAACAAAACCGACATTGTAGGTATGGATTAATGTCAATCTAGGATCGACATTGTAAGTTCTAGTATTGAACAAAATAGTAGTAGGTGAAAATATCAAAGATTTCAAGACTCAAAACAAATACTCAATTGAGTGCATATGTTCTTGCAATTATTGGAAACTTTATCAACATGAACATAGCTCAACTGATATAAGCTTGTACTATCGATTTAGAGGTCAGAGTTTCAATTCACTCATTCTACATATATTGGCAAAAGGAAAAATAATAATATAATAAATAACTATAAGGAACTTTCATTGTCTCTTGTAAGTTGTAGACCTAAAAAGCCAATAGAAAAGGAAAGAACCACAAACTGTAGCAGCCGTCCTCACAATTGGGCTAAGCATTTGTGGTTCTTGGTCGATATCAATGCATCAAAACTCTGTCAATCACAAAGAATTATAACCCATTCAATTAGTATTAATGGGAATTTGCTAGACAATCTTTTAAAGGTATTCTCTAACCACATACGTTTTACATCACTAGTGCTAAATTTCGATCATAATAACATGAACCAATCAATTGCTCATACCAAAATTCAACTATTCAATTTATATTTACTTTTGTGTACATACATTAACTATATCTAAGCCAATTATGATTAGTGGATCTACTACACCAATTCCCGCTTGTAAAATTGATGGTTCGATGTTAGATTTCCACCATCATAATTGTTGAACTAAAAAAAAAGGGGGAAAATCAATTCTAGAATCTTGTAACAATTCATTTGAAAGATTGAACGAAATTTTAAATAAACAAGAGGTTAAACATGGATAATTCTTCCTAACAGCCTTTGGTAGCCACTTCCGGAGAAAAGAGGTCTTCTGTAAGAACGATTTGGAGTATTTTATCAAAATATTTAAGTAAAATAAATGACTTAGAACAATTTGTTGGCTGAAGTACGACTAAGCTGGCATATAACAGAAATTTAATATGAGAGACAAAAGGAAAGGGGGAGAAAACCTCATTATCTGATAGCAGGGGAGGCAACTGCATTCCATTAAAGCTCAATTTCCAGCTTGGTAATTCAGCAACTCTTCCGGTAATGGCATCTGCTTTCTTCTAACAAGCCATTATTTAGTATGTAAGCTCATAAGCAGATGGCACATCGTGCAACGGGTGGCCCTTCCTGTTTCTTTCAATTATCCTCCGTGCAAGGGACACCTGCTTTCCAACCACGAAGATGAATGCTTTTCCTTTTCCTGTAGCACCTCTGGCAGTTCTTCCAACACGTCGAACATACTCGCTAGGATCACGGGGGAAGTCAAAGAGTATGACGTGATCCACATTTGGAAAATCAATTCCACGTGATGCCCTGTTAATAGTTTCGAAAGATTCGTTTTATTATTATTTTTTAAAAAAAAAATATGCTCATTGAACATCCTTCTATGTAGATTGAAGTAAAAACTTCTGACATCTAAAATATTATCATAAAGCATATTCCCTTCTGATCGACTGAGTTGTACATATAGAATAAGTAGTTATTCTTTACTTTCCTCATAAAATTACTCGGTCCGAGTTAAACAAGAAAAACAGTTTCTTTGTAGGTCTTAGTCATTGCGTGGAAATGGGAAACAAGATTTCTTAAAAGAACATGAAAAAAACTAGAACAATTGTGCTAGGGACCAGAAATTGGGGTAAAAATTAACAGAAATGCTACTAATATAGCCTTTAGGAAAAGAACATTACAAAATTTCAAGAATTTCAAGAGGTTTGGATTGTTCCACAAACCATTCGCAAAATATAGGTGTCTTAAGCCGCTTTGACATATTATGACAAAGAAATTCCTTAGATAATTCTACTTTGTACCCTAATAGTATTTCTTATGTATTGACATTTTAATTCTTTTGAAATTTGAATTAAAGGATAACTTTAATTTAATCTTATTAATTACTTGTCCCTTTTAAAGGGTTTCATCTCGAGTTTTTCTTCCAATAAAAGAATCTGAGTCCCAACCCTACACGTCTCCTCGAGTTTGTCATCTCATGGACTTCTTTTGTCTTTTTCCTGTGGGTCTACTCTTTCCTCGGTCTTTTGTCTTATGGGACCAGAAATAGCTCTTCTAGGTTCATTTTATGGGAGAAAGTTCCAGAATGATTCAGGTGCTGATTTGGAGACAAACTTCTAAAAGTATCGTTATCAAATCATATGGAATTGACAAATTTTCCTTGTTATATGTGTGATTCTGTTGGAAAGATGGAGGTTCTTTGTTTCTGCATTGTCCAATTCTGGTTTCTCATGGAACAAATAGTTCTAGTCTTTTGGGATCCCATGAGTTAAACCATGTATTCTATCAAACAACTTCCAGTGGAACATGTTTTTAGTTTAAAGGCAATTAAGAGGAAAAAAGCTCTTATCGAGTGGGTGAATTTTCTGGCCATTGTGTAATAGGTTATGGAATAGTAAAAGTACCTATCAGTGCAAACCAAGAACTTGGATACTTGGTCAGAACGAGAACTAGTGAATGCCTCCATATTTGCAAGCCGTGACTCTCTTGCTAGGGCAGCATGAAATGGAAATACTTGCAAGTGGCTACCTTTTTTATCAAAACGCTGCAATGCATTTTCAACTCTTCTACATGTCTCAATCTGCAATATTCAACGAAGAAACAAACAAAAGAGTAAAAACTTTGGAAATTTTACAATTCCTCTATTCGTTATTTTGTTCCTTGGTCAAAAATGAAACTATATTGATTGAGAATGAACATGAGAGAATAAGAATACTAAGCAGTCTCAAAGAACATGAAAAACTCCATTTGCAAAGCAAACTTACCAAAAAAGAAATACGACCACTATTTTAGTATTCTACTTATTAAGTATATCCTCCAAAGATCCCTTTATTTCTTTCCAGTGCAGTTGAAATAACACGGCAGCCACCCACCCCGCCCCCTCCCCCCCACCCCACAAAAGGAGATGAATGTTGAGCGTAACACAGATACTGACTGGTAATGTGGTTCTACTTGCATCTGACAGGGGTAGAGAGTAAGAGAATGATGTGAGGAATAAGTTATCTATGGAAGGAGAAATACACATGGGATGATGTAATAGTTAGGAGGTAGATTTTTGAATCGCAAGAAAAGGGAGAGTTTGGGATCTCTCGCAATATCCCAGGGCTGTTTGTCTTGTATTTTGCCTCATTGGGTTGGAAGACCCTTATCATGACACAAATCTGAATTCTTTAAAGAAGAAGGAAAGGAAAGGAAACAAGGGGAAAAAATCCTATTGAAGCTTACGAACCCTAAATATTATTCCCAGTGAATTCTTAAGAAATTACTAAAAACAAATTTCAACCAGAAAATAAGAAAATTAAGCATCCTCCAGGTCTTGCAGATTACTCCCACTGAATTCTTAAAACCTTCCTGGGCACCCCAAACAATCTATTTATCTCAAGCGTGATTTTGAATTTCAAGTTCTTATTTTAATGAAATTGGAAACTCAGAGAGTACATGTTTCATTTGGAAGTCCCCTCAACATTTTCTTATATTGCTTTATTTGTGGGGGGGGACCCAATTTTCATCCCCTCTTCCATCCTTCATTCCTAATCTTCAGTGAACCAAATGAATTTCTTTTCCTTCATCCACACCCTCCAACAAAATATGCTTGTTTGCTGTTCTAGTTCCATTAACTATATTGCAAGACAAATCAAAAGGTAATTAAGCGGCCAGCCTTGCTGACCCAAAGCAATTAAAGTTGACCTCTTCTTGAGAAACTATGCATCCTCGTATAGTTCTCCCAAGGAGCCCTTAATCTTCCTCTTTTAACTACTGATAAATGGTGGAAAATTAAATCCACTCAATCCAGGGAGCTGAGAACATCCTCGATTCTAAACCAAAGTTGAATGTACCTTATTACAGAAGACAATAGTTTTCGAGACTGGAGTTCCTTCAGCAATCTGCAAGAGGGCATCTTTCTTATTCAAGAAAGCAGCATCCGGTGTCTTGTTCTGCTCATCTTCACCACTACAATCTACAAGAACCTGGAAAAGAACAGATATCTCGTCACTTTACATAAACAGAAAAAAGGCCAAGTATCCTATATTTCTTGGATGAGGAAAACATGAATGAGCCAAATTAGAGTGATCCATAAATAGATTAGAGTTTTCCATTTGTATCCTGCTCTTACATGCAGCAAGTACTAAGACATCGGTTGGCCACCTTAAGTTCAAAGAATCCAACATTATACCAAACAAACTGTGTGGTTTGAAAGGAGGAAACAAAAAATCTACTCATGTCCCTCCCATACCCACTCCCCTGATCCAATCTCCTCCTCCGTCGCTTTCGAGTGGTCTGTTAATAGCTAAAAAGAAAGGACATTTTAGTTTGGCTAGTGTGTCCATATTCGATACATGTGTCAGATACTTGGACATGTATCAAATACTTGTTAGTGTAATAGATGTGTTTGATACTAGTTGTACAAAGTCAAAATAGGGCCAACAGCTGTTAGACACGCATCAAACACTAATCGTATTTGTGTCCTAAACTAATAAAAAATGATGTGTCACCATATCCGTGTCATTTCCTACATATACGTGCTTCTTGGACTAATAGATCAGAATTTTCCATTTGCACCACTCTTGAGACATTATTGGGCCACCTACCTTAAGTTCTAAGTACATTAGACTTATAATAATAAACTATAGAATTTCAAGAAGAAATAAAATTAGAAGAATCACAAATAAACGTCTTTTTATACAGGGGATAGACCATTTACAAATTAGAAAAAGGGCCAGAAATGTGAATAGAAATGTATAAAAAATCCAACAATAATAAAGATTATGGTTTATACTTCCTCAAGTTTTAAGAAATGAAGAAACACACTGATCTTTTATTCCTGTTCAACAAGAGTACAATACACCTTCCAAAAACCTGAGACATTGTCTGACAAGATAAGCACTAATACACCAATCATCTCCTCCCAGACCCACACACTGCACACACAACAATCATTTATATTGCTGCCATGGAAAAGCCAGAACCACCTTTTTCACACTATCAGAGCACTCAGAGCTGCAATGAACACAAGAATTACCAACTTCCTATATGCACTAACCTATGCAGTATCAATGAAACAGCATTTTATTTGATCAATCACTGATTATTTAGGAAAAGTATAAAAGAGACGAACTGATATTGATTAAAGACTAACCTCTTCCAGGCTAGGACTTATCCGGTGAACTCCAGGTCCCATGATCACTTCACAATCAGGAAAATTTTCTACTAATGTATTGTATAT
Source organism: Benincasa hispida (assembly GCF_027475165.1). NCBI lineage: Eukaryota > Viridiplantae > Streptophyta > Magnoliopsida > Cucurbitales > Cucurbitaceae > Benincasa > Benincasa hispida. Next base: position 25,539,569 of record NC_143478.1, read on the forward strand.
GTCAACTGGTAAAGTTGCAGTCACAAATAGATATTGTGTGTTAACAGGTGCAGATTTCATTAAAGACCGCAATACAACTTCAAAATCCTCATCATTAAAAAGGATATCTACCTCGTCCATTACAGCACTGTAGCACAAGGTTTTTCGACTATTAGTACAGGCACAACATCATATAAACAACTCTTCAAGCGGAAAGCAAGAAATAATTACACTGGAGGAAGCAGGAAGGAGTTAGAAAAAGCAGCAGTAATTTTGACGAAGTCTGGAGCACTAATAGTGACCCCAGCATAGCTGGGTTATTAATATGGGTAAAAGTCAGCCACTAAGAGGCAATAACTGATTCGTTATCTGAATAGTATATTGAATAAAATATTGAAGTATATTATGATATCAAACTCAAAGACCTTCATGAGACATCAGATATGTATCCTGTGTGTGTTTTTTGTCCCTTCTTTCTGATCTTTTTTTATACTCTAATATATATGTTTCCTCTGTTCCATATCCAAATAAAATAAACATTCAAAGAGTACTATGACCCAGCGGGAGGGGCTGAAACTGCACAAATTATTCATTACATCACAATAATATTTTGATTTTCAGAAAACAAGCACAGGTACTCAGATTTAACTAATAATCAGAATAAAAATATTAAAGGTTAGAACAGTTTTCTGCTTCTGTGAATTAATCATGTGCTTTTATATAAATAGTATTCAGAATGAAAATTTTCAGTTGGATAACTGATCGAAATTAAAGAGCCTTATAATGCAACATTCAACTTAACTAGAACTTAAAATAGTGGTTAAAAATCACTTTTAGTCCCTAAACTTGCATAAAAGTAACAATTTAGTCCCTAAACTTTTAAAAGTAACAATTTGATCCCTGTGATTTAAAATTGGTAACAATTTAGTCCTGTTAAAAATTCTGTCAACTTGCCATCCTATTTTTCTCTAGACTTTTTTTCTTCTTCTTTTTTGCTTTTTTCTTCATTAACAAGTTGTTTTTCGATTAGAAAGGGTTTAATAGCACACAAGCAAGTGGGTGAAATCTCCTTGAGAGGAACAACGCTGCTAACTCCTATCATGATAAAGTCTACCCTCATTATACCACCATATTTCCAAACTCAAAATTCCATAGCTCCAACAAATGGTGATTACGATGTTGGGGGCTTTTAAGATTTGATCAGAATTTAATGAAGAAATTGAAGGGTTCACTACAGATTTTGCTTGCTTGGGTCATTTCCCTCTCTCTCTGCTTCGCTCTTACTCCCACTATAGCATATGAGTCCTCTGAAACCAGTCCAAGTTATGCAATGGTAGGTGGGTTGGTTTGAAAAGAGTTGGTGGAAATGGTTTTTGCTTTTTAAAGACTCCTCCACCCCACTTAGCCAAAGCCAAGACAAATTATGTAAATATTGACAAATTTCAAAGATTTGAGGAGTGAATCTTCTCATCCTCAATGGTTTTTCTTTCTTTTCTTTTTTTTTTTTTTTTCCAGTTGGAAGTCGACATATTTGCTGAACTCTTCAAATCTTGGTCGTAGTTTGTTAGGGAAACATTCGGTTAAAAAAATAAAAATAAAAATCTCTGGAGAAGAAGAAAATGGCAAGCTGACAGAATGTTTTAACCAAAGGACTAATTTGTTACCAAATTTAAAGTACAATGACCAAATTGTTACTTTTAAAAGTTCAGGGACCAAAATGTTACTTTTATACAAGTTTAAGGACTAAAAGTTATTTTTAACCTAAAATAAATATGTCGATATAAAGCTTCGATAGTTAAGAGTTTCTTATCCTAAGATGTAGACACTGCCTGGACAATGGATCCTAGCATAATTCTTTTGTCTTTTACAATTTATGTATAGGAGTTTTCCACAATGGAACAAATTAACAATATCCACCTTCCCCGTTAATCAAGGCCGGAAGGTCTTCTAGCAACTTTGTTGGGGAAGGGACTCCTTGTCCCTTTGCCCACTAGGCTGCATTTGGTTGGCCTCTTTTGATGAATCCTTTCTCTTTCTTATCCAAAATAATAATAATAACAAATAAATAAATAAAAATAAAAATTATGGTTCCAAAATATATTGATAAATCATGGAATTCTGCATCTACGGCAAAACAACGTCGGCTTCGAAATCATATGTACGTTTAATATCTTGAATTGAAAGAAGAATGCATAATCAAGTTAAAGAAAGTTTCTTACTATGTCAAAATAAATTAGGACCTACAATTGAAAATGAAAGGAGAGCCAATAGAATCTAACAAAAAAAGGGAAGGGAACAAAAAAAAAAACTTGTAGAAGAACAGGATTACCATCTTAGATTTGATAACAGCAAGAAGCCTTCATTTATTAGAAACATCAAACGACCAGGAGTTGCAATTAGAACATCAACACCTTCTTGTAGATTTTCAAGTTGAGTTTTCTGCCGGAAACCACCTGTCACGGCCATAGACCTAAATGGCACTCCAGATTTGGAAATGGATCGGCAATTACTTAAGACCTGTCAAATTCAGATTGTTGTCAAACTTTACCCACCCAATGAAGAAAAATACTGGCATAATTCTTGTAATTTTAAACGAAGCATATTTGGTTATTGCCTTGGTGCCTGCAGGGTTGATTTCTGCGATTTAGTTCCTAATGAACCCTTTTAAGTTACTAGATATGCTAATACTTTGTCCATTTCCCTCAACACATAAGCCTATATAAGAGGCTAGCCATGAGCAAATGCAAAATAGTCTTCTCCCTGTTATTCCATAACATGAGACAGCTATACTTGAAATTTATTCATTTCATGTATGTTAAGTATTTCTCCAGTATTTAGATTTTTACTACAGAAAATTCATAGATTTTAGTTGATGACAAACAGTCATTAATCTGAAGCTCGTCAGTTCATAACAGAAGTTGCATCCATATAAATGTGAATTTTCTGAAATAATCAACCGGAGGTAAAACGTTAAGATAAAAACGGTATTAAAAAATGTGCAATAGAAGAAAACTGTGAAGCACTCTTAGAATACTGCTGCAAAAATAATCCACCTGAGAAGCCAATTCTGCAGTCGGCACAATGATAACAATTTGGGGACTTCGTGAAGAAGATTTTTCAAGTCCTTCAATTTCTTCCTGCCTCAAACGCTGGATTAATGGTGCAAGATATGCTAATGTCTTACCAGATCCACTTTGATCAGAAATTATACAACTCTTTCCTTCAATAACCGATGCAAATGCCTTGGCCTGCCATTATTCATTATTCATATAAAAGCACAAGTAAGCACTGTAATAATTGCTTTTCTTATAACTCTTTGTAGCAAATGAATACACTTCATTTTTAGTTAGAAGGTTTGCAAACTAAACAAATCAATCTTCATCGATTACCATACTAATTTTGTATTCCATGCTTCATGAAAATACTGAATCTTTTTCCCATTCCAAGCTCATTTGGTCCATTTACTTAACAGGAAAGAGAATAACAAAAAACTCAAATGAAGATCATTTCAAGATCAACCAGAATGAAATTAAAATCAACCATTCAATACGTTATCCAAGAACTCCAAATTTTCATGGTCCTATGCTCAGACAAAATTTAAAATAAGATCTTTCCTTCCTCCTAAATTCTAAGCATTAGTGGTCAACCTTTCCTCTCATGAAAATTTAGCCTAATCCACCTATGAAATTCATTCCAATCTAATTTAGAATACAAGAAATTCATTCCGAACAATATCAGTGGTCAACATTTTCTCTAAACTTTATGAAATATTTAAACAAGAGTAAATACAAGAACAAATATATTGTAAAGTTCATAAATTCTGAAATAACATAGGATACAGGAGATAGGATATAGAAAAGAATAGCTTTTCTAAACACTGAAGTTTTAAATATAAGTGTGCAATGATGCCAATAAGACCAACCATGACAAAGTAAGGTGCCTTTGAGATAACTAATAAACTGTCATCCAAGAGCCAGTCTGGCATCCAAAAGTATAAGTAGAACCAAACTCTGTCCTTCACCAAAGAGATCTACTTTGTTAACAAGACACTCTTGACGACACCAAAGAGCTATAACCTAGCAACCTTGAATAAGGAGTGTGCCTCTGAAGATAGACTAAAGAAGAACAAGGAAAAGGGCACACAGTACTGGGCACCACAAACGTATACTTGACTGCCAATAAATGAGATGGCCAAAAGATCTGATACATCTTTTGATGGAAATAAGAAAACATGAGGTATGAAATTGCAGCAGTTATCATTAAAAATCTACATTAAATTCTAGAGAAATGTCTCTTCACTCATGGTAAGCGGAGTATAATTCTATCATATCATACATCATGTACCTGAATCTGTGAAGGCCGTACAAAATTCTGCTTCCTCAATGATTCAATCATATATTCAGAGCACCCAAGATCTTTAAATGACTTTCGGCTATAAAAGCCCTTCTCTGAGGAAAATTTCTGTTGTTTAGGCTCGGTTGGTTCATATTCAGAACCATAGGGCCCTCTAGAGCCCCATCCTCGGAAGTAAGCAGCAGAACCTTCCGGAACTAATGGCTCGGATCTAGATAAATTGGGGGCTGTTCTGTGTTGTCTATCTCTGTCTCTATCTCTATCTTGCAGTTCAGATGGTCTTGACTTTTCTACACTTCTCAAGGCATTTACTCTCTTCTTTTCTCCCATAGTTTTAACTTTAGAGTGTGAACGATCAGATATATGAGATGACCCATCTCCAGGAGTTGGTACACGGACATCATCTCTTATTTCTACCTTCGTCCTAGAGCCTTTCGTCACAATTGCCCTAACTTTCTGAGTTTTCAATCTTCCAAAACTTCCAATAGATATCTTTCTACGTGTCCCTGAAGTCTCAATACCTGTATATAAGGAAAAATCTTGGTTTGAGCATTCGATTGGATAAAACAAGGAAATCTAACATAAAACGATTGGTAATAATATCACATGAATATATTCCTCGGACCATAAACAACATTTTATCAGCATAAAGATGAAAGAGAACCACCAATTTAACTTAAGAGCTTCGATCAAATTACTTGCAGATTCGAAAGGGGGAACCTCGCATTCTTTAACAAGACAGATAAATTACAGGATAAAATAAGCATCCGACTCCATATTTATCCGTCTAGCACGGAAACAACTAGCATATTAAGATAAACCAGAAATTAAGTTAACGATAATTCTACACATTACGAAAATTAACTGAAGAGAGTTGAGAGAAGCACCTTCATCATCGTCTGTCTCATCTCCATCGTGACGCAATTCCTCCGAGGAAGTAACGGTAAAGTCCTCATCATCAGTGAGCTGGTAAACTCCAACAGAATCCACCGATTTGCGAGCGTAACCGGCGACTACACAACCACCAACAATCACCAACTTGCTTGCGGGAACTGGGCGTAGCGAGTGGCTCAGAAATGGCGAGCGGAGGCAGCCATGGCGTCGTAAGTAGCACGATTCAAGGCTTCGAGAGGTCAGAAAGTTGGCCGGCGTGTGGATGGGAGCTCTGGCCATTGCCGGCGGGCGGCGGAGAGGTGGTGGATTGAATATAAGCACTATCTATCGTCTTCTTCAAATGGGATTTGGATTGGTTTGGAAGCAACAATGGAATTGCAAAAAAAAAAAAAAAAAAAAAAAAAATCCGAAACTGAAAGAAGCGAATTGCTATACTTCTACGGTTGTTTTTGCCACCGGTTAGAACTTAGAAGAGGATTGCGCGGAATCAGCTCAGATTATTTAGTTGCATTGTCTTCGTTAGGATAATGGCGCCAAATACGCGTGAAATATGCATTATCCACCTAGAGATTTAGAGGCACCAACTCGAGGTCAGTTGAATGGGTTAGTATAGTTCATCTCATATTTGGAACACCAAATATAGTGATTTATATTAAAGATGCAACAAAGTGTTCAAATTATTGAAGGTTAGGAGTCCTCTATGTGTTAGAATCTTTACGAGAATGAATCACATATGTTGGTTGAGAATTGCTCGAAAATTTATTGATAGTGACTTTGCTAGGCTTTAGTGGTTCTCACTATATCTATATACGTCTATGTTGATAGCCTTTCGCAAAAATCTCATCTTTCTCTATTAAATCGACATGCCAATATTTCATAGATATAGTTTGAATGTCATGTCTAGATGATCACCACTGACAGTGAGATCAAAAAAGCAAAGGGCTCTGACTCTGGCTTTTTTTTATTCAAAAGAAAATGACACATTCAGATTGAACTTATTAAAGTAAGAACTTGAAACCATTGCTAGTTAAAGAAAGGATTTGTTATCAATATTAAATATCCATGAATATCTACAACATTTTTATTAGTGCTTGTAAAACAAAAAAAATGTCATCTATATTAGTCCAAATGAATACTGATAACAATATCTAAAACTTAGTTTAAGAGCAAAAACAACTTAATTGTTAATCTAAATAAATTTTTATAAATTCCGTGGTTTATAGAAATAATCGTCGATATTGATATATCATAAAATTGAAATCTTGATATCGATATCGACATCGATATTTTAATCCTTGGTGTGCACCAGTATTAGTATTTAAAACCATATTTGCTACACAATTTACCATTAGCTACAGTATTTATTATTTTTCCCTCATCTTCTCTTTTCTTATTTACTATAGTGTTACTATTTCCTACCCAAACAAAGATAGTTTACACTCAAACACTAATGGGATGTTGAGATAGGGAGTTGGTTATTGTAGTCTTATGTTATGATTTGGGTTATAATAGTTTGTATTTGAGGTATAAACTATTTTAACTTGAGAATGAAATAGTAAACACTATAACAAATAATAAAAAATGATTAATACAAAATAGTAAAAATTGTAGCAAATAGTAAATATGATAGCAAATGAAGGTTTTAAAATAATGTTGATTATAGCTAATTGGGGACTACAAAATAGTATTTACGATAGCAAGAGGTAGCTATTATCGTCTTATAACAGTCATTACCTCAAACGACCCCTAACTATTATAACACAAACTAAAATAGTCTGCATCCTAAAGATTAACTATTATAACCAACGGACTATTATAATCCACTAGCTATAATAACCACGGACTAACTCAGTGCCCCAAACATCTTCTTAGAGTTTCAAATCTATGTACATTGATTTTAGTAAAAATTAATTTAATGACTAAATTATATAATATATTAAAATCAATTCGAAAAGGTTATATTTTATTAGAAACTAACTTTATTTACCTTTTTATCATTCAAATTAGTCTATTTGTTGAGGTTAGTTCATTAAGTTTTTTCAATAATTTGAAAATGATATTCCTTTGTTTGCCCTTTTTTGTATTTGGGAGATTTTAATTTTGGAATTTTGTGGGTTTTATACTTAAGTTTTGAGTTCTTTGGTTGTTGAAAAAATTGGTGTAAGAATTTGACATATGAAAGAAAATTAGAGTATCTATATGAAAATTGAAAGTATTTATATGAGTTGTTTTCAAATTGATTCGTTCATCCTTCAAGATAACTTCAAAGCAATTGACAATTTTAATGTTCGAAATCTTATATGTATGTTTGAGTAGCTTAGAAATGAGAGAGTTTATTTAAATATGTTGAATTCAAAAAAATAGGGAAAAAGAGAAGAAAGAGAAAAGGTCTTAGAGATCGATAAATAAAAATGGAAGATTGAGAAGATATTGAAGAAGTGAGAAAAAAAGATGAAAAATCTAAAAAAGAAAAAAGAAAAATGACGGGTCATAGGTTGAAATAAAATGGAAGAAGGATGTGATAAGGTATAGATAAACGATTTCATCATCCATTAGCACTAACTATATTTTTTTAATTTTAGATTAAAGTTATCGATACAACTTCTGAAACTTTAAAAAGTTATTTTTGAAATGAGATAGTAACTATTTCTTTTCGTCCATAACTAATGATAAATATATTTTTAGGTATTCTTTTACCCTTTTAGCTTTTTATTTAATTTTTTAGTTTAAATCTTATTTTGATCTCTAAACTTTGAATAATATTTTATTTTGGTTCCTAACTTTTAAAAATGTCTGCTTTAGTTCTCAAACTTTGAATATTATTTTATTTTGGTCCCTTAAAAATGTTAGTTGTAGTCCTCGAACTACTTTTAAAAAGTGTTTATTTTGGTCCTTGCTATATTAAGATTTTGTTAACTATTTGAAATAACGAGGTGACTTGTATTTAAGATTATTAGGTTACCAAATAAGTTAGCTATACTAAAATTTCTAGAGTTTCAATTTTGAATAAGTTGACAAAGCAAGATGATTTAAAATACATTTTTAGTTCAATTTTTTTTTTTTTTAGTTTGTTGATTGCTGGTATTACTCCACATCCATTTTACTCAATACATCTATAGCCTAGTCATTCAAAAATACAAATTCTCTCACATTTTGTTAAAGAGATAAAATAATTTTAATAATAAGGACTAAAATGAATAATTTATAAAAGTTTAAAGACTAAACCGGATGGTTTAAAAAATTTAGGTACTAAAATAGAACGGAACTAAAATATGTATAATTTAAACCTAGTTAGTTATATATTGGATTTTCCATCATCATCTGCCAATCTCGCATGAAATTCCATGTTGAAAAACCGCTGCACAAGTGGATAAGGCAAAGGCAAGGCAACCCCCCAACTCAACTACAAAAGAATTAAACCAATAACCCCAAGAAGAAGAAGAAGAAGAAGATAACCAGAGCAACAATGGCTTCAGCCACTGCTCCTTTATCATTTCTCGGCACTTCCTTTCTAAGCGTTTCTTACTCACAGAACCTTCGCAACCGTCCTCACCTTCATTTTCCGGCAACCACTTCAAGTTCCGGCCGTCACTCTCTTGTTGTTGAAGCTCAGGCTACGACCAGACGGGAGGACCGTTCAGCTCGCCATTCTCGCATCAGGAAGAAGGTAATTGCACACTCTAATTTCCCCAATTTTAAATTTTGATGCCTTCCCTCCTTCGCGTACTTTGTTGTGCTAATTCCGCGATTCTCTTGTTCAACATTCATCTGTACCTTGAATAGTTTCAGGGGTTCACTGGAAATGGAGGGGTTCTTTCGATAATTCTTGTAATTAGACGTATCTGAGTTTCATCTTATTCCCCTATATTATGTGCTAAACGTTGTTCATGTACTCCCGTGCGGATATTGTTTAATTTTAGGTATTTATTTATTGTGAACTTCCAAATGATTATTCTGATAGCTTATCAATTCATCGTTTTTTTTAGTTTAGATATTCTGGTTAGAGTTGCTAAGAGGTGTACTTGTTTCTTAGAACTTTGTCACCTGCTCCGATTCACGAGTCCTGGATTTCTGAAGACTGAGCGAAAGAGGGAACATAATAAAGAAATTGTTATTTGTCATTGCAGGGAGTCAAAACTTCTAAAGAGAATTAGTATAGTCTTCTCGGCATCAAATGATAGTCATCATCAAAGCTGTAACCGGAACTGGTTTGGAGATTGGATCTGCTAAGATTTACATTTCGGTCCTTTGGACCTTAGATGACTTGAAAGTAGATTTATTTGTAGGAGAAACCAAACTTCATAGGAAGAAGTAGCTTGTACAAAGAATAGATAGGCAACAAGAGGTTGGGCCCTAGAACACAAAACAAAATAAGAAAGATATCCCTCGTTATTTATATTTTACTTACGAAACAAGCCTCATTTGTCAAACCGCAATTGATTACAATGGAAATGGTGGATGGTAATTGATCGCCCAAAGCTGGAGGCCAAATATGTTACAAGAACACCAACCCTTAAATTGTCAAGGTTGAGAGAAAAAAAAACATGGATGTTCCAGCGTGAGTGTTGAATCTAATGCTGCCATTCTACAAATGAGTGCCTCCTTATGTGCTACAAAGGAACTATATTCTGTGTACCACTGTTATTAATATGGAAGATACGTGCAGCATGCCCAGGACAGGAGGATCACGACGCATGCACTTGCATACAATATGTATCAGGTTCATGCATCGATTGGATGACTAGTTTAAAATGCAAATCTTCCTTATACATGGAACTAAGCATAGAAAATTATCCAAGATAACTAAGGAAATTTAAAGGGAAGATACACTGTAGTTAGTCAGCCATCTTCAAGGAGATTAGCTTGCGTGCAAACACAAGGACTCCCTAATTGGAGGAGATTTAGGAGGTTTTAAGTTTAAATGAAAGGTTTTGATTTAAACATTCAAGCTTCTGGATAGAGTTAATTCACACTATTTTCTGTGAAGCAAGGATGTAATTGAACATTTAAGGAACATGAGAGGCAAGAGAATAAGAGAGCAAGAGATTGGTGAGGCAGTCATTGTTATTGAGGGAGCTTGTGAGACTGACACTTTTCCTTTTTTTTTTTCATTATTATTGATACGCACAAGGTTGGGAAGCATTTTTCTGTATCTTGTGGGTTGGATTTTGATTCCAGCTTTCTTGCATGCTCACTTTATCTTTAGTTGTAGAATCTTGTTATATTGATGGTTTTGGAAGGCTGACTAAGCGAGGGAGGTTGCTTAGGTTGCACTTAACGAGGGCAAATCTGAATAAAACACTACGTATCCTCGACCTGCATATGACACTTGGGAAGATGACATTTCCATTCATGCCATAGGATCTATCTTCAACTGGAAATTTTTTTAATACATTTAGAATGGTTAAATAGAGTTATAGGATTTTTAATGGGCAGTATACCCTCCTGCTCTAACTCAGGAGATTTACGGATAAGTTCCCTCTTTCAATTTTTTTTAACCGAGTTTCACGATTAGTTGAATCTTTCTAATCTTTTTTTATACATCTGGATCCCTTCAGAACAGCTCTGGTTCACAATTGTTATCTTTATAATAGCAAATTGATCCTTGCTGGTATATATGTAGATATAAAGTAGAGGTCACCTGAACAATCATCTTGTGTCTTAGGTTGAAGGAACGACAGAGAGGCCAAGGTTGTCTGTGTTCCGTTCGAACAAGCATTTGTATGTACAGGTTATCGACGACTCCAAGATGCATACACTTGCTGCAGTTTCCACAATGCAGAAATCAATCTCTGAGGGGTTAGACTACAGTGCTGGCCCTACCATTGTGAGTTCACTATAACTAAGAATTAGTTGATTGATCTACCGAGATATATATGTGTATATATATTTGTCCTATTATTTACTTACAGAATCATATTGGAGTCATATAATAATCTTTAGTTTTCATCCTCCCTTTTCCAAACTTTGTTGCACTGGTTCAATGTCTATGTCTTCTTAATGTCTTCTAATAAGAGAGCATCCACTAAAACCGGCCCTCTAATTTGGTTACTCATCGCTAGAGATTTTGATATTGAACTTGAATACAGAAATGAATTAACATAAGAAAAGAAAAAACGAAAACTATAATCAGTTCCAAGAAAAATAGCTAGAAAATGTTATTGCATGCTCATTGAGTTTAGTTATTGTTCATAGCCTTGCGTGAATGGATAAGTTCTATCTGTATGTCCTTGAGTTTTTAGAGAGTTAACTAAAAAATTAAAAATTTAGTCCCTAAATTTAGAAAGGTTTGCTTACCTCCTACCTATCACTCCATGCATTCTCTTATTAACACGACATATGATTTGAACAAATATTGACTGATTTAGCATGTCACGTGGTCATTTATCTAATGGTATAAATGACAAAGACTACATAGACTTACGAGCCTAAGTTGAAGTATGTAATTAAGTTTGGAGACCAAAAAGACGTCTCAATAGAAGCAGAATCCTTATTATATGTGGATAATATGGTTGTTACAGGAAGTGGCAAAGAAAGTGGGGGAAGCGATTGCAAAATCTTGTCTAGAGAAAGGAATAACAAAAGTTGCATTCGACCGTGGTGGATATCCATACCATGGACGAGTAGAAGCACTTGCTGATGCGGCTCGTGAACATGGCCTTCAATTCTGAAAACCCCTTTTGTGTGTTTTTTTCCATATCTTCTAACTTGGTATGTTGTAACAATACTATCAGATGGGCTCATTTCTGTTGATTAAACGAGAGTTATGGTTGTTTGACCTGAAATTAAGAGGGAATTTATTTATTGATTCATCTTTTCTTGGTAAGTCAATGTCTCTAGCCCTTAAATTAAGCCGAGTAAAGTTGTTTCTAAATATCTAGAAAGTCATTCTAAATAGATTCTAACTTCATCATATACTGTATTAGACAAAGAAACCTAACATTCTAGTTCCCGACAACCGCTGTACCTGCGACTGCGAAGACACACGTAGCATTCCGACTTGTGGCATTGTTTTTTATGGAAAATGGGTGTACTAAGAGAAGTTGGGTTTTTTTTTAGTTCCTTGGAAAGATTTGGCAATGGAGAGAGAGGAGAGAGAGAGAGGCGGAAAATATTAAAAATATATTTTTCCATTTTCAAGTCATCTTGACACACAAGTCATCTACTTTTTTTTCTATTTAAATTTAATAAATCTTTTTGTAGATGGAACTTTAAAAATTTAAAGACTAAAATGGCTAATTTGAAACATAAGTTACTAAATGCACTTATTTTTTAAAATTTAGGAACTAAAAAGATATTTTTTCCCTATATTTAATCAATTTTAGGTAAATGTAATAGATTTATTAGTTGAGTGATCTTTTAAACTTATTCTTGAAACTTACGGACTAAAATGATGGATTTGAAATATTAGGGACCAAATGTACCTATTCCTAAAAACTTAGGATCAAAAGAGATTTCCGGTACATCCCGAGTTCTGGATAAATTGAGGTTAATTATCTTAAATTGTTGGGCTTTATTTTCCTTTAGTTTTTGGATTTTGGAGCAAACTTAAAACCATCAAGGAGATAATTAATTTTATGTAGTTTTAAATTGATTTAAATATTTGGAAGGATTTAATTGGTATAAAATTGATGGGTTTTATTCCCTTTAATTTTGGTTTTTGGAGTCTAAATTAAGGTAATTAGATAAATTAATTGATTTATTAATTTAATATATTCCTTGGAGATTTTGGAGATATTGTGATAAAACATTTGATTTATCTTTTTAAAAATTGAAAAAAATGAAAGAATTGGGATATTTGAAATTAAATGAGAGTGAAAAGAGACAGAAAATCGGAGAGAAAGATAGCAGTTCGGTTTTTTCAGCGAAAGATTCCACAAAATTGTCGATTGTTGGAGTTTGAACCCTTGGATCATGTTGAAATTTGACCAATCTGTTCTAGATATATAAGGTCTCGTTTTGAATGGTTAGATTGTTGTTTGGAGCTCTAGTCTGTCCGTAACTGCTATTGGATAGAATCTGTAAAACTGGAAACCTCCCTTCTCTCTCGCTCTTGCAAACCCTTCTCATGCAAAACCCTCACTACCAGCCGCTAGCCTAAACAATTTGCACCATCTGACAGCAATGTCCGCCGCCCGTCTATGATTGCTTCCACTGCCGCTAATTCCATTGTTACCGAAATTGATATTTTGGGTAAGTTATTTGGTGTTTTATGGATTTTCTTGTAAGATCATGAATACCCATCAAATTTTGGTTTAAGTTTTGGCTTACCCATATTGTTTTGATGTTGAAATTGGGTTTCACATACTCTCACAGTACTTTTGGACAAGATTAAAATTGTTTGACGTCCTTTTGTATAAGGTTTGGGGTCTTTATTGAGAATTTTTGGATACCCACTACGTGTTAGCTTAACTTTTATTTTAATTATGATTTTTGGAGGTTTGATTAGAAGATCTAAAGTTGTTGACCATTAGAGTTAAAGGTTGATTTTAGTGATACGGTTGTTGAATCATGTTGATTTTAAAGCTTTGAAGTGGTATTGGATCAAACCACATGTTGGGTAAGTTGTTCAGAGACATTTGGGGTAAGTTGTGATTGGAATTGTGTCCTAAACGTTGAATTTAATTTCGGTCTATGTTTTTAGATTTATTCAGGATTCATGGTTTTGCGAAGTTGAATTGCTAGTTATTTGGACTTAATTCCAAGGTAAGTGGTTTACTACTGGTCCGCCCTTGAACCAGCACCCTAACTAAGTTGATGTTACGATTGTATATACACATGAAAACATGATATTATTGTGATGGAATGATTTGCTAATGGATGGACTATTGAGGGTGTTCTAGAAACCTGTAAATTATGCTACTAAGATCATGACGACATGTTTATGGTTTGATACGAAATTTGGATGTTGAATGTTGCATGTTGGACTGATGGTGACTGTTAGCACTCCTATCGGGTAGCGTACATCTTATGTTTGTGAACCTCTGGGTTCACCATTTATGACTGATTCGGTGTCCCTAAAAGATCACCACTATTGCTATGATATGTGTTCTTTCGGGTTCACTAGACTTCCATGATATGTGGTACTTCGAGTTCACTAGACTACCATGATATGTGTTCTTTCGGGTTCACTAGACTGCCATGATTTGTGTTCTTTCAGGACCTAAACTGCCATGATTTGTGTTCCTACAGGATCACCATGACTACCATGTTATAAAATGTACATCGATGCACAAATAAGGAGGCTAACAAATTCACTTAGTGAGCCCAGTAGTAGGCCACTTATTGAATATTTCATACTCACTTTTTTTTTATGATTTGTTTTTAAGATAGGGCAAGGATGGACCGACGAATGACAAGAAGAATTCTTAACTGTGTCATTGAGGCTAGACAAAACCTTTTGTTCATGTTTTCATGAATTGAAATGAGTCTTGGTATTTGAAATTCTTGAACTTTTATCTTAAACTTTTAAGTTCTTTTTCCAATTTTAAATTTATATTTTTAGGGGGACCCTGAACAAATTTTTTGAGTTGTCTTAGTGGAATTTTATAATTTTATTTGACATATTCGATCATTTTAATTTTATTGGAGTAAATGGTTAAAATTTTACCTAAGGTCTACACACATGTGGTAACGTCCTGTTAGTAAATGTTGAAAAGTTGGGTCATTACATTTCCGTTCTTTTTATTGGGATATCTTACAAACATTTTCTCTCTTTTTTAATTTAAAACAAATATAATCAAATAACAATCTACTTATAAAATAAATATGAATTCAAGTTTTTTTTTTTTCTTTTGAACCGAACTTCTATCCTCAAGGTTGATTGTGCAACTTATGCCACTTGAGTTATGCTCATGTTTGCAAATATAAATCCAAGATTAAGTGCAAGTATATTGTGTAAAAATTATCAACTAACATATGTATAATTTGTAACATATTTGAGCATATTTTAAGTGATTAAATATACAACAACCTAATCATTATTCGAAGTTACCATTTATGAACTTAAAAAATAACAAATTTGTTAATAAAATTTTTATTTTTTTTACAAACCATGAACTTGTAATTTGTAATATTTAAGTCCATTTACTTCAAATTAAATTTTAGTGTATAACAAGTTAGTTTATATATTTTAAAATTTATAACAATTTAACCATTGTACTCTCAAATAATTGAATCCCTACTTCAGAAAATCTTCTAAATTTAAGTGTCAACTTTTATTAGACAACAATTTAATCTTTGTAATTTATAAATATATTAGTCCCTAGTCAATTTATCCACCTACCGAGAGAAGAATTCATATTTAAATTTTAACAATGTTTTTAACAAGATATGGAGCATGGACCTAGCATGTTGTCCACGAGAAGTTTGACATATGGAATTTGTCAACACAACGGGGTTCGAGGGAGAGGAATCGAGCAAAGGAAAAAAGAAGAAGAAGATCAAAGGTCATGAAGATGAGCGAGGAAAGGAAGAAGAGAAAGAAAAGGGAAAAATATCAATGCTTAAATAAGAAGCAAAACGAATATGAACATAACTAGTCATAGACATATATTTTCTTCTCTTGATATCATAGATTTAAAAGTTCATTCTTTATACACCACATATGTTGTACGTTCAAAAATAAAAATACATTGTTAACAATAATCGATAAACTTTTCCCCAAAATCTATCGGAGATTCGATCTATCATTCCCGAAATTGTTGTACTTCTACTCAAATAAATAAAATAAAATAAAATAGCTAGGCTATTGCAATGTTGTATGGACAAAATCCTCTAAAAATCCCAATAATAATATTGGAGTCATGATTTAACGGAGCTGATCGGGCGAGCGAGGAAACACAGAGGTGCGAGGTTTTCGACAATGGCGGGTTCAACCGGTGCTAATTCTTCTTCCAATCCTTCGCCTGCTCCTCCTCCCCCCAAAATCCTTCTGGCAAAGCCTGGCCTCGTAACCGGCGGACCAATTAACTCTAAGATTGGGCGCGGCACCGGCGCCGACGACGAAGCAGCATCGATTCGGTCCCGTCTCCCTTCTCTTGGATCCCTAAATCTTCTCTCTGATTCCTGGGATCTCCACATTGACCGTTTCCTTCCTGTAAACAATCTCACACTCTCATTTTTCCTTCCGCGTCTTCTTGTTATGGAAATTGAAAACTGTTGAAATGAAATACATTTATTGGTGGAATTGGGTATGGGGGTGGCTCGAGGTTTTTGTTGATTGATGTACTGCTCGAGTGAGTCAATGTTTTACACTCCCTTTAAAGTAGAAACAAAAGCAATATAAGTTTTACAGTTAATCAGCTGCAGAAATGGGCGTTTTTTGTTTGGTTTGTTTTGATGATAGAATTGGATCAGTTGGTTTAAAATCACTTTACCACTTTCCAGTTCAGGAGAATTCTTCTCTCCCGGGTTTTTCTTGCAGTTTTTAATGGGTTGGGGCGGGTTTGAGAATTGGTGACCAGTATGATTAACATCTGTTTTGCTCTTCCTCGCCAGTTTTTGACTGAGAATACGGAGTTCAAGGTGGTGGGGATAATTGGTCCACCGGGAGTTGGTAAGTCGACGATTATGAATGAGATTTATGGCTACGACGGAAGTTCTCCAGGTGGGATATCTGTGATGCTACGTTTCTAATTTGTTTGTTCTGTTTTATTCACTTCTAGATTTATTTGATCATCTTATTATGTTTAGTCCTTTCTCCTCTTCTCCAAGTTCAAAATTATTGGCCTCTTGATCGCTTAGCTGTTTTCCCCTTTTGGTTTTGTTGTTTCTGCGTGCTTGCCCTCACTTACCTTGGTCATCCCCTCTCCAGACCAAGCTCTAGAAAGTTAACATCCCTTAAGAATGATAGGTTTTTCGTATAGAAAATGAAACACCTCGACTTTGTCAGAAATCTTCGTTTATGGTTTTGGGCCATTTTGAGTTTTTTGAGAGCTGATTATGGAGGATGTGGATCTTATTGTTTGAAGACGTCATTTTTGCATATAAAATATTTGATATATAACTGAATAATTTGAAGTTAGTCTAGCTCTGAGCCGGATTAATTGCTGTTCTTGGATTAATTGCCCTTCTTCGCTGTCGTCCTGGGGAGCAGATGAAAGATTTTGTAGCAAGCATGTCTTTTTTACTTTTACTTTCAATATTTAATCATAGGAAAATCAAGCAATTGTAAGGGGCGAAAGATCCCTTGATTGAAGAAATGGAGCTTGGTACGTGCCAACACCTCTTTGTGGGCTTCTACTTCAATTTTTTTCCACTTGCTACTTTGAGTGTTTTTTTTCTCTCAATGATCGAAGCCCTTGCTTGTAACTTTTTGGTTCTAGGCCATCTTTTTGTACAACCTTCTTTTTTAACTTCATGCATCAAAATGAAAGTCGGTCTTTTCATTTTTTAAAAAAAATCTTTTAAATTTGACGTTCTTCCTATTATTTTATTCACTTATCAAGGCTACAACTTTTATGCTTTAATGGGTATATATTAATGTAATATCTGTTTCTTATCATGGACAAAAGCTTTTTTGTTCCCCATTTGTCCTTCCAATTAATATTGGCGCCATCCTTTTGTACATATTCCAGGTATGTTACCACCATTTCCAATACTATCTGAAGATGTTAGAGCAATGGCTAGGCATTGTACATTGGGTATTGAGCCCCGAATTTCTTCTGAGAGGATCATACTTCTGGATACTCAGGTGTTTTCCTAATGATTTTTCTTTTCAATGTTAGTTGAAAACTGGAAGCACTTGATTCACTTTCCATTTTATGCTTCTCTTTGGGTTCTTATTTAAATCTTTTTGTGATCACCTTTTTTTTTTTCCACCAATGGAGGAGATCCTTTATCTTATTATGTGCTCTATTATGTACCTTTGGTTGGTCTGGCCTGTGTACATTGTTGGCCTTCTTCCGTTCTTTTGTTGTTCTTGATTAAAGCTAGTTCTCTTATCAAAAGGTATCATCTTAATTCTTTTATATTGGATCCCCTTTCTGTACTTGGGTGTGAGGGCTGCTTGTTTTTTGTTTGCCTTCGTATGAGTGTGTATAAAATATATTTGGAACTAAATACGAAATTTTTCATTGGAAAAAATGAAAAGAAACTGATGTTGAAGGGATACAAGCTCCAAAAGGAGTGAAATGCACAAGCTAGTGAAGGATATATGAGAAACCTTATTCCACTTTATCCTTTCATCTATGTCAATGAAAGCTTGGCTTCTTATGAAAAAGAAAAAGGTTTTCTTATCAAGAAGAGGGAGAACACGAGCCCACTCAATATGAATAATGTCTTTCCAGTTTGATAGTTGTATTGTTGTATTACTGTTCAAATCTTGCTTTTCAGAGCCTCTTTTTCCTTGAAAATTTCCATTGTCTCTCTAGATTGAATTGAATAACGAAAGTCCATAAAATAAACTGAAATAGCTGAAGTGAGTGAACAATATTCCTTTATGGGTGGTCTCCTTTTCATCTTTTTATTGGATGACTGACTATTGGTGATGATGCATCTATCTTCTGAATTCATCATATGAGATTTGTATAGTATTATACTTTTGTTTGTTACTTACAGTTTTGCATGCTAATTTGGCAATTCAGCCTGTGTTCAGTCCTTCTGTTTTAGCTGAAATTATGAGACCCGATGGTTCATCCACTATTTCAGTTATTAGTGGTGAACCTCTATCTGCTGAATTGGCTCATGAACTTATGAGTATCCAGGTAATTCCAAAGAGAAGCTCTTTTTTGTTTGTGTTTTGTAGGGGTTTGGGGGATGAGATGGAATTTGAAGAGAGGTTTACAATTTCAGTGCAATTATATGAAAACTGCTATTATGGTGGGGGATTCCTTTTGCTTTGTGGCTTATGACATCAAAATAGTATCTTATAAATTTCTTCTCGTTGCTCTGCAAGGATTCTTTTAGCTGGGCATTCTTCTAGCGTCCATTTGCAACATTGTTCTTGTGATATCGGAGGGAGTTCATGATCTAAATATGTGGCAATTGATGTTAACTGTAAGTAGTATCCTTCATCTTAATGATCCCTATTTTCTTTTTAACTATATTATGTTATGAATTTTACTTTATGCCAATGCTGTATCTTAACACTTACTTCTATATTTTGAAATTTTATGCTGTCGCCAATTGTTCTTTTTTTTGCAGGTTGACTTGCTTAAACACGGCTTGCCCGATCCATCTTCTCCTATTTCTTCTCATCCACAAAATTCTAATATAGGATCCGAGAAGGAATACAAAGAAAAAACTTCTTCAAGTGAAGACTATATGGCAACTCCAATCTTTGTTCATGCGAAGTGAGTGAAATCTTTCTAAGCTTTGATGACATTTTTTTCAACAATATACAGAATGTATTCAATAAGGATAAGGTCAGTGAACTAAGAAATTATTACCAGTCACATAACTGGAAGAACATCCTATAATATGCTCAAGCTAGCAGGAGAAACAGCATAGACAGACTTCTCACATCCCTGCCCAGCCCCCCAAAAAGCGTAAAATGTCCATACTTTAAACATTATGTAATGAAAATCATAATTTAAACGGGATAAGAAATTTTGATCTCCTAAACTCCATCTCTAAAATCCTCAGGTTCATCTTCTGTCGTGAAACTTAAAAACAGGATGCATAAAAAATCATAAATTAAGAAGTTTTATACACCAAAAAATATCAGAATATTTGAATAACAGAAGAATTAGTTAAGAAGTAAAAATAAGATCTGCAAGGAAATGCACGCCTTAAGAACCCAGAAGTTCCAATCCCCCTTGGAAGAATTCTTAATCATTAGACATTTTGCTTAAGGAACATGGTAATAACTGGTTGGTGGCCTGTTTTTTTCCTTTAAATCATGTGCAGAGTGCAAGATCGAGATCTTGTTCCACACAATATCTTGCAACTGAAGAGAGCATTTGCCTACTATTTTAAAACCTCTTCATTTATGGGAGACAAATTTGAAAAAGTCCATAGTGAGCAACTACTTTCCTCTGTGGTTCCCGATACCAGGAATTTAGATGTAGATGGTGAAGATCGAAGATTGCTTGTCATCCCCAACCGGAACAAGGATGACTCTACCAGAGGTCAATATGAAAGCTTTAACTTAGCTCTGTGGAAGCTGAGGGATCAGGTCTGTACTTCACTTTTACCTTATTTATTATCTACTCATTACATGTGTTTAAATCTCTATTAATTTATATCTTTTTTTATTTAAGTTCCTAAACTTTCAAATACTCATCACTTTTGATAAAAATTGATTAAAATACACTTGAAAATCTACTTTGAGTAGTTGTTAAACACTCTTATTTCTTCCAAAATGACTTTTTTTTTTTTTTTTTTTTTTTTTTTTTTTAAAAATCAAACACTTGAAAATGTATTTCAAATACACTTGTAAGTTAGGTGTTGGGTTTTTCAAAAGAATTAGGTTTTGGTTAAATAAAAGTTATTAGTGAAAGATTAACTGCAGAACTAAGACAGAATTAAACCCTTTATATATCTAAAAAGTTAGGAGTATGTCTTTACTGTGCTGGAAAAGAATCTCCAACATTTCATAACGTGTTCGTTCAGGTTCTATCCATGAATGGTGCATCGTTTTCAAGAACTGTTTCGGAACGCGATTGGTTAAAAAACTCTGTGAAGATATGGGAATCAGTGAAGAGCTCTCCTATAGTAATGGAGTATGCAAGAACGCTTCAATCTTCAGGTATGTTCAGGAGATAGCTGGATGATATGGTTCTTGTTTAACAGAAGGCATAGCCCTTAGTACTAGGCTTACTTTATCAATAATTATCCATTCTACTGATATGACTTCGGTTGTTTTGCTTCAGCAATCCTACATGTTATAGATTTTAACTTTTTTTAGAATAAAATTTTAGATTAGGGGTGTTTGTACCGAGACGGGTCGTTTCAGGGGATGCGTAATTTTTTTATTTATTTTTTAAATCGTACTGTTCATACTAGGACGTAGGAACGATGATAACAGAATGAACTTCAACATCAAATATCCATTCATGGAGAGGAATTCATCCATTAACGATGGTATAAATTTGAGCTTTAACAACATATTATATAAGTTTAGCTTTCATGATTTTTTAACCCAGATACATTGGCAGACAGAAATATCTACCATTATGAGTTGGCCTAGTGATAAAAAGGAGACAGTCAATAAATGGCTAAGATGTCAAGGGTTCAATCCGTGGTGGCCACCTATCTAGAAATTAATTTCCTATGAGTTTCCTCGACTTCTAAATGTTGTAGGGTCGATTGCCTCGTGAGATTAGTCGAGATGCGGTCCGGACATTCATGGATATAAAAAAAAGACAAACAGAAAGAAATAGGTGAACCTTCCTAAGAATCTTTCCTCCTTTTTTTTAAGGGGATAATATCTTTTTGGTCCCTAGATTTCGGCTCTAGTTTTTATTTGGTTCCTAGGTTTTAAAATGGTACACATTTAGTCCTTAAGTTTTGGGTATTGTTTCAATTTAGTTCTTAAGTTTCAAAATGTTATAATTTTACTCTTGAGATTTGAATTTGTTTCAATTTTGTCCATGGATTTCAAGATTTTACATTTTTAACTTCATTTTTTCATTAAATATTTATTTTCATTCATTGATGTCAATTTCTATTAATTAATTAAAAATAATTAGAAGTGAGATTTTAAAAGTGACAAAAGTAGTGAAACTTAATTAATTATAATTCTTTTGACTATTTTTAATTTATTAACATAAATTAACTCCAAAGGATGGAAAGTTAGTATTTAGTGAAAAATTAAGATTAAAAGTGTAAATCTCTAGATATAGGGATCAAATTGAAGTAAACTTCAAATATTAAGGGTAAAATCGAAGCATTTGAAATTTATGGACTAAATTAAAAATAAATTCAAAATTTAAAGATTAAATGTGTAACATTTTGAAACTTAGAAATTAAATAGAAACTATAGATGTAATTTTTTTTTTAATATATTAACCTAAAAAAAATCTATTTATAGACTAAATAGATGCTCTTACAACTATTTCATATCATGGAGGATGTGAACAGGTAGATTATTTGCTTGTCTTCAATATGTTGGATACAAATTATGCGAGACTGATGCTATCTCCATAATTGTCGGATGTCAGTCGATTATTGTTTGATTTTGTTTTAATTTAAAATTTGAAATAATTGTGATACAAGGAAAACCAAATTTTGTGTTAAAAAAGCTTGACGCAACTATTTTCAAACATTTTTATACCAACTTTTTTTTTATTATTATTTGGGGAAAAATGGCATGCATATTACTCTGTAAGAAAAAAAAAAAAATTATAAATAAAAACTATGAGAAAATATATTTTTGGCACTTAGATTTTGGGTTTAGTTTTTATTAGTCCATAAATTTCAAAATGCTACATATTAGTATTTAAGTATTTAAATTTTGGGTTTGATTTTAATTTAGTCTCTAGGTTTCGAAATATTATTATTTTATCATTGACATTTGATTTTTGCTCCAATTTGTTCCATACATTTTAAGATTTACACTTCTAACTTCGTTTTTTTACTAAATATCCACTTCTGTTTTTAGAGTTAAGCATGTCAATAAATTAAAAAATGTTAAAAGAATTATAAATAATTAAGTTTTACTACTTTTATCACATTTAAAATTAAATTTAAAATTTTAATTCATAATTATTTTAAATTAATTAATAGAAATTGACGTGAAAAATTGAAGTTAAAAATGTAAAATCTTGAAACCGAGGAACCAAATTAAAACAAAATTCAAATCTAAAGAGTAAATTATAATATTTTAAAACTTAGGGACTAAATTAAAACGGAACTCAAAATTTAAGGACTAAACGTGTAATATTCTAAAAATTAGGGATCAAATAGAAATTAGAGCAAAAAACTGAGGATAAAAAATGTATTATTCTCATAAAAATATTAATTTTATATGTTTATTTAAAGTTCTCATACTAAAAGGAGTAGACAGGCTATAAAAGCATTGGTTAATCAATGAAATACAAAATATACAATCACACAGGGATGTCTAGGTTTTATACTCTTCTCTTAAACTCCCAATCCAACATATCATGGAAGGGTTATCGGTTACGAAAGATCAAAAAGGTCGTAAACATACATCGAGTTTGATAGGTAAATGAAGAAAAAGAGTTGATTTATATCTCAAAATTTTTGAGGTTGTATCACTTAAAACCACCATCTGAAGAGTGAAACTCTAAACCCTATTTGATTACGATTATGAATGTGAAAATGGTGTATTTTCTCATATTTTCTTTTGTCAATAAAAGCATTGAAATTTTTAGCCAAATTTAAAAAACAAATTTTTTTTTTAAAGTGAACTCATTTAGGTTCTTTTTATTTATTTATTTTTTTTAATTTGACTGAAAAAAATATGATAATGATGCTCAAGAATAGCAAGAAACTAAGTATAACACATGTTGGAGAATAAATTTTTATAAATAAACCAATTTAAATCCTTCATTAAAATTTCATTTCTAAACCATAAATGTATAATTTTCACGTGTATAAAGGGCTTTTAAATGCAAAATTTAACTCGATAATAGACTAGAAAATAGATAGCACTAGGTTTTTAACTTTTCAATGTTCCTCTATGTTTCTCTACTAATTTAATATCACGTGCATTGCATGTGACCAATAACGTTTAAATAGTAGCATGCGAGATTATATAAATAAATTTACGAGTTAACATAAAAAACTTATTTTTTTGTGTTTTATCAATTGAACTATTTAGAATTAATTTATTTTTTTTAAATAATTTATTTTTATGAAATACAAATAAGATCATTATTGTTACAATATATAATGCATGGTATAAAATGGATGTACAAATCAAACTTAAAATTTTGTGTTTTTTAAAAGAAGTTTTGATTAATTGCACAATTATTTGCCATATAGTTTAGATGCCTACTATTTCAAATATTTAGGTTTGCTTTTATACATATATAAATTTGTATACAATTATATTATGTTTAGAGCGACCCTTGATAAATAATTTAAATAATAAAGTTTAAAATACCTCACAATAGAAGTGATAAAACAGTGATATGTTTACCATAACTTGAAATAATATAATAATAAAAATGTTGGTATTTCATGATATTTACTAAATACTATCTTTTTTATAGTCCACTGAGTTGCTTCAATTATGTTAACTTTTAGTCTAAAATCCTTAACTTTTCTTTCTTCGATCAATAGACATTTGACCCGATTAATGTTTCAGTAGGAAGCAAGTGGTTGTATTTTGGTGGGGCATATGTTATAAAATGATTTAAGAAATATGAAAATAATCTAAGATTTTCTCCATTTTTTTCTCCTTTGCAAGGTTCTTTTAATATAAAAATACATTTGAAACCCTATAGTTAACATCCAATCTACTTCCTATTGCTTAAAATTCAAAATTTTAGTTGTAGATTTGATGAAAATGGATTTTTATATTTAAATAAAATGCAATGATATAAAATAAATCTAAAAGAATTAAGATGGAGTAAAACAAATTGTTGGAGGTTATTTATTCTAAAATCAAATGAATTTAGTTAAAGTGAATTATTAGGTTTAAATACAATGCAATAAGATAAAACAAATTTAAAAGAATGAAAGTTCGGTAAAACAAATATGTTGGAGATCATATATTCTATGAGATCGTACGAATTTTATTAGGTTGTGTTATTAATAAAATATAGTGCAATGAGATGAAACAAAAATTTTAAAAAAATGAAAGCTAGGTAAAATAAAAATGGTGGACATCATGTAAAATCTATGAGATCAAATAAATTTGACTATGACGAGTCTTAATATCTAAATACATTGCAATTATACTTTAAAAAATAAAGGAAAAATTGAGTGAAACAAATTATTTGATCCCAAAATCTATGAAATTAAGGGAGGGAAGTAATGGCGGCCAACATAGGTTGAGATTATTTAGCATCTTCGTTTATTTCATTCTCTATCTTCCTCTCCCCCACAGAGTACTATTTCTTTTCAATTTTTATACAAAATAAGAAATGCAAGCAAAATTAGATGAGTCACTAAAAGTTAGAAAAAATAAATTTAAATAAATGGTATAAACTTATCCCCATTTATAATAAATAAAGTAATGAACAAATTGTCCCTAATTTGAATCAATCCTTCCAATGGAGTCAATGTATGCAGACATAAATCATCAAACACCTTCTACACGCCCCAATTGAAATTCAAATCTCATCTCTCCATATAAATAAACTCCAAAATCAAATCCCTCCAAAAACTAAAAAGCAAAACTCAAAATAAAAAAACAAACACATTTCAATATAACATAAAAAAAATATATATATACATGTTGCAAATATCCATTATCTATTCACACCTGTTTCGAAGATCCACTATCCACATAGGCAATTTAAAAAATTTATTCTTCGTTTCGCGTTTGAGTTTTTGGATGTAAATAAATTTCTAATTCAATTCCCTAAAAAAAAAAATTGAAAAAGCAAAAATAATAAATTAACGGTGTGAGATCGTTTTGATCAAATATTTATTATCCACATGCAAAATGTTAAGGCTAAGAAGATTTCTTCTATTGTTTATCATTTCGGCATTTGGATTGGTGATCCATATTTCTTCTATTTTCACATAGTGATTTATTGATTTATTCCTCTCGGATTTCTTCAATTTAGTAGTGAAGTGAAGTTGGGTAGAAGAGAGAGTTGAATATTCATGACCAAAGCTTTGACTCCGAATGGAATAAGTTATAGATATGTGTCTATTTGTATCTCTTCAATAAGAGATTTCGTTTGAATTGCATTCTAGCATCTATTACACCCTATCTGGAGGAGTCGCATCCCATCAAAATCAATTGCAACTTAACACTATTGTTTTTAAATATATAAATTGAAAAGTCACCCTCACTCTCTTTCAAATGGAAACCTACACTTAAAAAGTCACAACTACTCGACAAAGGGCAAGATAAGAATTTAAGAAAAATATAAAGGGCAAAAGGGGTAAATAAAATAAAAAATCTCCCTACATAGCCACTTTTAATATCATAGAGATTCACTAATAAATCCTATGATAATTTTTCTGGCTACTTTTAGATAAGATTTTGAAAGAAGAATAATTTTATTTAGAATTTAAATAAAATCAAGTAAAATTAGTTATAATTACAAATCATTAACAAATCATTCAAACTAATTCACTTATAAAAATTTAAATTGAAATTACTATGTTTTGATTGATACAACCTCTGTATAAATTGATTTTGTTTTTGGGGCACTTGCAGACTTAACAAAAGAAGAAGCAAATATTGCACGCGTGTCTATGTGTTTTTCTCTTTCGCAAAGGTAGCAAAAAAAAAACTTCAGTCCAACCCAAATATAATTATCTAAAAAATTCTTATATACTCCCAAAGCTTACAGATATACATCGAAAAGGACTAAAGGACTAAGTACGTTCACTTCCTTATATACCTTACCGATAATTTATTATTAGTACATTACGTTATTAGCTAGTTTGGTAATTTTCTTAATGATATGCTTGCATTATAAATGAAGGTTGATATACACTATTTATACACTTAAATAATGATACATCATTGATATATTTTATAGTAGTATATCGATGTACTTGAAATTTAAACATGCTTATTGATTGATGCCTAATAGTTTGTTGATATACTTAGAATTTTAATAAGTTTATTGATTCGATGTATTTCAAATACTATAATTAGAATTTTAACTAATAAACAATGAATATACTTCATTTTAAGTATATCATTAAAATAAAATTAATCAAGATAATAGTGTATCGAGGATATATGTCAATTAATTGCGTAGTGACCATATACCTAATTTGAAGTATATCCATACAATAGTGTGTAATGCTTACAATAAGAAATGGTGGAGGGAAGCAGGAAGGAAATATTTGGCTACATTTGCATTAATTGCTGTAGGTTGTAGGGTATTTCATTGGGAATATTTGGCTACTTTTGCAAAATACCTAATCTATTTTACCAACCACCACAATTTCCCTTTGTTTTTCCTAAGGATGATATTGTGGAAGAGTCGATTAAATATTCCTAGAACAATCAAACAATATTTGGAGACAGTTAGGAAGCTAAGAAATTAGAATATCTTGAGCTGAGTTTTGAGATTATGGCCATTTGATTTCAATTGAGTTTATCATATTTGCTGCAATCTTTACAATTAGCATTTGGTTTATGTGTTTCTTTCTCAAAGCAATCTACATCCTTATCTTTCTAGGGTTCAATCAAGATTTTAACTTTCAGTTAGAATCTTTTCCTGCAAAGCTACAGATAATTGCATTTAATACGAGCCAAATATGATATTACAATAAAAGTATAGGCATTCAGAACAAAATAAAACAAACAAAAGAACTTTCTTCAGTCACCTATTTTACTCTACCATAGCATCGCCTGATGCTGTAGAACCTGAACTGGAAGAAGATTTCCCTTTGTTCTTCTTGCCTGTACATTCCAAAATTTTGACAGATTAATTGGTAAGTTGTATAAATATAAGAATTGAGAGAAGAAATGGGGTAATTAGTCAAGACTTGCCTTTGCTCCTTAATTGCCTGAGCCTAACACTCTTCTTCACATGGAACTTGGTCGACGTCCTATTGGTGTTTTTAAGTTCTACATCATCATAGCAGAAATAGAAAGAAATTCTCATTCCAAGTGAAATTAATAAGGTACAAAAAGTAAAAACTAATTCAATCAAGTTGTGTCATTAACTGACGAGTCATATACCAATTTGATGCTCTGTTCTTTATCGTTTTTTCTCCTAGTATCTGCGTTATATCACCAGATCGTGATTTTTCATATATAAATGTAGGAAATTTTCAATGAATTAAATCTTTTTAACCTAGCCCTATTCCGGTCTGGCCCGGTATGGAATGAAATTCCTTGATTGGTTCTTCACTGAGAAATTATCCCTTTATCCTTCAATTCTCCAATAAAAAGAGAATAGAAGAAATCCTACTTGTTCAAATCATTTTGATAATAATAAGTTTGACCACCTCGTCCCGGACCGTCGCAAGGAAAACTATATTTGGATCAGCTTGCACACACCTCAACTAATCTCAGGAGACAACTCGCCTAACCCTACAACATTTGGATGTCAAGAAAACTTGTATGATATTAAATCCTTGGTAGGTGACCACTGACTATCATGGATTGAGCCCATTACCTCTTAACCTTTTATCAAGGTCATGCCTCCTATTTTCCACTAGGTCAACCCATGATGGTTTGTTCTCTATCATTTTTCATACACAAGTTTTCTTGAAAATGAGAAAATGGGAAAAAAAAAATATAGGGGCTGGAGAATTTGAGTATTATTCGCGCACAAAGCATCAGGATGCTAAAATTCATTCCCAGCTGAACGAAATCCAACCAGAGTTGGGAATATTATAAATCACACAAAGGATTCCGATCACTTTTACAAGAAGCACAGGCATTATTTTGTAACAAGTGGGAAATATGCCAAAAGTGGCCCAAAATGTGAAGGGTGGAAGAAGCTATCGAATCCAAAGATACCGTGCAAACACACATGCATACACATATAAGACCTCAAGGACTACTAGCTGAACAAAACGCTGCACCATAGATCACCTTTCTAAGTATTAGTTCTAAATTTCAGTATGAGGAGTGAAGGAACGCCCTGTAAGTGAACCAAGCATGGTAAAAGATCACAAGCACAGTGCAAAATGGGAAAGAAGATTCCCCATCTAATACTGCTCTTCCATCTAATAAAAAGATCCATTTGTCAGGACAGTGCAACCATTCACCAAATAAAAATATTCCTTCTATAGCTTTGAGTATTTGAGAGGAATCTTTAGCTAGAAACAAATAACAGAATATTAACAGCCTAGAGAAGACTTTTGATACTTTTCTTAATACCTTGGCTTTTGCAGCCATCTCACATGTAAATTATAATGTCCCCTTCAGCAATTATAGTTTAAATGATCCATGTACCAATGGAAGAGTTTTAAGCAATCTGCCATGGCTTGAAGCTTGGCTTCCCTCTTTTTGGATACACACACACACACACATACTTTTTTTATTATATACTGAATTCCTAGTTTGTTATAATAATAATAATTGAGGGGGGAAAAAAAGAAAAAAAAAAAAAAAAAAAGAGCACAGTGCCTGGTAATATATTTGATTTCTTCTCCATAACCCTAACACCAAATTTATTTTCATTAAAAGATTCAGGTACCACAAAACCACGTTCAAGCCAAGGAAGATTGCTTAGAACTCTTCCATTGGCACACTTTAACAACTGTTCCATTAATTAACGAGGTCCCTTGGGATTGAGGAGGCAAGGAAGAAAAAAAGCAAAAGCAAGAGAAAGTATTATATTGGGACTTTGAGGGTATGTTCGGGAGTGATTTTGAAATGGTTAAATCATTTTTGTCATGTATCACTCTAAAAAAATGTTCCACACATGACTTTCGGACAATCAAAATTGAATTTGAATGATTAAAGGGACATTTGAAACTTTGGAGGTGATTTTGAACATGATTTTAACAATTTCAAAATCACTACCAAACATCCCCTAAGACGGTCCAAGTTCTTTTACCAAGTGATTCCCATCCCACTTTCAGTTTTAACAGACTCACAAAATTCAAAAAGCACTTCTTACAATATGTGTAGAGCATCTATGTTTAGAAGAAACTAGCAAGTTGAGTACACTTATCTAACCAAAAATGACTCTATTAATCCATTCGCAAACTTATTCACCCAGGAACGGATACATTCAACAAAGATCTCCTACAGCTCCTTCAACAAGTTAAAATTGGAAGAAAACCCAACATAAAGTTGACAATTGAAGCAACAGTTCAAATATGAAATTAAGCAATCGCATCCCAATTTCATCAAGTAAGACGATATAACAATAAGCATATGAAAGCTGCATTACCTTCAGCAACAGCCATTTCAACATCTTCCATGTTTGTCAGACCCATCTGTAAAGCTTCCTTCTCTTCCTGTAATTAGTAAGAAGCGAAGAACAATCAATTCGCACCACAGATACTTTGAATTGAAATATACAGCAGAAAGAGACATGCGGAAACAAGCGCAAAGCACATAGAAGCCATACTCTGCGTTTTTTCTTCATCAATTTGCGCTTACGCTTGCTGGATACATAAGTAGGTTGTTGTTTGATCTTGAGCTTCTTGGTCAAGGGATCACCATGAGCGTCTCTCTTCATCTGAGCTTTAAGTGCTCGTCTTTGCTTCTGAACTACATTGAACTTCGCCATTGTCTTCAACCTCCGAATTCGTTTCACCAACAAAACCCTAAATTTGAGGTATTTATCTCTCCATGGAACTCGGACTGATTTTACGAACGGAGGAAATAAATGTACCGTATTCGTGATTATTATAATTTACAATTAGGGTTTTAAATTTCTTTTTTTTTAAAAAAAAAAAAATCTAAAATCTAAAATGATTTTTTCTTTTAATTTTTACAGATGAAGAGTCCTCTATGATTAATGACCCACCCCTCATAAACATATAAATTCTAACATTCAACTTACGTCACAACACACTACATTTTATAACCTATCGCATTAGGGATTAGAGATGATCAAGTCTATTATAGTCCTCACACGATAGTCATCTCTAGCACGATGAAGATTTTTACAACAAATGTGAGAAAAATGGAAAAAAAAAATAACAAACTTACGCACTTTATAATATATCGCGTTAGGGATGACCATGTGTAGCCCTAACAACATCGTTATCGTCATCGTTAGAGTTACACATGGTCATCCCGTTAGAGCTGCGATATACTTAATCATTCCTAACACAATACGTTATAAAATGTAGTAGTGCACTATGAAGTAAGCATAAGGTTAAAATTCACCATTATAATTACCCTTGTGAATGAATCATCCGTAAAATAAAATTAGAAAAAAAGACCCCCCCAGTCTAATTGTTTTATGAATTTTTCAAAAAAAAAAAAAAACAAAGGAAAAGTACTTGATCCCTAGATTTCAAAATGTTACACATTTAGTTCTCTTTCATATTGGTTTTAACTTAATCCCTAGTAATCAAAATATTACAAGTTTATATTTGATACTTTAATTTTGTTTTGATTTAGTCTCTAAGTTTCAATATGCCTACTTTCAATCATTAGTGTCAATGACTATTAATTAATTTAAAATAACTAAAGTAAAATTTAAAAATTAAAAATTAAATAGTGATAAACTGAGACTTAATTAATTATATATTTTTTAAATCATTTAATTTACATTTATACTAAAAACAAAAAGCGAGTGTTTAGTGAAAAACAGAGGTTAAAAGTGTAAATTTTGAAATCTATGGACCAAATTAAAACAAACTTAATCTCAATGGTGAAAAATTGTAACATTTTTTAAATATAGGAATTAAATTGAAACTAAACCCAAAACTTAAGAACTAAATATGTAACATTTAGAAACCTTGACCAAATGAAAATTAGACTTAAAATTTAGTCTAAAATTAATCTTTAACTTTTGATTTGAGTCTAATTAGTTTTAAAGTTTTTAACTTTGTATCAAATAGAACATTGATTTATTTGAATAGTTTTTTAAAAATCACATATAAAAAAATCAAAGTTTAATTTCTTATTAGAAACTAAATTTAATTTTATGTATTTGGTAATTTAAAAAAAATGTTTAATATATTATGAACCTATTAAATATGAATTTGAAAGTTCAATGACCAATTAAATGTCATCAAATTTTGTTACATTCGATCAAGTTTTCAGAACTTTGAAAATATTGAGAGGTATACCTAAGAGAGGCAGCAAGACCGTAAAAAGAAGAGATTGACCCGATAAAAGTTGTAAAAGAAGGTAAAATGACAAGGATTGAAGAACAATATAAATAAGTGGAAGAGTCGATCAAAAGAAGAAAAAGAAAAAAAAAACAAAGTAGTTTGAAGATGGAAAGAAGATTTGTGTGATTAAGATAGATGATAAGGGGTAGGTGGTAGCTAGTCTCTCTAACGATCAAGTCAAGTACGTGTTTGAGAAAGAGAATCATATGATCATGCACTTGTATAAATTAATACGAATCCAAGTTCACTTATTTTAATTGAAATTTTTTTATGAATCTTGGGTAAACAAGTTTTATTTTGATATGGTTCCATATATGACAAAATGCGTTAAATTAATAACAAAAGTTAAAAGTTATTTGTAAATATAGCAAAAACGAAGTAAAAAGTCTAAAAATCTGTCACCATCGCTAGTACACGATTTCAATCAAAATCACTAATACATAAAATGAACCAAATTGATTTCTTTCCAACTATTTGCATTTGTATTTTTTCTTCTTCTTCGTAGTTTTCTTTAATGTTTTTGTTTTTGTAGTTTCATTTTTTCATAAGTCATTTTTTCTTCAATGCATGTTTTATTTTACTTGATTTTTTTTATCAACTAAGTTTCTGATTAGTTCACAGCCTTAATCTAACATTGGTCTTAGTAGTTTTCTTTTCGTTTCTTTTCCTTTTTTGTAGCCATTTTTTTCAGCTAAGTTTTTTTTATCCAATAAGTTCCTTTTGTGGCCAGTTTTTATCAACGAAGTTTCTTGTTAACTCACAACCTCAGTCTAAGTGTGGTCTTTGTAGTTTTTTTTAATTGTAGCTTGCGTTTATAGATTGATCTTTTATTTTTTTTATTGAGTTTCTATCTTTATTGTCTCATATCACCGATAGATTCCAAGTAAGTGTTAGGAGTTTTCCATTAATAAATTTCAATATCGTTTCATATCACCGATAGATATCATAATTTTTTTTTAATCAATTTTTATTGCCGTCTCATAACACTAATAGATTTCAATAAGTGATAGGAGTTCATAATTTATAGACTTAGACTATGAATAAAGTCTATGAGTGATTGACAAACTCTTATCACTAATTGAAGTTCATTAAGGGGGTGTTTGTGGCAAGGAGTCGGAGAGTAGGGAATTGGGAAGTGTGGAGTTATGAACTCCACTCCTTGCTTGACCCAAGGAGATAGTAGATCCTACTACTAAAAAATCAATTTTATACCTTATTAGCACCTTACACTATGAGCTTTGGGAGTTCACAACTCTCCATATTATTACGGTTGAAGTCCTAAATCTCGTAATATTCCATAGTTTGTAATTGTAATGTACAAACATTTTATTTATGTAAGAAAATATGTGATGTTTTATTTCAAAATTAGTTGCATTAATCACAAACTAATAAACTAAAATCTGAGGTATCTTGTAACTTAAACATGTATGTAGAGACATACGGGTGGATCATGTTTAAGTAATAACCTAAATGGTCTGTAGTAGATGGATAAGACTGGATACCTTATCCTGGTGACACTACGAGTATGGCTCACTTTGTAGATATTACAAAATTTTATAAAGTGCTACAAATGATCTAATCCTGATCATTCCCGTGGAGACATTTAAGTGGGGATATTCTATATAAAGGAGTTTGTATAAGATCGAACCACGAAATGTTTAGTCTCATTATATAACACCGTTCATAATAGAGACTTACATTTCACTCGGATGACTATAGGGATCATGACCTGAATCCTGAGTGAGTTATGAACTCCTGCCTATGAAAATGGTCCTTTGATTTGTATGGGTGAGAATGGCCAGATCGCCGACTCAATAAGCCTACCATTTTGAGGATTCGTCTGATTGGGAAACTGGAAACACAGCTACACAAGAAGGAATTCACTCCTTCCCCAATATTAGGGCAAGTAGATAAATTGCTCCCTTAAGGACTGATTCTGGGGCTTAAACAATGTGGCGTCATACCCTCTCTTGGCCCGAGAGGGGTTTGATCATAGTTAGACTATGATTTATTGTTTATTAGAGGGATCAGTGGTACTTGAGGAGTTAGATGTAACTACAAAGGCAAAACGGTAATTTTGGCCTAGCTGTACTTACGAACAATTTGTGAAAGGTCGTTTTTTAAGTTTTATGTCCTAAAACTCGTGGTTTGTAAATAATTAAACTTATTCTGAAAGTTCAATAAGTTGTTATTAAATATATGAATTGCTTATTTCGTTTTAGAAATAAATCCAATAAACTAAAAGATCTATGACTATTACATGAATACTTGAACTTTATGTAGAGACATAAAAGTGTATCAGGTTCGAGTGAATAGTCAAAATGATATATAGTATATGAATAAGATTGATTGTCTTATTCTGGTAACACTATTGGATGTGGCCCAATTTGTAGATGTTACAAGGAGTTGTAAAGTGCTACAGACGAAGTGATCCTAATTCGTACATGTCATGACATGAGGAGTGGGGCGTCCTGTGCAATGAATTTGCACAAGATCGGACCACGAAATAAGTCACTCTTACTTTATAACGTTGTTTACTATTTAAGACTGGTTATTTCAAAGTGATGACCTAGGTAACTTGACCTTTATCCTGAGCTAACTATGAACTCCTGTTTATTCGAGATTATCCTTAGATTTGCATAGGTGAAGGTTGGCTCAACTGTTGGGGTTAATGCCCTAAATCTCTTCGGGTCTTGTAGTTTGTAAACACATGTATGAACAAACGCTTGTGATGTAATAATATAAGATATTTTCTTCACTGTTGTCTATGAAATATGGGATATTTTAATTGTATTTATCACAAACTAATAAACTAAGATCCCTGGTTATCATTATAACTTAAGCATGTATGTGGAGACATACAAGTGGATCATGCCTTAAGTTATAACCTAAATGGTCTGTAGTGTATGGATAAAGGAGAGAAACTTTATCCTAGTGACACTACAAATACG
Organism: Benincasa hispida; assembly: GCF_027475165.1. Classification (NCBI taxonomy): domain Eukaryota; kingdom Viridiplantae; phylum Streptophyta; class Magnoliopsida; order Cucurbitales; family Cucurbitaceae; genus Benincasa; species Benincasa hispida. Next base: position 25,574,554 of record NC_143478.1, read on the forward strand.
ACCCACTTTGTAGATGTTACAAATGTTGTAAAGTACTACAGATGGTCTGATCCTGATCATTCATGTGGAGATATGCGAGTGGGGGTGTCCTATACAAAGGAGTTTGCATAAGACTGGACCACAAAATGTTTAATCTTGTTATATAACACCGTTCATGACAGAGATTTTCATTTCACTCGAATGACCATAGGTAACATGACGTTAATCTTGAATGAGTTGGAAACTCCTACCTATGAGGGCGGTCCTTTGATTTACATGGGTGTGAGTGGTCAGATTGCCAACTCAAACCTACCACTTTGGGGATTCGTCTGATTGGAGAGCTGGGAACTCAGCTACATAAGATGGAATTCACTCCTTCCCCGAAGTAGGGGTAAGTAGATAGATTGCTCCCTTAAGGGCTAATTCTGGAGCTAGAACAATGTAGTGCCAAACACTTTCTCATGATTCGAGAGGTGTTCACTCATTGTAGGACTATGATGTATTGTTCATTAGAGGAATCAGTGGTACTTAAGGAGTTAGATTTAATTACAGAGGCAAAATGGTAAATGGTTCAGCAGTACTTACGAGCGATTTGTGAAGGGTTATCATACTGTTGATTGGTTATATCCAATGGACACAGAAATATATCTATAGTGAGAAGAGTGCAACTGTCAGTCTTTAGTAGAGTGTCCGATAGTTAACAGATGGTGGATTTCGTGATTAAAGAGTTTAGTCAGTTATTCACGTACCGTTGGAGCTTCAAACTACAGGTCCATAAGATCCCTTTGGTAGCTCAATGGATTCAAGTTGAGAATTACTTTTTGGGTTAGTTTAAAGTGTTCAAATTAACAAGAGAGAATTTGATTATATATGATAAATTAAATTGGTTTAATTATATGTGATATAATTGATATGATGTATAAGATACATTAATTTGAGGAATTTGATATAAATATGATTTATATTAATCAAAAGAGAAAAGAACTATGGTTTAAATATTACATATGACTATAGGTTATAAATATAACATGATAAATTAGTTATTTTATTTATTTATAATTACACAATTATATGATAATTGTGGTTGGTTATTTTCTCCATTGACTTTCTTTTTTTCTTTCTTTCACTAATTCCTCTTAGCAATTAGTAGGGAAGGTAAGGTCCCACCCCCCTTACCAGAACTCCACTCTGATACGAATATTTGTCCGTAAAAGAAAGGCACCGGCCCCCCACTGGGATTTGGCTTTCCTTACTGTGAAGGTGGGAGGTTATTTTCAGTTTTGAATAACTGAAGGATAAAATGAAGAGTGTTTTCATTTTGTTGATCGATCGCGTCATTTAGTGAATGACTTATCGTTTACTCACGAGAGACTGCACAATAGCCCTCACGAGAGACTAAGCGACAGCGAGAGATTTTCTAATCGTGTAAACGATCTAGCAAGATTTACTAAACGATCGTCTGCTTTCGAGATTTACTAAACGATCAAGCATTCTCAATTTATGGGATAGACAAAACCTTTTGCCACTTGCTTGATCGTGTAGTTTGATCGTTTCCTTCCTCCATCCCTCTACCAAATTCATACAGAACCCATAACTCCTGGATTCTCACTCCGAGAATACCAAGGTTGTCGAGTGATTGTGCGAGGGGTTGATGTGTGTGGATCAAACAGTTCATGATTACTAGACGATTGGCTAGGCGATGTGAACGATAGCGAGAGGTTACTGTCCAATTCTTCACGAGAGCAAGAGATTTATAAAAGAAGTATTCTTCAAAGGTATGTCTCTCATTCCTTTTGTATTTGATTAAGAATGCATGTTGTAATTTGTTCTAAGATGCATAAATATTCTGTATGTTTGTGAATGCCTTTAATTCTTTCACAATGGACTTGGATAGATCTTGCTTCCGCTCACTGGTTCTCTTGAATAAGAGTTCCTTCAATTGGTATCAGAGCCAGGTTCTGATATTCCAAATCCATTGCTGTATAGGATTGCATTTACTTTCTTGGTGGATGTTTAAGCATGTCTACATTATGTTTAAGTGTTAAATGTATATGTGGATGTGGATTAATGGAGTTTCTGGGATGATTGCCTCTAGTTAATGAATTCTTTTACATTTCAAAGTTAATTGTAAGGGCCTCTATATTTTTGGGCATATTAACTTGCTATCGAGTTTGTAATTCAAAATGTTTGAGTCTGTTTGAGTCACTGGTGATGAAGCTTCAAGGCATGGAGATGCAAAATTACTTCAAGGAAGAAGAAGACCAAGAGTTGGTCAGATCGTGTAAATGATTGGGATACTCATTGCAAGGTAGACGGTGCGCACTAAACGATCGTGTAGGCCAGCATGCTTCATCGCATAGTCACTGGCTACACGATCGCTCAAAAAATGTTACTTAGCATTTGTTCTTCAATCCTTTAGATGATCATGTTTCATAGCATAGTAGTTGTCTACACGATCGTTTAAACTTGCGTTTAAACTTGGTGAATCGATTGGCCTTTATGCTTCATCGCATAGTCTCAGATCCTCGACTGTTGCTACACGATCGAGGTTACTTGACCACTTTTACTAGACGATTAGGAAGAAGGCTTCACCCGGGCGATTTAAGACCCAATTTGCTTGTTGAACCGGTTTACTCGATGGTTTAATGTAATAGATAGATTTATTTCCGGTTTTTTTAGGCTAATCATCATGGTCCATTAATTTTGGTGAATGTACATGAGATGTATGTTTTTATTATATGTCATATAGTATGCCATATAGTTTTAAATGCCACCATAGGTTATGTATTTTCATGCATCATCTCTATATTGTAAGAGTTATGATATAGTAGTTTGCACGATTAAATTACTTAAAAGCATACTCATGCATCATATAATACAAGAGTTATATTTATGCATGCACTAGGCATATTCATGCATCATCATTGAAGGAACTCTTATCAAAGAGTACCTCTGAGCGGAAGCAACATCGTTCCAAACTCATTGTGACAGAAATACCGCATTCACAATCAAACATACTAGTTATGCATTTAACAACAAATTACGGCATGCTTTGAACTTTACACAATAAAGAAATGAGATACATACCAGTCGAAGAACTCTTCTTCGCTTTCAATCTCGCTCTTGTCAGAGGACTGCACCTCTCGCTGTCACTGTGCAAGCCAAACCAATCGTCCACCAAATCTCTCTGTTGTCTACCCACGAATAAACTCCTCACGAACAAGGCAATAATGGAGGACACGACCACTCGGAAACCTCGGTATTCTCAGAGTGTGAATCCAGGAGGTGTGGGCTCTGTTGGATTTGGTAGAGGGAATGAGGAAGGAATGATCGTTTACCACGACCAAGCAAGTGGGAGATATCAGAAGTCTATCGTATAGACAAGGAACGATCGTTTACCACGACCAAGCAAGTGGGAGATATTGGAAGTCTATCATATAGATGGATGCTTGATCGTTTAGGTAGAGGTACACAATTGTGTAGCAAACTGGGGTTGATCGTATAGACGATTATGTAGTAAAACACTCGGGCGCGATCACTTAAAAAAAGTTAGATGATCGTTTAGGTAATTCTATGTGATCGTTTAGCAAATGCGCGTGTGTGCACGATCGTTTAGTAAACTTTGAGTTATCATGTATGCTCTCGGTTTGCTAGGTAATAGGCAGTATACTCTATCGGTGAGCGAATATCTGATCTCTTTGCAAAAATGAAAACCATTTTTATTTTGTCCTTTAGTTACGAAAACTGAATGCAACCTCCCACTACCTCATTCGGTTACAGAGAAAAAACCGCCAACAATTATCCCATAATTGTTTAATTAAAAAAATAATATAATCATATTATATTTATAACCTATAGTTTAATATCACATCAAATGCAATATATAAACCAGTCATTTTCTCCTCAACTAGATATAAATCATATTTATATCCTTTTCCTCCAATTAATGTATCTCATACATCATGTCAACTATATCATATATAATTGACCCGTTTAATTATATCATATATAATCAAACTCCCTCTTGTCAATTTGAACACTTCAAACTGACCCAAAAACTGATTCTCAACTTGAATCCATTGAGCTACCAATGGGACCTTATGGACCTATGGCTCGAAGCTCCTATGATATGTGAATAACTGACTAAATGCTTTAGCCACGAGATCCACCATCCATTAACTGTCAGGCATTCCACTAAAGACTGACAATTGCACTCTTCTCACCATAGATATATTTTTATGTCCATCGGCTATAACTAATCAACAATACGATAACCCTTCACAGATACTCGTAAGTACATTTGGGTCAATTTACCGTTTTCCCCTGTAGTTACATCTAATTCCTTAAGTACCACCGATCCCTCTAATGAACAACACAACATAGTCCTACTATGTGTGACACCTCTCGAACCATGAGAATATGTGTGACACTACATCGTTCAAGCCCTAGAATCAATCCTTAAGGGAGCAATCTATCTACTTACCCTACTTCGAGGAAAGAGTGAATTCCATCTTGTGTAGCTGAGTTCCCAACTCCCAAATCAGACAAATCCCTAAAGCGATAAGTTTGAGTCGGCGATCTGGCCACTCGTACCCATGCAAATCAAAGGACCACCTTCAAAGGCAGAAGTTCCCAACTCACTCAGGATTGAGGTCATGTTACCTATGATCATCTTATTCAAGTGAAGACTCTGTCATGAACGACGTTATAGAATGAGACTATAACACTTCATGGTTTGGTCTTATACAATCTCCTTTGTATAGGACACCTCTATTTGCATGTCTCCACATGAATGATCAGGATCAGACTATCTGTAGCAAGTCACTTGTAACTATTCTACAAAGCGGGCCGCATCCGCAGCGTTACCAGGATAAGGTTTCCCTCCTATATCCATATACTACAAACCATTTTAGTTATCACTTAAGACATGATCCACTTGTATGTCCTCACATACATGCTTAAGTTACAACGACAACCAGGGATCTTAGTTTATTGGTTTGTGGTAAAGCAATTAAAACATCCAATGTTTCATAGACAATTGTAAAGAAAAATATCATATATTATTACATCACAAACGTTTGTTCAATAAAGTGTTTCCAAACTATAGGACCCAACGAGAATTTAGGGCATCATCCCCAACACTTTGTATTATAAATGTTGTAGTATAAGGGTGTATGGAAGAATGTATGCTCAGTTCATTACCTTGTATATAAGAGTTATATATAGTAATGAATGGATATTGCATGAAGCATGACACATAGGTTAAATTTATAAGAGTTATAAATAACTAGTCTAGGTTAGTAATGTTGATGATTTTGGTTGTTTCTTTTATAAGAGTTATAATAGAAATTAGAACTAAAATCAATAAGAAAGACATGCATGCAAACTTAAGCTTGAATCATGTTTTAAAAGAGTTTTAAAATTTGATGGAGATAAACCTAAGATCATGATTCTAATGAGATTAGAAACCTAAGGTTTAATCTTTTAATCAGTTTAATAAGATTAAATTGACTAATAAAAGATTAAATATGTACCAAATCTATCTATAAGGGACCTTTTGTCTAAGGCGTGTTCTGTCTAGGTTGGGGTATTTAAGCTGACGGAAACGAAACACCCCTACCTGGGAACCTACATAGAAAGGTGAATTAGATAGATTTGTTGTATGCATGAAAAATTGATGATAGTCCATTAAAGTGTTTAATGAGACTTGATTCAAACTTGTTTAATTATCAAAAGCAATAGTTGTTTTTGAGCAAATTAAACTCACACTTAGATAAAATCAGTAGCCAGATTATTTAATTTAATGAATCCCTAGGTGGAACATTCAGTGGGAGGTACTTGGGGTATATGATACTTCACTTAAACCTCTTCACGTTTCTCTCTAATGTTTATATCGTGAGATCTATCCTCGACCTCGAGACACCCTAGAAGTGTCCCTCTAAAGGATGGTGTTTGGGTAGGTCAATACCGAGGTAAATGGAGAGAATGTTCATAGTAAGTGGGAGCGGGACGTGTGACAACATATCTCACGGTCTCTCTCGTTAGGTTGGATAACGTTTTGTGCATCGCCTCGAGGCACCCTGGGAGTGTCCCTCTAAAGGATGGCAGTTTTGCACGACTCTTTATCTGATCTCCTATATAGAATAAGGTCGCTTTAGTCTCTTGTCCTAATATGCTTTTTCCCTATGGTGGGCACATTAGGGTAGGACTCTAGGGCCTAAAATGAGGGGCTACACTTACGCGGAATTGTTAAAAGTTAACAGTTCTGGACCAAAAAATGGTTATTGTTAGAGTCAATTACAAGAGTTGTTTCTGTCTAATGGTTGAGAATGTCTCATCTCAGTGAAGAGGCACTTGATCACCCCACCGGTAACTTTTGTTCTGCCTCGCTGGGGCATCATTGCAAAATAGATGTTATATTCACTTAAGGTACATAAGAACTATTTTGCTAAAAATAAAATTGGTGTTAAAAGTGGTAATGCATAGACTTATTAAGTTTGTTCGTTTTTTTCAAAAATATTAAAATGGCTACAGCCATATTAGCTCTATTAAGTGCAGATAAATTGACTGGCAAAATTTACGCTATTTGAAAAAACATGATAAATGCCATACTGATCATGGATGTCCTTAGGTTCGTTCTTACGAAGGAGTGTCCTCCTATTCCGACTCAAAATGTCGTTTGAAATGCTCGAGAGGCATATGAGAAATGGACACGGGCGAATGAGAAGGCTCGAGCTTACATCTTGGCCAGTTTGAACGACATTTTAGCCAAGAAGCATGAGCCTATAGTCTCGACGCGTGAGATCATAGAGTCCCTGCGGAGAATGTTCAAACAACTATCTGGACAGCCTAAGCATGAAGCTCTAAAATGCATCTTCAACTCCAAAATGGATAAGGGTACATCTATTTGAGAACACGTTCTGAACATGATGGTCCACTTCAATGTGGCGGAGATGAATGGGTCCCGCATCGATGAGGACAACCAAGTTAGCATAATTCTGCATTCGTTACCAAATAGCTTCCTGCACTTTGTCAGCAATGTTGTGCTGAACAAAGTTGATTATACCCTTACAACTCTCCTCAATGAGTTGCAGGCATTCCGATCCTTGCTGAAAAGTAAGAAAAAAAAGGTTAGTGTGGCAAATGTTGCTTCATCATCAAAGAAGTTCCATCGAGGATCGACCTTAGGAACAAAGTCCACACCTTCTATTTCTAACACTTATAAGTGGAAGAAGAAGAATGGTGGTAAGGGAAAGGGGAAGGCACCTGCTAAACCACAACCTGTCGCACAGCGGGGTAGGTGACCAGCGCCGGTTGAAAAAGGAAAATGTTTCCAATGGGCACTGAAAGTGGAACTGTCCTCGCTGGTTGAGGAGAAGAAGAAGGCTAAGGTCAAGGCAAAACAAGATAAATATGATTAACTAGTTTTGGAAACTTGTTTAGTGGAGAATGATGATTCTGCTTGGATTATTGACTCTAGGGCCACTAATCATGTTTGTTCTTCTTTTCAGAGGATTAGATTCTGGCGACAGCTTAAGGTTGGTAAGATAACGATGTGAGTAGGCATCGGGCACGTTGTCTCAGTTGTGGTAGTGGGAGGACTCCAGTTGATTTTATAGAATAAATTTATCATTTTAAATGATGTGTATGTTGTTTCCGAGTTAAAACAGAACTTAATTTCTGTAAAGTGTCCAGCCCAATCTTCTCCATTTATTACAAGACTATCATCCAAAGAGGATTACTGCATGAATTGCACCTCATGCTTGGAAATTTGACTCGTGAAAATGGTAGAGAATGTGTGAGCCACTAAGTTGAAAGTGGAGAAATCCCACTTTTGGGATTTTCTATTTTCCATCTTTTCTTCAATTTTGTTTTACTAATTGATTTCCAAAATCAATTTTTGTTTTCAAAATTGAAATCTTTATTAATTTTACAAATTTAATTCATTAATTAATTTTCTAATAAAACTAATAATAAATAATTAATTAAAAATTTTAATTAATTTTAATTAATTCAATAAAAATATTAAATTAATTTAACACTAATTCTACCATCATGAATCCCTATTCATGAATTTAATATTTAAATCATATTTAAATATTAATTCATTCTCTAATTTTGTTTAATTCCAAAATTAAATGTGTAATTATATCACATATAATTACTAATTCCCTTAATTCTAATTTGAATGTTTCAAATTAACTTATCACACTACTCTAAGGCTAATCCATTTATGAGGGGGACCTCGTGGACCTATAGATCATGGGCTCCAACGATCCGAGATTAATTGGCTAAACTCTTTACACTGAATTAACCCCCATTCGTTAACTACTAGGTCACTCCAATAAAGCCCAGAGTTGCACTCCCTCAACTGTAGATATATTATGTCCACTCGATATAACCATGATAAGTAAATTAACCCTTCATAGGTTTTTCATAATAACGGCTAGGTCAACTGGTTGTTTTACCCCGAGATTACCTCTTGATCCTTAAGTCCCAATGATCCTCTAATGAATAATTGGTTTGTGATCCCAAGTCTCTCTTGGGTCAATGAGAGGGTGAGACTCCTTGTTTAAGACCCAGAATCAGCATTTAAGGGAACAACCTCTCTACTATCCTTGAAAGCGAGTAGGAGTAAATTCCATCTTGCACCCTATGACCCCAACTAGCTACCCGGTTTTACCCCACTAAAATGGAGGTTTATTGAGTCGGCGTTGTTGATGAAAGAACTCTTATTCAAGAGAACCAGTGAGCGGAAGTAAGATCTATCCAAGTCCATTGTGAAAGAATCATGCGGTTGAAGCCATGCGTCGAATGATGGAGATGGTTCTTCCGTTGTAACTGCGCACCGAGGAGAATTATTGTCGCACCTACAAGAAGCAAACGCACCACATCCAAGAAAGCAGCCGCATATCCAAAATAACAATAAAAATAAACTAAACTAGAAAAGCAAGGTAAAGATAGAGTAGAAGACGTCCCTAGAGAAATTGGAGTGAGGTCACCGCAAGGAGTCTTCCATGCAGGAGATTGTTCTCACATGCCTAGGTTAAGGGGTTCACCCTGACCATTGGAACTTTCGGTAATTGTTGGGTGCATGTTGGCCACCACGCACTTATAACTACCTTCAGCTCATGCAACTGATTGTCCTTCTATCCTGGGGTCAATATTGGCTTTCGGCGCATCGCCTACACTTCAAATATTGTTTGCAGCCTAGTCGCACAAGTTACAATACTCCAGGGTAAAAAGGTTGCTTGCGAAAACACAAAACTCAACAAACTATTAGTTGCCAAGTCCCTGGTAACGGCGCCAAAAACTGCCAAAAACTAGGAATACGGTAACACAATTATGATGCATGTCTTAAACTATGCATTTATACTCATGCGTCGGTGGTCATGCATTGGAATGGAAAGTATGCGTTAATCTCGTATGTAATGACCATGCGTCCCTATCACAAGTTTTCTTGCGCTCTCGCTAAATATAACGAGATCGTAAGTTTCTCGGGTGATCCGAGGTCGATCTCAGGGACTTGTAGCTAAATGTCATGAAGTAATATGTTTGCAGCAAAGAATAAAAGAATATTGAAGGTCATGGCTATGACGATGAGAGGTAGAGACACGACAACTGTTAACGCGTAGTAAAAATGCATAGGAAAATAGATAAAATTGCGATGATGTCTCCACCGCAATACAAAGCTAACCCTAGCCAACACATGCTATGCGATCATGCTATACACATAGATGCATGCGATGTATATGTGATAGTGTCGAGAGGCCTTATTTCTAAGTCTCTATTCCCGCTCACATGCTCTCACACATAAGCAAGATGATCGCATACCACCATATCCTACTTAAAGGGTGCATACGCTGTGTAGTAGCAAACAGAGCTTATCTCTAAGTCTCTATCTCTTACTTATGCGGTTCTAATCTTGCTTTCTCAAGTCTATACTCTTAACTTTTCGGTGAATAAAGTGTTTATTCTGAAAGATGGTGTTGAGATTTGTTCAGCAAAACTAGAAAATAATTTATATGTGCTAAGGCCGTTAGCAACAAATTCCCTCCATAATATAGAGAGGTTAAAACCGTCGTAACTCAAAATAAAAGACTTAAGGTTTCTTCTAAGGAAAATGTCCAACTTTGGCACCTTCGATTAGGGCACATTAATCGCAATAGGATTGAAAGGTTGATGAAGAATGGACTTCTAAGTGAGTTAGAAGAAAATTGTTTACCTGTGTGCGAGTCATGCCTTAAAGGAAAGATGACTAAAAGACCTTTTACTGGAAAAGGTTAACGAACCAAAGAGCCTCTAGAGTTAGTGCATTCAGACGTTTGTGGTCCGATGAATGTGCGAGCTAGGGGAGGCTACGAGTATTTCATCACTTTTACTAATGATTACTCACTGTATGAGTATGTTTATTTGATGCAGTGAAAGTCAGAATCCTTTGAAAAGTTCAAAGAGTTCAAGGCTGAAGTTGAAAACGCGTTGGATAAATGAATTAAAACACTTCGATCAGAGAGGGGTGGAGAGTTTTTGGATTATGAGTTCCAGAACTATATGATAGAACATGGAATTATTTCCCAACTCTCAGCGCCTGGTACATCTCAGCAAAATGGTGTATCAGAGAGGAGAAACAGAACCCTGTTGGACATGGTTCGATCGATGATGAGTTATGCTTCCTTACCGAACTTGTTTTGGGGTTTTGCAGAGGAGACTGCAACTTATATCCTCAACTGTGTTCCTTCCAAGAGTGTTGCCAGAACACTTTTGGAGTTGTGGAACAGTTTAAAGCTAGTTTACATCACTTCCGCATTTGGGGTTGCCCAGCACATGTGCTTAAGGCTAATATTAACAAACTGGAACCACATTCGAGGTTGTGCCTATTTGTAGGCTACCCCACAGATACACAAGGGGGTTACTTTTATGATCCTAAGGAAAACAAGGTGTTTGTGTCGACAATCGCTACCTTCCTTGAGGAGGATCATATAAGGGAGCACAGTCCACGTAGTAAAATTTTGTTACGTGAACTTTCCAACGAAACTACTAAAACTTCGATAAAAGTTATTGAAGGGTCTTCTACATCAACAAGAGTTGTTGATGGAAGTTCATCTGGTATGTTAAATCTACCTCAAGAGTTGAAGGAACCTCGACATAATGGGAGGGTTGCGAACCCACTCGTTCGCTATATGGGTTTCACTAAAATCCTGGCTATGATAGTCGATGGCGAAGTTGAGGATCCATTGTCTTATCAGAAGGCAATAGAGGATGTTAACCGGGATGAATGGGTCAAAGTCGTAGATCTCGAGATGGAGTCTATGTACTTCAACTCAGTATGGGATCTTGTAGATCAATCTGATGGGGTTAAACCTATAGGTTGTAAATGGATCTATAAGAGGAAACAAGGTACTGATGGGAAGGTGCAAACCTTCAAGGCTAGACTTGTGGCAAAGGGTTATACCCAGGTGGAGGGAGTTGACTATGAGGAGACTTTCTCGCATGTTGCCATGTTGAAGCCTATCTGCATCCTCCTATCCATTGCCTTATATTATGACTATGTGTATGAAAAATGGATGTCAAGACTGCCTTTCTGAGTGGTACTCTTGAGGAGATCATTTATATGGTGCAGCCCGAGGGATTCATAGCCCAAGGTCAACAGTAAAAAGTTTGCAAACTGAATCGGTCCATTTATGGGCTAAAATAGGTGTCTCAATATTGGAACATAAGGTTTGATATTGCAATCAAATCTTACAACTTTGACCAAAACGTTGATGATCCTTGTGTCTACAAGAAAATCATCGACAGTGTAGTAGTTTTTCTAGTGTTGTATGTAGACGATATCCTATTCATTAGGAATGATATAGGTTTACTGACTTTAGTTAAGAACTGGCTAGTGACCCAATTCCAAATGAAAGATTTGGGAGAGGCTCAGTTTGTTCTTGGTATTCAAATCTTTCGAGATCGAAAAAACAAAGTGCTAGTGCTGTCTCAAGTATCGTACATTGACAGGATGTTGATCAAGTACTCGATGCAGAACTCCAAAAGGGGCCTACTGCCTTTTCGGCATGGAGTTACATTGTCTAAGGAACAGTGTCCTAAGACACCTCAAGATGTTGAGGAAATGAGATGGGTCCTTGATGCGTTGGAAAAGGAGAAGAAATAAATATGCGTCTTATGTTATGCGTTGATCTCCATGCACCGATGGTCATACGTTGGACTAGAAAATATACAATATTTGTTTAAGCATGTATGCGATGACCATGCATTCCTGCCATAAGTTTTCTTACTTTCTCATCAAGTATAACGAGAACGCAAGTTTCTCGAGATGATCTGAGGTCGAGCACAGGGACTTATAACTCAATAATATTTGTGACGTAATGTGTTTGAGGTGAAGAAAAAAAGTAAAAAAAAAGACAAAAATTAATGGAATTATGCGTTACTGTTACTCCTAACTAAATAGATTGAGCAATAAAAGTTTAACTATAGGAATTGGAAGAGATGCAACAGTTGTTAATGCATGATAATATTCATTATGTTAGGTCGCCCGAGTAATCCCAGCTTGCCACACTAACGCATCGCACACCTCTCGGTGGCTAGCCGCATGCCTATATCTCTATAATGCATGGTTGTGTTGAGCATAAGATCGTGCCTATCTCTATGAACAATGCATACTTTGCTTTAGTGTGTTCCACTACTCACCCTCTCGGGCAGTTAGTTGTGGCTAATCAGCTCATAGACAAGCATTGTAATGGATCATAGATGAGCGTTGCTACCGCCTCACACCAAGCGAAGAAGATTAACTCACTGTACTCCCGCAACACACACCTTTTGGTGGGTTGCTACATGAATCCTATCTCTAGGCTGCACGACTGAGTATACGACTACCTTTGATAACTAAACGATGAATGTAAACAATGACAAAGGAGAAGAAGATGAAGAAGATGGAGCTGAAGGAACTAAGAGATACTTTGATTACAAAATGTATTAATGTCTTAAGCCAAAATATAATACAATACAGAGATAAGAGGAGAGGTGGAAGGCTAGATGAAAACAATCTCTTGCTTTTCATCCAAAATGCGTCAAGGCTACTGGTGGTGCCATGGATGGATAGTGGAGAAGTCTCTCTCGAGCTTTATCTTTGGCGTAACTTCGATCTTCACTCAGAAGGGGTCGTGAAGGTGGAGAATTCTCAAAGTGTGTCTGCACATGCTCTCATATGTGATCACAAGGATCTGCCTTATGGCAGAAGCTCGGATGCCTTGAATTTGGGCTCTAAGGCTCTATTTATAGAGCTCAATCGCCGACAGCATTGGTGGTCTAGCTCTGAATCACTGTCATTTCTGACGCGATAGAAGAAATGTCAACATCATCTTATCCTTTTTTATACTCCTAAGGTATGCGTTCATGCTTGTTTCTCCCGAAGTACCAATGCATTCCACCCACCTTGCGATTAACCTTCTATCATGGCTATCACTCTGTAGCTGCGGCATTCCATGCGACGAACTGATCTTCATGAAGGTCAACGATGCAATCAACTTTGTGATGGTCTGGCATCAGCGCATGCGATCGATTCCTGCGATAGCTACAAAAATAGAAATTTTGGCACTGTATAATGCACGATATAAGGTTAGCAAGGATTTTTAGTGCTGATCGATGCAAGCTTACTTTCACATAAATTTTTAGTATTATCAACGCATATTCTACTTGTTAGCCCTCATAATTCTAAGTAAAAAGCTATAATAGCTTGCATTTCTACGAGCTATCAGTCCCTTATACATCTGTTGTTGGCAGTTTGATGTATGTGATGTTATGTACTAGACCTGACATCTGCTACGTTGTGGAGATAGTCCATAGATATCAGCTTAATCTAGGACAGGGTCACTGGACCGCCGTCAAGAATATCCTCAAGTATCTTAGGAGAACGAGGGACTACATGCTCATGTATGGATCTAAGGATTTGATCCTTACTGGATACACGGACTCTAATTTTCAAACTGATAAGGATTCTCATAAATCTACTTCAGGATCAGTGTTCACTCTTAAAGGAGGAGTTGAAGTATGGTGAAGCACTAAGCAAGGGTGCATTGTTGACTCCAGATGGAGGCCGAGTATGTAGTGGCTTGTGAAGCTGCTAAGGAGGCCGTTTGGCTTAGAAAGTTCCTGACTGATCTGGAAGTTGTTTCAGACATGTTTAGGTTCATCACCCTTTATTGTGATAATAGTGATGTTATGGCGAACTCCAGGGAGCCTAGGAGTGACAAACGCAATAAACATATAGAGCGGAAGTATCATCTCATCCACGAGATTGTGCATCAAAGGGACATGATAGTCACGAAGATCACTTTGGAGCACAATATTGCTGATCCGTTTACGAAGGCTCTCACGGCTATAATTTTTTAGGGTCACCTACAGAGCATGGGTCTACGGGACCGTCCGCGGCTAGACTAAGGCAAGTGGGAGATTTTGTACTAGGGCTTAGTGACCTAGTTTATTGTTTTGTACTTGTTTTATCTTGTATACCCACTCGCTTTAGGACAAGTGGAAGATTGTGGGGATTGATGCCCTAAATCTAGTCCCGTCTTGTAGTTTGTAAACACCTGTATGAACAAATGCTTGTTATGTAATAATATGAGATGTTTTCTTCATTGTTGTCTATAAAATATGGGATATTTTAATTACATTTACCACAAACCAATAAACTAAGATCTCTGGTTATCATTGTAACTTAAGCATGTATGTGGAGACATACAAGTGGATTATGCCTTAAGTGATAACCTAAATGGTCTGTAGTATATGGATAAATGAGGGAAACCTTATCCTGGTGATACTACGGATACAGCCCGCTTTGTAGATGTTACAAGTGTTGTAAGGTGCTACAGATGATCTGATCCTGATCATTCATGTGGAGACATGCGAGTGGGGGTGTCCTATACAAAGGAGTTTGTATAAGGTCGGGCCATAAAATGTTTAGCCTCGTTATATAACGTCGTTCATGACAGAGATTTTCATTTCACTCGGATGACTATAGGTAACATGACCTTAATCCTGAGTGAGTTGGGAACTCCTGCCTATGAGGGCGGTCCTTTGATTTGCATGGGTGTGAGTGGCCAGATTGTCAACTCAATCCTACCACTTTGGGGATTCGTCTGATTGGGGAGCTGGAAACTCAGCTACACAAGATGGAATTCACTCCTTCCCCGAAGCAAGGGTAAGTAGATAGATTGCTCCCTTAAGGACTGATTTCGGGGCTTGAACGATGTGGTGTCATACACTTTCACATGGTCCGAGAGGTGTTCACTCATAGTAGGACTATTATGTATTATTTATTAGAGGAATCAGTGGTACTTAAGGAGTTAGCTCAGAGGTAAAATAGTAAATTGGTCCAGCTTTACATACGAGTGATCTATGAAGGGTTATCGTACTATTGATTGGTTATATCCAATGGACACATAATATATCTGTAGTGAGAAGAGTGTAGTTGTTAGTCTTTAATGGAGTACCCAACAGTTAACGGATGGTGGATTTCGTGATTAAAAAGTTTAGTCAGTTATTCACCTACTGTTGGAGCTTCAAGCTAAAGGTTCATAAGATCCTCTTGGTAGCTCAATGGATTCAAGTTGAGAATCAGTTTTTGGGTTAGTTTGAAGTGTTCAAATTAACAAGAGAGAATTTGATTATATATGATATAATTAAATTGGTTCAATTATATGTGATATAACTGATATGATGTATGAGATACATTAATTTGAGGAATTTGATATAAATATGATTTATATTAATTAAAGGAGAAAAGAATTGTGGTTTAAATATTACATATAATGTGATATTAACACTATAGGTTATACATATAATATGATAAATTAACTATTATATTTATTTATAATTAAACAGTTATATGATAATTGTGGTGGGTTATTTTCTCCATTAACCGTGAAGGTGGGAGGTTATTTTCAGTTTTGAATAACTGAAGGATAAAATGAAAAGTGTTTTCGTTTTGTTGATCGATCACTTAATTTAGTGAATGACTTATCGTTTACTCACGAGAGACTACACGATAGCCCTCACGAGAGACTAAGCGACAACGAGAGATTTTCTAAACGATCGTGTAAACAATCTAGCAAGATTTACTAAACGATCGTGTGCTTTCGAGATTTATTAAACGATCAAGCATTCTTAGTCTATGTGATAGACAGAAACTTCTCCCACTTGCTTGATCGTGTAGTTCGATCGTTTCCTTCCTTCTTCCATCTATCAAATTCACACAGAGCCCACACTTCCTACATTCTCACTCCGAGAATACCAAGGTTGTTGAATGGTTGTGTCGAGGGGTTATTGTGCGTGGATCAGACAGTTCGTGATTACTTGATGATTGGCTAGGCGATGTGAACGATAGCGAGAGGTTGCTATCTGATGATGGGCAGAAATGTACATTATTATAAGCCTTTTATTTAGAATTATAAGGGTTGTTAAGTAGAATATGCGGCGGAGATAGAGCTCGAGAGAGTCTACTCCACTGCCCATCCATGGCACCACCGGTAGCCTTGACAAACATCAGCTGGAAGCAAGACATTGCTTCTAGCTGGCTCTCCATTTCTCTTCTTTCCTTATATTGTATTACATTGTGCTTTAATAGATTAATACATTTTGTGATCAATGCATTTCTATATTTTCCTTCGATTCCATCTTCATCTTCATTTATTTAGCATCCTTTACTTTCATTGCATCACTAAGTAAGACTGGTAGAGTATCACATACTTAATCATGCAGCATAGACATATGAAGCATGTAGCACACCGTTGGGAGGTGTGCATTGCACGAGTTTTGTGAGAAAATCCTATTTGCTTAGTGTGAAGCTGTGGCAACGCTTGTCTATAAGCGGACGCAATGCTTGTCTATAAGTAGAGTCAGCAACAACCAACTGCTCGGGAGGGTAAGTAGTTGATCGCATTAAGCAATGTAAGCAAGTGTTCACTAGAGATAGGAATAATCTTATGTCAACCATGTTTTATGTGACTATCTTGTCTTACGTATGCGTTCATCACCCCTTTAGAGCTGCTCGAGAGAGAGTCTAAAGAAAGAACCTAGACTTGACAGAGCTAAATTAAAATCTAGACTTGAGAAAGCAAGATTAGAACCGCATAAGTAAGAGATAGAGACTTAGAGATAAGCTCTGTTTGCTACTACACAGCGTATGCACCCTTTAAGTAGGATATGGTGGTATGCGATCATCTTGCTTATGTGTGAGAGCATGTGAGCGGGAATAGAGACTTAGAAATAAGGCCTCTCGACACTATCACATATACATCGCATGCATCTATGTGTATAGCATGATCGCATAGCATGTGTTGGTAGGGTTAGCTTTGTATTGCGGTGGAGACATCATCGCAATTTTATCTATTTTCCTATGCATTTTTACTACGCGTTAACAGTTGTCGTGTCTCTACCTCTCATCGTCATAGCCATGACCTTCAATATTCTTTTATTCTTTGCTGCAAACATATTACTTCATGACATTTAGCTACAAGTCCCTGAGATCGACCTCGGATCACCCGAGAAACTTACGATCTCGTTATATTTAGCGAGAGCGCAAGAAAACTTGTGATAGGGACGCATGGTCATTACATACGAGATTAACGCATACTTTCCATTCCAATGCATGACCACCGACGCATGAGTATAAATGCATAGTTTAAGACATGCATCATAATTGTGTTACCGTATTCCTAGTTTTTGGCAGTTTTTGGCGCCGTTACCAGGGACTTGGCAACTAATAGTTTGTTGAGTTTTGTGTTTTCGCAAGCAACCTTTTTACCCTGGAGTATTGTAACTTGTGCGACTAGGCTGCAAACAATATTTGAAGTGTAGGCGATGCGCCGAAAGCCAATATTGACCCCAGGATAGAAGGACAATCAGTTGCATGAGCTGAAGGTAGTTATAAGTGCGTGGTGGCCAACATGCACCCAACAATTACCGAAAGTTCCAATGGTCAGGGTGAACCCCTTAACCTAGGCATGTGAGAACAATCTCCTGCATGGAAGACTCCTTGCGGTGACCTCACTCCAATTTCTCTAGGGACGTCTTCTACTCTATCTTTACCTTGCTTTTCTAGTTTAGTTTATTTTTATTGTTATTTTGGATATGCGGCTGCTTTCTTGGATGTGGTGCGTTTGCTTCTTGTAGGTGCGACAATAATTCTCCTCGGTGCGCAGTTACAACGGAAGAACCATCTCCATCATTCGACGCATGGCTTCAACCGCATGATTCTTTCACAATGGACTTGGATAGATCTTACTTCCGCTCACTGGTTCTCTTGAATAAGAGTTCTTTCATCAACAACGCCGACTCAATAAACCTCCATTTTAGTGGGGTAAAACCGGGTAGCTAGTTGGGGTCATAGGGTGCAAGATGGAATTTACTCCTACTCGCTTTCAAGGATAGTAGAGAGGTTGTTCCCTTAAATGCTGATTCTGGGTCTTAAACAAGGAGTCTCACCCTCTCATTGACCCAAGAGAGACTTGGGATCACAAACCAATTATTCATTAGAGGATCATTGGGACTTAAGGATCAAGAGGTAATCTCGGGGTAAAACAACCAGTTGACCTAGCCGTTATTATGAAAAACCTATGAAGGGTTAATTTACTTATCATGGTTATATCGAGTGGACATAATATATCTACAGTTGAGGGAGTGCAACTCTGGGCTTTATTGGAGTGACCTAGTAGTTAACGAATGGGGGTTAATTCAGTGTAAAGAGTTTAGCCAATTAATCTCGGATCGTTGGAGCCCATGATCTATAGGTCCACGAGGTCCCCCTCATAAATGGATTAGCCTTAGAGTAGTGTGATAAGTTAATTTGAAACATTCAAATTAGAATTAAGGGAATTAGTAATTATATGTGATATAATTACACATTTAATTTTGGAATTAAACAAAATTAGAGAATGAATTAATATTTAAATATGATTTAAATATTAAATTCATGAATAGGGATTCATGATGGTAGAATTAGTGTTAAATTAATTTAATATTTTTATTGAATTAATTAAAATTAATTAAAATTTTTAATTAATTATTTATTATTAGTTTTATTAGAAAATTAATTAATGAATTAAATTTGTAAAATTAATAAAGATTTCAATTTTGAAAACAAAAATTGATTTTGGAAATCAATTAGTAAAACAAAATTGAAGAAAAGATGGAAAATAGAAAATCCCAAAAGTGGGATTTCTCCACTTTCAACTTAGTGGCTCACACATTCTCTACCATTTTCACGAGTCAAATTTCCAAGCATGAGGTGCAATTCATGCAGTAATCCTCTTTGGATGATAGTCTTGTAATAAATGGAGAAGATTGGGCTGGAAATCGGGCATGCATCTTGATAGTTTTTGCTGAAAAACTTAAGGTTGAAAGTCTTCTTTCATGGTGATGCAGTGACTTCTTCTCCAAATTCCTTTTATTCAAGCTTATTTTGAGTCCCACAACTCAATCTAAGGCACCAAGAGAATAGTAGGGAAGACCTTGAGGTGGTTCATAAGTTGATTTGGAGAAGATTTGCAGCTGGAATCAAGATTCAAGTGGTTCTACAAAGGTATGTTTTGAAACTCTTTTATTAGTTTATGAGCATGCTTAATTTAAAGCCAAAATTAATGAATTAGAATGCTTAATGATCTGTTTTTCTTCTGCTGCCTGTTTTCTAATTCTAACAGTCGTACTAATAATTGGTTATATTCAATTGACACAAAAATATATCTGTAGTGCAAAGAGTACAACAGTCGGTCTTTAGTGGAGTGTCCAACAGTTAATGGATGGTGAATAATTTAATTAATTATTCATATACCGTTGGAGCTTCAATCCACATGTCCATGAGATCCCCTCGGTAGCTCAACAAGATTGAATGAAAATCAGTTTTTGGATTAATTTGAATTGTTCAAATTAATTGAAGGAATTAATTACATATGATATAATTAATTAATTAATTAATTATATATGATATAATTATATTAATGTATTTGATACATTATATTAAGTATTTATGAGGGGAAATAAATATTTGAATTTGATTCAAATATTAATTATATAAATTTGATTCATGTAGTTGAATTTAATGTAAATGTGATTTATATTAAAACTCATTTGTGAAAGAGAATTGAAACTATAGGTTATATTGTATTTGATGCAATATAACATATAGTTATGTATATATATGTTTAATAAATTTGTATATATATATATATATATATATATATATATATATAATTTTGATTTATAAAAATTAAATTAAATTATTTTATTTTATTTTATTTTTAAATTAAATTAAAGGGAGGGAAGTAACTTCCTTCCTCTTAATTTTTTCCACATCACATACGTGGGAGTTTTAGGGTTTTTTGACATTCTTCTTCTTCTTCCTACAAAAAGAGAGAGAAGAACACTTATGTGAGAACAAAATTCTATCTTCCTTCATCTTCATTCTCTAAATTCTCCCTTCCCTCTCCAAAATCACCAGAGCATTACACCTTCTGGATTCTCACTAGAGAATACCAAGGTCTCTTTCTTGGTAGTGCTCATTTGGAGTTGTTCATGATTTGCTCAGTTCCTTTTGAAGAACGTCTTCAAAGGTAAGGGTTTCCAAAACCATTTTTTTCTCTACAATTTCTGTTTAAGCATGTTGTAATTGTTTGAATTAAATGCGTGATCTATTTTTTGTTCTCTGTAAAATTGTGAATTTTGGAAAATTGGATTTAGGATGATCTGTTGCTTTTGCTCATGGACCCTTCATTGGGATCCTTCACATATTTCATAACCTCATGGAGTTCACAACTCCACCCTTGTCCCAAACGTCCCCTTAGAGATCATGGGAGTTTATCACAAATTTTATGTCAGTATTTAAGAATCTATCATTGTATAACATTATGATTAAATGTATCGTTGATAGGATTTTAATTGTTATCACTTATAGATTAATTGATAGTTTTAAGAGTATACATAGGTTGGGTTGGGTTAGGTTAAGTGTGTTTCTTAGACTAACTTGAAAATTTGGGTTGGTTGGGTTACTAGCTCAAAATACCTAAATAAAGTTTCCAACCTAACCCAACCCAACCCAACCCAACTCAATCCTTAAAATTCTGGTTGGGTTAGATTGGGTTGTCAGATTATAACTTATTTTTTCTTTTTAATTAAAAATATATAAATTTATGTAACACATGAATAGTAACTAAAATCTCATAGAATTTAAATGTTAAATACCATATATTTATGATATTTATTTCGAACTTTAAATAAAGACAAATATCATAACAATTCTAAAAGCATTCCAAAGTAAGCAAACTTATATATATATATACATATATGTAATTCGGGTTAGTTTTTTTTAACCAACCCACGATCCAACTCAACCTGAAAAAATAGAAAAAGTTTAACACAACCCAAAACAAGAACAAAACTAACCCAACCCAACCCTTACATTTGGGGTTGAATAGTCCGGGTTGTTTGGGTTACTACTAGATAATTTAGTGATAAAAGGTTATCATTAATAGACTTAATTGACTACTTATGTTTGTCTATTGACTTTATTTGGTAATAAAATTCTATCACTAATAGACTACAAGTATTTTCATTAAAACCAACGAACCATCTATTACTTGTAGAATTCAATCATGATGCATGTAGTTTATTATTGATAAAAAGTTATCCTTGATAGATTACATGCATAATCTTTGTATTTTTCTACGATTCAATAGGTGGGTGGAGAAAAGTCGAAGTCCAACAACACAACGATTTTTTTCATAACAATTATTGTAATTCCATTCTCCATCATAAAAACAACTTAGGAAGTTTTACCATGATTTCAAATTACTGCAAAAAAAAACAAAACAAAACAAAAACAAAAACAAAAAAACAAAAATATTATGTGAGTTAACTATATTCATAACATACTGATAAAATCAAGTATCATAATATTAGTTTGTGGTATCAGTCTATCAATGATAGACTCATGTTAATTTGTGATATCAGTCTATCAATAATAAAATTTGTTGATCCCAAACTTTAGATACGAAAAATGCATCAGACCTTCACATGAATCTAGCAATGAATTTGTTTGAAGGAGAGAAGAAACGTGGTCTACAAAAGAGAAAACCTACACATCAATGTGGTGCTTGCTATACACTCTGATGCGTAAGTCAAAAAGTAAAAGAGTGTGGTGTTGAGTATAGAGTATGTCTTAAGATATGTGTCTCACTGGCTTTAGTACAAGTGGGAGATTATTGAGATTTGTGCCCTAAAGTATCATAATTTATTAGTTAATTAATTTAACTATTAATTATGTAATATTGATTTATCCATTAACTGAAAAAATTTGAATGGGTATTTGATTGCGTGTTGTTACTAATATATTTTATATATTTCAATGTCGTGTCATTTTTTCTCATGATTTTAATTTTGAATTATCGATATAAGTCAAAATTTGAGAAAAATATTACTTGGAAAAGTACCATTGACACTATTTTAATGACCGTGTAATTTTCAAATTTTGTTTCTAATTGAGAAATGTTCTCAAAGTCATGTTGCTACTTCATGAATTGTTCATGAACCATGTGATTGATGAATCACTATTGGAGAGATAGCTTAAATTTATCTCCTAATTGACATATTTGATGTCAAGCATAAAAGATGAAGCACAAGACAACAACATATGAGATGTTGAAGTTAATATAAACCTAATTTAGATAATTATCTAAATAATCTCAAGATTAGGTATTGTGATCCAAAAATATAAACCATGTGACTAGAGTTATATAAGGAAATTGTTTCCAAATTAGCTTAGGGAGCCACACTTTGAAGAATTTTAGAAATACTTCAATGGGAAGAAAAATAAGAATAAAAGTAAATATGATTTACTGGTTTCGTGGTGGAGAATTAAGATTCGTACCTAGATAGTTGAATGAAGATCCACTATCAATTTTTCTTTCTTCATTACAATTAGATGTAATTCTTGGAATATACTTAATGATGTCAATTGATTTATACATGTTGGCATGAGAAAGTCCATCTCAATTGGTATAGTGGGAGACAAGAGATTTCATAATTGTTACTTATGCTGAACATGGTGCTTTTATCACCATATGAGAAATTCAATTTCTCAAACTTTATTACTAATTAATTCATAAGTGTATTTTCAAAAGTTGTTTGAAAATATGTTCAACTTTAAATAAGTACAATTAGTATGAGTTAAAATATTTAACACATATAAATACTACACTGAGAAATTCAATATTAATCCAGAATAGTATGACAAATTATTTTCTCCTAAAAGATACTTGTCTTTGGCAATTAAAGTTGAATATCATCAATTTTAATGGAATGACTAGTACATGTAATTCTCTAAAGATTAGAATTAAATTACTTTACTTATTTAAAGATCTTGCCTCATGCAAAATTGTCATTAAACCTTATTGGATAAAACTAAAGACCAAAGAACACATTTGACTTACACATTTTGATCAAAGCAGTCAGGTAAATGCAAAGGAAAACAAACATCGTAAATATGTCATCAATCTTATTTATGAATATTTAGTGTATGAGTATCTTTAGCTAATGCAACTCTTTTCTTTGAAAAGTTCAAAGAAGTTAGAGTAAAATTCAAATAAATTAGGCAAGTCTATCAAGACATATTATGATTAGATCATAAAAGTACAAAATTTTCAGTACTATACCTAATTAATAGGAAATGAGATTATATCTCATCTTTAAGTATTAGATACAATTTGGGTGAAATTGCTTCAAAAGGAGAAAGATGACCTTGTTAGACTTGGTCATATTAATAATAAGTATTTTGTTAGACATGGTCAAATTACTAATAAGTTACACAGTCATCATACTTACTTAACCTACTTATTCCATTAATGTTGATTCAGATATTAATTTGTAATTAAGAGGTCTTAAACTTGATTAACTAGTAAAACAAGTTCAGGGGTTTACAGTGTGGCGCTACATTATTCAAGCCTCGAAATCAACCCTTAATGGAGCGATTTCACTACTTTCTCTAACTATAGAGAAGGAGTGAATTCATTCTTGTGTAGTTGCGTTCCAAACTCCCCAATCGGACAAATCTCCAAAATGGTAGGTATATTGAGTCAGCAACACTAGCCACTCTCACCCTTGCAGATCAAAAGACTGCCTTCATAGGCAGGAGTTCACAACTCACTTAGGATTCAGGTCAAGTCACCTATGGTCATTCTGGTGAACTGTAAGTCTCTTCTATCAAAGTGCTATATAGTAAGACTAGTCATTTCGTGGTCCGGTTTTATACAAACTCTTTGTATAGAAAATCCTCGCTCACATATCTCCACATGAATTATCAGCATCATATCATTTGTAGCACTTTACAATAATTATAACATCTACAAAGCGATCATATTTATAGTGTCATCCGGATAAGGTATCCAGCCTTATCCATCTACTACAGACCGTTTAAGTTGTCACTGAAATACGATCCACCTGTATTTCTCCACATACATGTTTAAGTTATAGAAGGCAACCTTGGATCTTAGTTTATTGGTTTTGTGGGTTAATGCTACTAAATATCAAATAAAATACTACTTATTTTATTAAATAAATAAATTATTTGTACATTACAGTTACAAACTACAAGATCCACGAGAATTAGGGCATCAATCCCAATAAAATAAACATAAGTTTTTCCTCCAATGGCAGGCTGAGAGAAGAAAAGAATTTTTTGAGTTAAAAAGAGACCTTTGTGCAGAATTATTTGGGAAGATCCTCGGGAAGCCTCTCAGCCGACATTAAAAGTTGTAGCATCTTCACGTTGAGTCTTCTCTAACTTTCATCTTTTATTCGTTTGTCTATTAATGATATGTTCATTATGACTATGTGTAACTAATTATCTAGTGCAAAACTTGACTAGAATCCCTATGTTATAGCAGTTTAGTAGTATTAATCAAATGTAATACTATGTGTATCTTTTTGCTTTAAAAGTTCATTAACTTAAAAAGTATTTTTCTCCATCTGACCAATCGAGATAAAATAGTAGCACATGAATCTTTGAGAAAAACAAGTGTGTGAAAATATTTAAAGCAATTAAGGGTGAGATAATTCACTAGTTTTTATCAGGAATAACAAAGGCACTCAGAAGATATAGAGGAATAGTTGTAAATGCATTGAATTAGCACAAATGACTGCCAACTAGTTCGGTGTTCTATACTGCATCGAAAGATGGGTGTAGTAGGCTTTCTCGCTTAAACAACACATTGTCATTTGATTAACATTTGGAGTAATGTTGTAACTATAAAAGTATAGGAAGTTTAATAATTAAGTCCACACATTAGTTAACTGAAGTATCTCCAAACATTTTTATAAAATTCTCCCATCCTACTATTTTACAGCAATTTACCTTTACTGCCTTCAAGGTTTAGCATAAATATTCAACCAATAACTATTTATAAACCACTTTTACACAACATTGAAAGAAGCTTTTTGATTAGTTTTAGATTCATACTATGTTCTATAAATTATTTTTAATATTAAATTTATTTTTAATATTAAGTACTACTCGTTATTATATTAATTTATACTTGAGTTGATGTAATAGGTGGTATAACTTGTGCAATTTAAGCTTTATAAACCAACAATTAAACCTATAGCACAAGACTTATTTTCACGGTAAAAAGAGTCGTCACTTGGTTGATGTTGAGCATCTTCCCTAGGCCAAATGCTAGACCTAAAATGATCTCTTGGATTAAGGTATGCGTCCGTTAGGCATTTGGTGAGGCTCGACCTCGACTAGGCCTTGAACGAGGATGAGCATAGTGGCTTCGGCCAACCCCTTTACTTAAGCTCATCTTGGTCCTAAGTTGCCAATTTTAGCTCGTGTTTTCTTCTTGATTTTGTCGTTCCTATTTGTACTATATGTCAATTATACCTGACGGTCCAAATCACCTGATAGACGATGAGATAAAAGTCAGACACTGATAGAATGATAGTCCTATATAAAATGACAAGAAAATCTCATAGTTTATTAGTGATAGACTTTAATATCTACCTAAGGTCTATCGTCGATAGACTAATATCACATATGAATATTAATCTATCACTTATAGACTATGATAAAGGTAAAATATCATAAAATTTAAATATAGAAGAAAACCGGTTTTGTATATCTACAAACTTGTAAACCTACCAAATGAGAAAATGGCCAACCTAACAAATAGTATTTTAATTTAATTAAAGCTTGCATGTATACACATTTCAAACTCTACGAGGATTTAGTGTACTTTTATTAGGTAATTATATTCATCTCTAAAAAACTTATGCGTAATAACTGGGATAGCCCTTGGGACCTTTAATATTAATATTGTTGTTTTCAAAACTTATTAGAGAAATATTGTTGTTTTGAAACTTATTAGATAAATATTGTTGTTTTGGGATTTCGAGGCTAGAAGTCGAGGGTTGAGGATTCGACTAATGTAGAAGTCGAACGTTGAGAACTCGACAAACAAAGAAAAACTTAGAAACAATACGTAAATTAGGGTTGTCGAGGGTTGAAGTTTCGACATACGTAAGTTGAAACTTCAATCCTCGACAAGGAAAAGGAAATCTCGCTAATTTTTTTATGAGGATCTCGCTCTAGAAGGGAATCTCACTAATTTTGTATATTAGGTTGTCGAAGGTTGAAGTTCTGGCATACATAAGTCGAAACTTCAACCCTCAACAAGGAAGATAAGTGGGTGAAGTAGATTGTAAGAGAGAGCAAGATTGAAAGCGAGATTGTAGGAGAGAGCGAGATTGAAAGCGAGATTGTAGGAGAGAGCGAGATTGAGAGAGCCACATGGATTAAATGGTCAACCAGTCAGTTGATGTGGTCTGCCACATGGAAATCGTCTTCAATTTATTTACTTTCCATAAGTCTGAAAAAGTGCATATATATCACCATGTTGCCCCTGCTCCGATTCCCCTGCACGATTCCCTACATGCATTGACTGACTGATCCAATTCCCCTACTTCGATTCCATGCATTCATTGACGCATTCATGCCCCTCTGCCATAGCCTTAATGCCTTTTCAGCCACCCTAAACCCGTGGGTCGAGTGTTCAACACTCGACCTACATCCTTTTATACCACTATCCTCTTCATTTTTTCTCAATCACTCCCTCGATAATTTTTTAAGACTCACTACCCTTGATTTTGCTCACTCCTCTCCCCTTGATTTGCTCATTGCCCCCTCACTGCCTTCGAAAATAAGCCTTCGAAATCATCTTCCTCTCCTCCCATTTCCATTTCCATTTCTCTTCTTGTATTTCATTTAATACAAATTATTCTCACACAACCATACTGGTTCGTTACTCTACTAAATTTTTATTTTTTAAGAATAATTATAAATTTTATTTTTGTTCTTATATTATTATTTTTTTATAGATTCTAGTTTTTTTTTTTAATTTTTTGTAATTGTTGTCAGATAACAAATAACAGGAAAAAAGGGTGAACGTTGTCACTTTGAAGGAAAAAAGAGAACTACCGTCGAATCTGTGAGTTGAACTTATGATATTTGAAAAGTTTAGTTTATTCTTATGATATTTTATTTATTTATATCAACTTTGATGTTTATAGTGTTAAAATGTTTAGTTTATTGTTATGTTTAAGAAGTTGATATTTATAGTTTAATACAAAATTATTGTGATAGTTAACAAGTTTAGTATAGTTTCAAAAGTTTAATATAGTTTGAAAATTTTAGTTTATTCATATGAAAATTATTGTTGTTATGTTTATTGTGATAAGTTGATATTTTCTAGTATTAACTTTGAAAATATAGTTTAAAATAGTTTGAAAAAGTTTAATTTAATTTAATTTTTTATTTTGTATTAAATTTGAAAAAATAGTTTTAAAAAGTTTACCTCATTTTAATTTGAAAAGTTTAATTTGTTGTTATTTTTAAAAATAGTTATAAAAAGTTTAATTTATTGCTATGTTTAAAAATAGTTATAAAAAGTTTAATTTATTGTTATGTTTAAAAAGTTGATGTTCATAAAACTTAAAAAGTTTATGTTTATAAACTAAAAAATTTAATATTTTTTAATATACTTCTTATAAAAAGTATAATACAAAAAATTGATGTTTGTTTTTTTTTTTTTTTTTTTTTTAGAAAATGGCAGGCAAATGCTTGGGATTTTTGTTGTTTACAAATGGTAATATGATTGATGGTATTGATGGAGTTGAGTATGACCAACCACCAAGTGGGAGTTTTACCATAAATGTGAACAGTGGAATTGTATTTAAACAATTCATTCAAATGATTGGGATGTTACTTAGTGTAGATATGGGAGCAAATCAGATAGAAATAATATATAGACATCCCAATCTAGAACCATCAGGATCAATAAGATATATGTCATTCCCTATTTCGAATGCACAAGCTATGAACTTGATGTTCTCAATGGCAATGCCAGTGCCAAATGTAGTGCATTTGTATGTAAATGTAAATATGATAGGGGTGGATCCTGATACATCATTTAACCAGTTTGAAGATCCAACTCAATGTATCGATCCTGATCCGGAGTCAGTTGCATCGCCATGTGATAATGAAGATATGGCGGCTAACAACCTGTACAGAGACTTCAGAACAGAAACGGATGACGAATTTGAAGAGTTGGATTTCGATGGTCGTGAACATGAGATGCTTTCAGATACATTCAATGATTTGGATATGAATGTATTGGATAGTATTCGGGAACATGACCCAATTGTAGCTCCTGTGGACGTTGACAATATGCAATTGTATAAAGGAATGATTTGTCAAGACAAGGAAATGCTACAACACGCGGTCAAATGTTTTGCTATAAAGTGTCACGCACCATACGAGGTTGTTGAATCTACACCGATGATTTGGACAATTCGGTGTAAGAAGTGGGAGGAAGGTTGCAAGTGGAGACTTCGTGCAATAAAGAAAAAATTGCATGGCTTGTTCGAGATCACTAAGTATGATGAGCAGCATACATGTTTTTATTCAGAACTAAGTCAAAGTCACGTGCAATTGGATTCATCAATGATTGCACTGGAGTTCTGTGACGCCGTAAGAGAAAAACCATCTATCAGTGTGGCACAACTGCAGTCCGACATTAAATCAAAGTTTGGATATCATGTTCCTTACCATAGGGTATGGGAGGGAAAAAGAAAAGCGTTGGCTAAAGTGTTCGGTGATTGGGATGAGTCTTACAAATTGTTGCCTAGGTGGTTATATATGGTTAAGCAGACCAATCCTGGAACACGAGTAGAGTGGAGAGTTAAAGAAACGCTTACTGAAGGCCATGTTATCCTAACTTCTGTATTTTGGGCATTTGGTCCTTGTATAGAAGCTTTTAATAAATGTCGGCCGATCATTCAGATAGATGGTACACACTTGTACGACAAATATAGAGGAAAACTGTTGATTGCTACATCAGTTGACTCGAACGGCCATCTACTTCTACTTGCGTTTGCCGTAGCTGATGAAGAGTCTGCAGACTCATGGGGATGGTTCCTGAAACACCTGAGAGAAATTGTAACACACGAAGAGGTGTGTTTAATTTCATATCGACATGCTGGTATAATTGCAGCAAGTGAACAACCCAGCAAATGGTTGGACGGGACCGAAATGTCACCATCGTTTCTGCTTACGACATATCGTCAGCAACTTCAATAAAAAGTATAAATTTAATTCATTGAAAAATTATGTTTATCGTGTCGGGTGTCAGTTTCAAATTCGAAAGTTCAACAAAGCAATTGAAGATATCAAAGGAATAAATCGGAGCTGTCTGAGTTTTTTTGACAACATTAGTTTAGAGCAATGGACTCAAGCACATGATGGAGGATTCAGATATGGGTGGATGACGACAAATCTATCAGAGTGCATAAATGGAGTCCTCAAAGGAGCTCGAATGTTGCCTATAAATGCTCTTGCTCAGATAACATTCTTTAAATGCGTGAACTATTTCGAGAAAAGAAGAGAAGAAATAAGGGATGCATTGGAGCGTCAAATAAATACACTCGGTATTATTATTATTATTATTATTATTATTATTATTATTATTATTATTATTATTATTATTATTATTATTATTATTAATTTATTTCAAACATATTTTATAATACTAAGTGGAGTAAAAATCCAGGTACGCACACGACAAAATAAATAAATGGGTTGCACGATCTAGTAAACATGAAGTACAATCATACGATCGGTATGAAATTGTGTTTCATGTGAAGACCGGACGTCATAGTCTTAATGCCAACGGAGGAAACATTCAAATATTGAGGCTAAACAAGTCCGAGCGGTACTATTCATGTAACACGTGACAAGCATTTGGCATTCCATGCTCGTATTTTACGGCCGTTTGCTCATATTTTAACATGAACTACGAAGATTTTATTGCGGATTACTACAAATTGTCAACGTATGCTGAATGTTATTCTCCTCAATTTCAACCTGTACCGCATGAAGATTACTGGATCATGCACCCTAATATGCTCGTCTTATATCCTGATCCATCGTTGTTGAGAAAACTTGGTAGACCGAAAAGTTCACGTTATCACCACGAGATGGATTGGACATAACCAGCCACTTAACAACGATGTGAATTTTGTAACCAGTTAGGACATAATCGAAGGAAGTGTCCTTCGTTACTAAGACGGGCTCCAGATAGTTAGGGATTGAAAAATAAATAATTTTTTATTATATATTTATTTTAATGTATATTCAATTTTTTATTATAATTTATTGTATATTCAATTTTTTTATTATAATTTATTATATATTCAATTTTTTTATAATAATCTATTGTATATTCAATTTTTTTTTATTGTAATCAATAAAGTTTTACATTATTCTTTACCCTCACACTTTTCTCTAGTATTCAATTATAGTCAATTTTTTTTTTTTCAGATCATGACTTTAAACCCAGGACCTGTTGATCCCGATGTTTTGTACGACTAGTCCATTCATTGATCATATGTTGTATGGCGAGATCGTACTACTGGAGAAATATCTTATAGGTGTTGAGAGGCAGTTCTCCAACGCACTATCCCGCTCCACCCTCGAATACTACCGTTACTGCGCACATTTGGATTCTATGGGGTTGCCATATTAGGATTTATTCAGTTGGACTGGCATCTGATCACAGCCTTGGTCGAGATATGGTGGCCCGAGATGCATACATTCCATATGTCTGTTGGAGAGTGCACTATCACTCTACAAGACGTAGAAGTATTGTTGGAGTTACCTGTTGACGGTGAGCCGGTCATTGGAGTGATGTACGATGACTGGTTAGAAGTTTGTCAACTGTACCTCGGTGTGACCCCATCTGCCGACAAGATTAAAGGATCGAGGTTAAGTTTAAAATGATTAGGAATATAATTTCGTGAGCTCACAGATATTGCAAACGAGGAAACCGTCATAAGATATGCGCGAGCATATATACTATAAATGATGGGTGGAAGTCTGTTTTTAGATAAATCAAGTCATTTTGTTCACTTGATGTTCCTGCCACTGTTAACTAACCTCCATGATGCGGGGCGGTATTCGTGGGGTGGAGCATGCTTGGCATGGTTGTATAGACAACTATGCAAAGCAACAAGACCTGAGGTTCGAGAGATAGTTGGGCCTCTCATACTTTTACAACTATGGGTTTGGGAGCGATTTCCAACAATGGCTCCATAACTACATCATGTTAATGACGCTCAGTTAGTTGGATGAGCCTACGGTTCTCGGTATGTTGTTTTAATTCAATTTAATTTTTATATCACTGATCTAGTTAATTTAAATTCTAAATTATCAATTTAAAAATTTAGGTGGAGAGACAAATTTTGTGCGACTAGGACAGCCACACATGTAGTCAACCAGTATAGATACATGTTTGATCTGCTTCAACCTGAACAGGTACATTATACTAAACCTAATTGATTATTTTATTCACATTTTTATTGTATTTGTATTTAATATTCTCTAATATCATATTTTGTGTTTCAGGTTATTTGGGAGCCGTACAAAATTATTATGCATACTTTGCCTAATTTTTGTACGAATGGTCAAAACATATGGCGGACGATGAGTCCTCTCATATGTTTTCACATTGGTGAGTGACATCTTCCTGACAGGGTGATGAGACAATTCGGTTTTCAGCAGGATGTTCCATCGTCTTGTAATACTGATCCCGTACTGCATGATATTGACCTAAGGACTGGAGATTGGTCCGAAAAAGTTGTACATTTGGTAGTGCGATGGCACTATCGTGCAAGGTTTATTGCAGTGGGGGTTTTTCTTGAACAGTTTGATACAGATGTCACTCTAGAATATATTCATTGGTATAATAATATCACAAGGCGCTACGTCACTCGTCCTGGAGCAGCTGTGGGTCATCTGGTAAATGAACGAATATTATCTACTTATTTTTAATTTAAATTTATTTTAAATATTGTTTAATTGTTTTATAATTCACAAAGATCGAACAGCAGTAGACTCTGTGAGGTTGCGAATGATCCGAACTAGGTTTTTGCTATATGTAGTGACAACCAAAGCTATATGGAGGAAATTTATTATATGTACGATATACCTATTGTTCCTCCACCAGCTTCTAAACGTAGAGGACCTGTTCGGGAAGAGGATGAGTATGATAAGGTTGCACATAATGTGGAAGAGTTGCCCCCTATGATGCAGACGCAGAGTCAAACTGATTATGTTAGTCCGATGATGATGATGCCAGCATTTGGTTTAGGACATTATGACTCAAAGGCTGGCCCTTCGTCTTCATAGACATGGTCAGGGTCGTGGAGAGCATAATCAATATTTATATTATGAAGCGTCTGTAGAGGTACCAAAGCAACATCAAGAAGAATCCGAGCAACCTCAAGTTCAAAGTCGATGACGACAACCAGCTCGAAATCGACGACGTCCGCCTTGTGGGACACATTGATTTTTGTAATTATTTTTATATAAATGAGATATTTAATTTACATTTTTTATTTTTATGAGTTATTGATTTTTTTTAATTTTTTCTTTTTAGAGTTTAAATAAAATAATAAAACTTTTTTAGAAATTATTTTTATAAAATAGAAAATTTTAAAAAAAAAAAGAAAAAAAAAAGAAAGGAAGAAAGGAAGAAAGAAAGAAGGTGGAATGTGTAATAATTAAAAAAGAAAAAAAAGGAAAATTTGTACGGTATTCTCGCTTTCTATCAAAATCTCGCTATTTCGCTCTCGCTCAAAATCTCACTCTCGCTCAAAATCTTGCTCTCGCTCTCTCAAACTCTCGCTCTCTCAAAATCTTGCTCTCTTTCATAATCTCGCTCTCGAATTTAGTTGGGAAGTTCAATGGCAAAAAGAAGGAGATTCATTAGCTCGTTATTTAGTCAGACTTGCTGAGATGACAGAATCCGTAAAAATTATTCGACAAGCTTTGGAAGGAATTCCAGGCGGACCTTATGAAGATTTAGAAATACAATCTTTTGATAGAGGAAGGTCTCCGGAATGATAATTAAACAGACTCAATAATAATGTTAGAAAGGGCAAGGTCTACAAATAAAAGGAAGTTCCTAGGTCGAATTTTCAACCCTCGACTTATTTTTAAAAAAAAAACAACAACAACAATATTTTTACAAATAGTTTGAAAACAATAATATTTTTCTAAATAGTTTGTAAAAGGACAATATCCTTTTATTTTTCCCTTTTGGATTGACCATTCTTGAAGTGAATCATAATTTTGTTTAGACTAAACGTCCATTTGAACTTTATGGATTCCGATATCTGATTCTTGGATCATTCTCATTTGTATTCGTGACATATATCAGTGATATTAGCCTCAATTTAAAAAACTAAATGTACACTTACCATATTAACAGATTTACAAAATACAAAATATTTATATGTATGTCGTCTTCAATATTCAACTACACCATATTCTCATGTTTTGTTTGAATTTGACTGCACTAAAACGTATGAATTCTAATTTTCAAAGGAAAAATTATTCTTTTCCTAACTAACTAATTATACTATTGGGATTCACAAAAAGAAAATAGTTGGACGTCATAATACCATGCATAATATTTTTAGGAGTTATTTGTGAGGTTGGAATATAAATATGATTACTTTGAATGAAAAGAGTGTCGGAATGCATGAAGAATCAAGAGTAAAAAAAAAATGAGATCGTAAAATATGAAAGCGGTGGAAAAGAAGATTCAGTTAAAATTACCCAAATGGACTAGTTTTTTTCAAATTGTTTTCAGTGAATACTTATTTTTTTCTCAAACAAATAAATAATTCATCAATGTG
This sequence comes from Benincasa hispida, assembly GCF_027475165.1. NCBI lineage: Eukaryota > Viridiplantae > Streptophyta > Magnoliopsida > Cucurbitales > Cucurbitaceae > Benincasa > Benincasa hispida. The sequence goes on from NC_143478.1 coordinate 25,608,832, forward strand.
GTGTTTATGGATGGAGAAAAACAAAAAGCATAAACAAAGGAAAGTTCATTCTCCGTACTCCGTACTCCAATACTCCAAATACTTCAAAATCAACAAAGCTTATATTATTATTTCCTTTTTTTTTTTTTGGGGGGGGGGGGACTTGAAACCATTAAGAAATCTTAGGTTCAGAAAATATTTAATTGTATTATTTTTAGATTTCACATTAATTTAATTTTTATTCCTATTTTTTTGATATAGTTGAGTTAAAAATAAGCTTCTTTTTAAATTGTTCAAATATAATTAAATTTAAATTTAAATTTATGTTTCTAATAATTTTTTATTTACAATTAAGTGATTAACCAATTTATATGGGTAAAAAATTAGGTAGATTTTTTTTTTAAATGACTATGCCCAAAAGTCAAACATGTGTTTAATTAGTATATGACTAAGTTTTAATTGAATATCATACATACTTTTTTTTTTTTCAATCTTGAAAATATGTTTGATTTGTAAATTAAATATTTATTTCGAAAGTTAAATATTCTTTATTTTACTAATTTTATTTTAGTAAGTTTGTAATTCAAATTAAACTCAATTTGAATTACTTTTTCTATTTTCTTTAAGAGATACTTCGTTTAGTTATTTCTGAAATTGAGATTTAAAAAAAAAATAGAATATTTCTATTTGTTTGCATTATTTAAATTTACTGGACAAATAAATGAACTACATAATTTATTATTCTTTTGTTTTAACTACGTTAAAAATAAAGACATTGATGTAGAGATCTCCTTCTAATATAAATTAGTTCATATTTGATTCGTCTCATATTGTTACTCCCATATTAAAAATAAAGAAAAACAATGGATAATTAATTATTATTTGCAACAAATAGAAAATTAAGAAAATAAATATTTTTTTAATGTGAGTAATTAAAGATTTAAAGTTATTGATTTTACAAAATTTCAATTAACTAATTTGAAAATGATTTTTTATTACTTTATATTATAACCGAGAATTAAATAATATTTAATATTATAATATTTTACTAAATTCAGAATAAACTAGTACTTTACCTTAAAATATATTATTCAAAATGCAACATTTTTAAGTGTTACTATTGATGAATCAATATTTTCATTATATATAAATAATTCATAAAACATTAAAAAATAATAAACAACAAAATGTGAGCATCACTAACTTAAATATAATATAAATAATATACCTTTTAATTTAAAAAACTTTCAATTGACCTCAACATTTTGTCGATATTTTCAATGATATATCTATGGACGTCGACATTTCAAATTTTTTTCTTTTTGAGTCCAATATGGGATGGAAGGATTTGAATTTCAAAACCTTTTGATCGGGAGTATACATTTAATATCAGTTGAACTATTATCATTTTAAACCTTTTTAGAATAAACTTTTTAAAACTTTGATGGTACAAATGTTTGGCTCTTTAATTTACCATTTTGCCATTATACTATTCAAGTACGGTGTACGGTCTTCCCTATCCCTTTCTAAACAATAAACATCAATAATTAATTATTCAATTAAAATACTTTGAAAAAAATGGTTACGTGTTATGACTTCTAACTATTTTCATATTACAACTAACACAAGTCTCAATAATATAAATTCTATTTTAATTTTAACAATGACATTTAAATTTTATGTTGAATAATGGGCAAAAATTTCCAAGTCTAGGGTTTGAGAAGATGATAGCTACTTAATACTAATTAATAATCCTTAATTGTATCTAATTCTAGAAGTTGTTACTATAAAATCCCTCAACTTGTTTTGTTGATACCTAACAAAGGTTCCTCATTTAGCTATGATGGTAGACCAAAGCAGTATTCTTTCTAGTCGTTTGAGTTTAACTCTTCAAATTAATTAGCGTTTCGATTCTCGATTTGTCAACGTTGATATTAACTTAGTAAAATTAAATTACAAGTTTAATCTTTAAGTTTTGATTGGTCACTAAATTTTTAGATTTTGTCTAATATAATAGCTCTTTGGACTTTAAAAATGCCATATAGGTCATTAATGGCATATTTAACATATTTATTTAATTAACAAATCTAGATTAGGCATAATATTGTATTTTGTGTATGAAAGAGGTTCATGAATTTTTTATAAAATTTTAAATAGGTTTAATGACCTATTAGAGATACAATTTAGGGTAAATATCAATTTATACTTCTAAACTTTAGGGGTTTATATCAATTTAAACCTTTTAAATGTTAAGTGTATCAATTTGTACCTTTCTTCATATTTAGTTTGAAAAATATCATGTCAAATATTTATTTTTTCGATTAAACTTATAGATTGCTATAAGTGAATCTATTTAAAACTTTTATTATGATTATAAATTCTTATGCATGTGTAGAGACTTTAACAAATGTTGATTTAACAAAATCAACGATTATAATTTGAATGGACAATTTTCAAATAACGCTTAATGAAGAATCTAAACCGATTCGCTTATATAAGTTAAAGATTTAATTGATAAAATGATAAGTCTCAAACGGTATTTATCCAAATAAAACATTAAATTTTGATTCGCTTATATAAGTTAAAGATTTAATTAAATTTCAGGGTTTTAATTGGTATAATAACTAATTTAGAGTTGAAATTGATAAATTTATATTTTTTATAAAATTTATAACTCAAGTATATTTATTGGAGGTAAATTTGAAAGTTGAGACTGGTATTATATACTTTTATAGAAGATTCATTCACCATATTTGATCAATACTCATATAGGTTTCATATTTAATGATCATATACAATCATGATATGCATCTTGAAGATTATTTTTAAAATATAAATAAAATATAAAAATTTAAATCTTAAGATAAAAGTACATGTCAATTGCTGTTCAGACTTCTCGAAAGTAATTGACTTTTTAAAAAATTCTCAAAATTTGAACAATATGTGAATAATACTACTTAACAATATCTTCTAAAAGTGGTAATTGACACATTTCATCAATTAAAAAAAAAAAACTCTTCCCATTAGTAGCCAGGTATATCTTAATCAATTATATAACTATCACAAATCTCTACCTTTACTTTGTCAAATTCCTTATCCACCACTAACTTAAACATCAAAGTACTTTTAGCTAACCCAATGTATTTATTCCAAAAACTACTTTTCTTTTATTATTTTTAATATTAATATTATTTTTTTTTCTCTTTTTGAAGAAAAATAGAGGTGGTTTTTATCTCATAACAAGAAAATATCTATAAAAAAAATGGGGGAAATGGAAATACGAAAATAATTTTGGGAAATTTTAAATAAGGAAAAGTTCTAGAAGAACCATTGCCTATTTCTTCAGATTATTACATAAAATGAAAACGTCGGCCTGAAAGATATTTTCATGACACAAATATTCTCTTAATTTTTTTTAAAATTTTTTTGAGGATAAATTAAATATTCTCCTAAATGAAAAATAAAAATTATAAATTTTATTTATAATAAATTAACAATTCGAAGGAGTGCTTACGTGTCCCATTAAGTTAAGCAATTTCTTGGAAACAGGCAACTGGGTCCGGTTGAAATAGTCGAATCATACTTTAGATTTTTATTTTTTATTTTTTATTTTTTATTTTTATTTTTATTTTTATTTTTATTTTTATTTTTATTTATTTATTATTACTATTTTTTTTTCTTCGAACTTGATTCTGTAGTCTATTTTATATATTATTTCGTATCTTCACACGAAGGAAAAATCGAAAACCTAATCAGATTTCGATTGCATCAAAGTCAAACACAGTTACACATGCCCAATTTATTATACTTTTATTATATGTATGTATATATATATATGTATGTATGTATTTTTATAATGTATATAAACAATTAACACTTCTATTTTATTTATTTTAACTATTTTTTGAATAAAATTAAAAAAACCAAGTTTAACAACAATTTTGAATATTGTAATATATGGTAAAATTTGGATGTATGGTCAAATTTGAAAGAACTTGGTAGTCTATAAAATTCAATCCAATACATGTAATTTCATTCATTTTTGTTGAGTTGAATCTTTTGAAACTAAGAAAAGATACATATACATGGATTAAAAATGAGTTTTTAAATAGGTTGATATATAACATTACCAATATAGGTAGTTATGATTCATGACACTAGCATGATGTTTGGGTGAGTCTAGATACACCTAGTAACATAGATTTAGGTGAGGCATGAAAAAAAAGTTGGGTAGTTTTAGCGGCCTCTTGTGAGATTGGAAATCGTCTAGCTCAAGTGGGTTATATATTAACCGACTAGATGAAACTCAAAGTTATATAGTTCAACTGAGTCGCAATCCAACATAGTCAATATTAGAGGGTTTATGAGCCAAGTGGCTTAGTCGAACTCGATTAAAAGTGAGACAAAAGTCATCCATCTCGGAGTTAATTATTGCAACTAATGATAATGATCATGTTTTTCTCTCTTGTATTATATGATGATAAAAGAAGAGGGGTTGATATACATAATTTTACTAAATCAAAACTCTAACAAATGATCTACATGATTAGTATAACTCAATTGGTCAAGATATTATTTACCTTCCAAAAGGTCAAGTTCAAATAACTCTCCCCTTGTTGAACTATTTTTCTTTCGGAGAAAAAAATGTCATAACTAAACTAGAGAGTGATTGATAGACACCACATCGATACTTAATTTTTTTAACCAATCAAACTTAGGCCCACATTTGCCTATTAAGGACAACAAAGTCTCTCCATATCTTTATAAATGATACTAATGTCAACCTTTAAAACTACACATTTATATAGTTTTTGTTAGTTCAACAGATGAGAGGTAGAAGATCGAACCATCAACCTTTGAGATAATAATTGGTGTCTTATTCACTAACAATGCTCATATTGGTATTTATAAGACACTAATTATTTATGATAATCTCAAACATCAATAGTTAATCTTCTACCTCCCAATTGTTGACTGAAAAAAAAAAGAGTATATACATTATTTCAATTTTGTGAGGCTATCTATATTAATTTGTATCTACCAATATGAAGCATAGCATAGTGGTAAAAAAATATGAAAGATACTTGGGTGCATTCCGAGTTGCACATATCTTTGAGTAGCTCATCCAAGTGTCTAATCACAAGCTGCCACGCAATAAAATTTAAATTTTTTATTTTTAAAAAAAGGTTATCTTCAATATATATATATATTTTCCTTTGTAATTGAAGAGAATGCATAAATATGGATGCAACTTAGGAAAAACATTTATTTCTTCCCTCCATATCAAAACTTCAAATTTCTAGTTCGTGGAAAGAGAGTACATTTGCTAACTTGGTTTAAATACTACTTTAACTTGATCCTTATACATTTGACATTGGTTCATTTTGGTCCATATATTTTTAACTTTTGTTCCTTGACCTTTTAAAAAAGTGATCATTTTGATATCCTTTCATTTTCATTTTTAAATGACAAAAAATGATCATTTTTTAAAAGTCCACTAATAAAAAATGTATAAAAGTTGAAATTATAAAAACCAAAATGAACTTAGCTTAACGTTTATTATTAGCATGATCTTTCTCGATAGAGGTTGGAGATTCAACCCCATTTATGTAATTGTTGTACTAAAAAGAATAATCAAACTTGACCAAAATTGAAAATATAGAGATCAAAATGAGCAGACAAGGATAAACGGGAATCATCCCAAAAGAAAAAGAAAAAGAAAAAGAAAGGGGTCCTACAGCACCAAAATATAAATTCAACGAAACACAATCGTCTGAAGATGTTCACATTTCCAAATCATAAGCAAAAACTCCCACAAAATCCCTCCATTTCCACTCTCTCTAATGGCGTGCTGCTGAAATTCAAATCCCTTCGCCGTCCTCAACCCTCCTCTTTTGACCTTACAATACTTATCGCTTTCTAAATCTCCACTTCTCTCGGAGAAATTTCATCTCAAACATTTCTCAACTCTATATAACTACTCTAATCAATCTCTCTGTGTTTTCCTATTTGTTAATCAAATTCATCTCTTTACTTCTTTTGATTCCATGTCTTGTTAAATCTCTATATGTTTCTCACTGTTTAATCAATCAATCGTACCTGGTTTCCTTTTCGGATGATTCGTTTCTTCCTCAATTTTAATCGCTATGTCCAACATTCCCACTTCGCTTTCTGAAATCTGCCTCACTTTCTTCCGCCTCACCATGTCCACCGCCGATCCTTGGCCGTTTTCCTAATCTCCACCGCCGCTAATCGTTTTCGTCTTTTTTTTTTCCCTTCTATTCGATTTTTCCTCCTTTTTCTCGCTGCGATGAGACGAATCAGAGGATTCAAACTCGGCAAGCACATCCGTCGGATCTCGAATTGGATTCTCCAGAGACGGCGGCGGAGTCGGCCTGGTTACTCTTTGTTGAGCTCCGGACGCTCAGTCAAGCCGATTGCTAGGTTGTTAAGCTGGGGAAGGCGATTGACGGACGGGGCGAAATCGATCTGTTCGAGTAGAAGGAGATTAAGTTACGTACCGTTAGATCGCGATTCGGAAGAGAAATCTGCGGCGGTTCCGAAAGGTCACTTGGCTGTATACGTTGGACAGAACGACGGTGAGTTTCACCGTGTTCTTGTTCCGGTGATTTACTTTAATCACCCTCTGTTTGGAGAGCTTCTGAGAGAAGCGGAGGAGGAGTACGGATTTCAACATCAAGGCGGAATCACGATTCCTTGTCCGTACGCCGAGTTCGAGAATGTTCAGTCGAGAATTAAGTCCGGTTCCACTCGCCGGAAACCGCCATGGAAGAAGCTTGGCTGTTATGGAGGTTGATTTAATTTTCCGATGACGACGATGAAGATTCCAAATTCCCAAGGATAGTGACGCTTAGACTTTTACCTCATTTATTGGGTAGAATTTTTTATTTTCTTTTTCCAATTTCTTTCTTTTAAGAAATTATGTGGTAGAGTTTAGTTCCTTGTGTGAATTTGTGTACAAACCATTAAACTTAGGATAAATTACATTTTAGTTTCTATATTTTATGATTTTTTTTTCAATTTAGTTCATATTTTAATAGAAATTATTCTTTTTGAAATGGACTAAATTATAATAAATTTAAAATCATAGAGGCTAAATTATTATCTACCCCTAAATTATTATTATAATAATTAAAAAATATATATGGTAGTAAATTTCATTGTCTGATAATTTTTTTTTTGATGATATAGATGGATTGAAAAAAACATGAATCTAGATGGAGGATGTGTTGTATTATTATTGTTGTTATTTTAAAAAAGAGGATAAGATTTTTTTTTAGTACAACCAGAAGAATTAATAGAAAATTTTAGAGGATTAACCTGAATTTGAGATTTTTTAGTCTATATATATATATATGTTTGGGTATAATTTTAAAAAACAGAACAGAAAAAGAAAAGTCAAGATAATCATGAAACTTTAGAAAAGAAGAGAATAAAGTTTATAGAACACTAGCATAGGGACTAAAGAGAAATTCTGGTTTAAAAATTTAGGTCTAGTTGGTAATAATTTCGGTCTTGTTTGATAGCCATTTGATTTTTTGTTTTTATTTTTAAAAATTAAACCTATTTCATCCCCATTTTATACAATAATTTACATTTTTGTTAAGTACAATAATTTACATTTTTGTTAAGTACAATAGTTAAATTCTTAACCAAATTCTAAAAACAAAAACAATTTTTTTTAATTCTCAAAATTTGGCTTGGTTTTTTAAACAATTCGTGAAAAATAGATAATAAAGTAAGAAAGTTGGAATAGAAGTAGTGTTCGTAGGTTTAATTTAAAAAAAAAAAAGATTACTAATCAGGACCTTCATCTTTAGTTTTTTGTTTTTGAAAATTAAGCCTATAGACACTACTTCCACCTCTAAATTTTTTTCTTTATTATCTACTTTTTAGCAATGATTTAAAAAACAAGCCAAAATTTGAAAGTTAAAAAAAGTAGCTTTTAAAAATTTGTTTTTGTTTTTAATATTTAGCTAGTAATTCAACCATTGTACTTGTGAGAAAGATGCAAATCATTGTAAAAAATGGAGAGTAAATATGTTTAATTTTAAAAAACTAAATGTTACCAAACGGGACCTTAGATATCGAGATGTTTCATTATTATTTGAAAAATGGATGGATTTGCCACTAAATATCAAATTTTATTAAAATAAAAAATAAAAAATAACATCAACGGAATATGAAATTAGGGAAATAAAATATAATGTATTTTCTCGATAACAAAATATATGGTCATTTGAATTTGAAAATTAGATTTTTTTTTTTTAAAAAAATATTAGAATTGAAAAGAATATAAATGAAGAAACACATGTGAAGGCTATCTGTTTAAGCTTGTAAAGGCAATATAAAAAAAATCATAATATATAAAATATGAAATAAAAATGACGCCCTACTTGATAATCATTTTATTTTTATTTTTGAAAATTAAATCTATAAACACTACTTTCACTTCTAAATTTATTCTTTTGTTATTTTATTTTTACCAATCATTTAAAAAACCAAGCCAAATTTTGAAAACTAAAAAAATAATTTTTAATTTTTTTTTTTTTTGGAGTTTAGTTAAGAATTCAACCAAGATGCAAATCATTATAAAAAATAGGTAGGAGATATGCTTAATTTTCAAAAATCAAAAACAAAAAACAAAATGATTACCATACGGGCTTAAATATTTTATTTTAAAACAAAATAATGTACGATAAAAGTGCCTACCCTACCACTACCTTTTCTCACTTATTAAACTTTCACAATTAATAATTAGAGATAGCCCACCATTTAAAGGAAATGAGTAAGGCTTTCTTAAAAGAAAGTGTAGTTCAATATTAATGGAGCTAAAGTTCATTTTACCATTAGTTATTGCCATTTAACTCATAATCCTTAAAAAAAAAAAAAAAAAAAATCTTGTAATCTATCTTTTATCATACGGATAATTTACAATGTTATTTTTTTTAAATATTTTATCTTAATTAAAAAAAATTTTACTTCAGTAACCATTACTTTATATATACATCTTTACATAAACAATCTTTTAAAAGAAAAATAAAATACAACTTTCTAAAAGAAAAGAAATGTTACTTCAAGTACATGGTGCTACCTCACGTTCTCTTCAAGTGATTTATCAGTTATTATGTTTCCTCTATCGTTCTAAGTGACTGGAGGCTTTTATTGAAGGGAATCACGAGATTCTTCCTCTTAAGATCTGTTTTCTTGAAGCGTGTTTTGGGAGGTGATTGTATTTTGTTTATGGCTTACTTCAAATGGTAAAATTCATTTTCCTTTTTTGTAATTAAGAAAGAAAAAGGAAAGGAAGAAGCAAGGTTACCAAATTCTGTTTTTTCTCATTAAAATAAAATTTTCTTGTTATAGAAAAAATAGAAAGGGAAAAAGAAGAAAAGAAAAGAAGATAATTGGGAATTCTTTTAAGATTATATAACCATAAAAGTCATGATCAAATTTATAGTGGAAAATCTAAAAAATCAGTAGGAATAGAGTTGATTGGCTGAATAGTTAGTGGGTGTGGTTGTATTCATATTATTGGTGTTGGCCACACATTTGAAATTGGTCCTTATATCACTTCATGCCCTCATAAAATATGTCCCAATATTCAATTGCTTATTTGATTTTATTTTTTATTTTTTATTTTTTATTTTATTTTATCAAGTACTTGTGAATATTATTTCATTTCAATCTATTTTCCTTATTAATCAAACTTCTCATAATATTCTTAAAGTTCAGTTGTATTTTTAGTCCAAATATTTATTATATATATATTTTTAGTACAATATGAGATAGAGATTTGAACCACAAATCGTAAGGTTATGTTTAAGACAGGGTAATTGAAATTGGTAGCATTTTTAGAAATAATAACCAAGTGTATAACATAATTTTAAAAAAATTGTAAATATAGACAAGTCTATCAACGATAGACTTCTATTGTTGATAGACTATTACCGGTGATATTGTCTATCACTCATAGACTCCTACCAATAATATGGTCTATCACTGATAGACTATTTAAATTTGGTCATATTTATAATTTTTTTTTTACATTATGTTATATCTGCTAATACTTTGAATCTAATATATATATTTATAATTGTCCCTTTAAGATATGACTCATTAGTTAAATAGAGTTGTGTCCATCCTGTTGTGACCACTTTATTTATTGATATGAGATAAATTTAGACTTAACAAAATAAATGACAAACATTTTGAAAAACGGGAAAAGAATTTTATTATTCTAAATGAAAATGCAATATTTTAATATCAAATTTGGATCAACTAAAATACTGGAATAAAACATGAGTATTTTAAATCTCAAAAAACCAAGATTAGTTTATTTAAATTACAAATTAAAGGTAAATTTTAAAGCAAGAAAAGATTGTTAAGAATGATCGGTCAAAAATAGTTTTTTTTTTTGTTCTACATTAAAAGATTCACAAGTCGATTGATTAATATTTTTTTTAATAAATCGGGTTTTTTTTTTAAAAAAAATAAATAAACGAACAAGTAACAAAAATTTAGTTTTTTTCACGTAAGCGTAGTTACTCAAACCCGAACTCGGCCACCCACCCAAATGGACGGCGGTGGTGGTGCACACATGTGGTGAAAGAGTTATACTTCCACCATCAACACACTTTTAGGCTCACATCTAGAATGCCTTGGTATTTATACCCTCTAGGCAATGCTAAATTTTCCTATGTGAGCCAAAGCCCTCCCACTCTTCATAACTTTTTTTATGGGCCTAAACCCAAAAGTCATTTCCAACAATCCTCACAAATGACGGTTACAGAAAAAGTTAACAAGTAAACAACATAAAAGATTATTTTGAAAAAAAACTGTTATGAGCAAGTAAATTCATGAATAATGCCATTTAATTTACAAATTAATTCATGAATAATGCCATTTAATTTACAAATTTTTTCAAGAGTATTAGCACTATATTCACCACCTCTATTTGTCCTTAACCTTTTAATTTTTTTTATCTAATTGATTCTCTACTTATGCTTTGTATTTCAAAAACATATTACCAGCTTAATCTTTTGTTTTTAAAAAATAGATTTTAGTATATCTAGAAAAATCATCAACAAAAGAAATGTAGTGATTTTTTCCACCTCTATTGTGGTGTTTTTGAAATTAGGTAAACCAGAGTTAATTAGTTCCAGTAATTCTGTACTTCTAGATGTGATAGGTTTAAAAGTGTTTTATTATTATTATTATTATTATTATTATTATTTTATAAACTTTGTTTCTACACAAACAGGACATTTACTAGTTTCATGTGTTTCAAAGGCATTAATCAGTTTTAAATCTTTAAGTTTCTTAACTGATGCAATATTCACATGACCTAGTCTAATATGCCACATATCAAGAGACTTAGCTTTGTAAGCAGAATTAGAGGCACTTGCATTCATCATATTTGCAATAGGGACAATATTCAATACAAAAAGACCATCAACAAGATATCCTTTACCAACAAATTCTCCATTTTTGGTGAGGACAACCTTGTCAGCTTCTAGGACAACCTTAAGCCCAACTCGATTCAATAAACTCCCAGATACCAGGTTCCTAAGTAAGGAAGGTACATACAATACATTACTTAAGGATAAAGTTTTTCCAGAGGTTAATTTTAAAAGACCTTCACGTTTCCAAGTACTCCTACTGTGGCAGAGATACCCATGAACACATTCTCCGTCAGTAGTGTCCTTATAGCCATGGAAGAGCTCTCTGTTTGAGCAGAAATGTCTCGCAGCTCTGGTGTCAAGTATCCAGTCAATTTTGTTTTCCACCATGTTTGCTTCCACAATGGCAGTGATTACGTCATTTTGTTCAGCAAGATTAGCTTGTGGTGTGAGTTACTGATTTGGCCTTCCTTTCCTTTGATTGCATTGATAAGATTTATGTCCAGGTTTCCTGTAGACATAGCAAATCAATTTTTTCTTTTCAATCTACCCACGAGCAGTTTTGTGATGTCCAGTCTTTTGAGAGGAATTATTCTTTCTAGACTGCTTCTTGTCATTTTTTAACCTGTCTTTGTTAACAGTAGAAGATTCAACCAAGTTAGCATTAAATAAATCCAGATTTCCAGAAATTAGCTTATCTTTTAGTCTTTCTCATACTTATCAGAATCAATCGCGGAGGACTGCTTTGGTTGACCAGAAACATCAAGGGGTTCTTTGGAGGATTCTAGATCAGAGACAATAGTAACCTTCTTGGTATTAGCAGACGCTTCTGTGGTGAGGATATAATCAACCTCCAGCTGCTTGAAGAAGATCAACAATTTCTGAGACAAGTGGCGATAGTTCGCTTTGTCTAGTGGTTTGAGCCTGGACAAGTTGGGGAGAACCTAACCATTCTTGATTGATATCAAATTAATTGCTTTCAAATTGTTAGAAAAATGAATAGATATCGCGAATGATTGGTGCACCGTGGAGAAACCACTGCCTTGAAAGCAATTACAGGCGTGCACTTGCCGAAAAATAGACTGGAATCAAAAGAAAGGTTGCTCAGAACAGAAGAACGATTAAAGAAAAGCAGAAGAGGGAAGTAAGAACTTTCAAGTGTGTCTTCTCTCTTAGGTCTGATCTCTATTAAATAGCAGAAGAGAAGAGGAATCAACGGGGCAATGGTCATAAATGGGTAGATGAACATAAACGGTCAACAAAACATTCATAATTTTTTTTTAATAAATCAGGTTTTTAAAAAATAATTAAACAAATAAATAATAAAATTTTAGTTCTTTTTCAAGCAAGTGCGGTTACCCAAACCCGTCCATTTGATCGTCTTGAGCATATAAGCATGAAGACTATTCAGAAGGCCTTTTTGCAACTAATGCTATAATCGGTCCCCCCCCCCCCCCCCTCTTTATCAACGTCTCCTAAAATTATTTGTGGAGATTGCTTATTTGGAAAACAAACTCATGCCTTTCACAAGCAATCAGGCCACTCAAGCTGTTCCCGTGTTCTGGAACTTCTTCATATGGATCTGATGGGACCCATGTAATTTGAGAGTTTTGAAGGCAAACGATATATTCTAGTTGCTGTAGATGGCTTCCTTAGATATACCTGGGTGCGTTTTCTTCTTGAAAAATCATACATTTTTTCTGTTTTTCGTGCTCTCTTTCTTCAACTACAACGTGAGAAAGATCTGAATGTGATATATATTCGAAGTGATCATGGTAGGGAGTTGAGAACTCTCAATTCACTGAGTTCTGTTAGCTTGGTGGGATTCACCATGAATTTTCAACTTCTATTGCACCACAACATAATGGGATTGTGGAAAGGAGAAACATAACACTTTAGGAGATGGCTCGTACGATGATACATGAAAAACATTTGCTATTTCATTTTTGGGCGAAAGCGTTAAACACGGCTTGTCATATACATAATAGAGTGGTCTTACGACTAGGAACTTCAAGCACTATTTATGAAATATGAAGAGGTAGAAAACCTAATATGAAATATTTTCATGTCTTTAAAAGTGTTTGTTACATTCTTGTTGATAGAGAGTAGAAGAAAATGGGATTTCAAGTCTGATGAAGGGATATTTCTTGGATATTCCATAAATAGTCGAGCTTACTGTGTCTACAACAAACGAACTCATACTGTAATGAAGTCTATTAATGTTATAATTGATGATGTTGTTGCTTCCCCTGGTTCTCCTCCTGTTGAAGAAGATTTCAATATCACTTCAGTTGTTAATACTAATATGCCTAACATCTCACCTGACATGGCTTCAGATGTGAATTTAGAAAATCTAGTGGTGATTAACCAGAATATGTTAGAGTAGGCAGAAACTAGTAACAAACAACCTTCCAGCAGGATTCGTAAAAATTATCCTTCTAGTAATATTATTGGGGACCTAGAAAAAGGAGTGACGACCAAAAGAAAGGATAAATTTAATTATCTTGACATGATAAGCAACATTTACTTCACTTCCCCTGGCGAACCAAAATTTTTTTAAAGAAGCTCTTGTAGATGAATGTTGGATGAATGCCATGCAAGAGAAACTTGAGCAATTCGTGAGGAATGACGTCTGGACTCTTGACTCCAAGCCTGAATATGTGAATGTTATTGGCATAAAGTGGATTTTAAAAAACAAGACTGGTGAGAATGGAAACGTGACCAGAAATAAAGCAAGATTAATGGCTCAAGGATACACACAAGTTGAAGGTGTGGATTTTGATGAAACCTTTGTTCCTATTGCAAGATTAGAAGCCATCAGACTCTTGCTCAACATTTCTTGTCTTTTGAAGTTTAAATTACACAAGATGGATGTGAAAAGTGCCTTCTTGAATGGAATTCTAAATGAGGAAGTATATGTTGCTCAACTCAAAGGATTTGTGAATCCTTCTCACCCTGAGCATGTGTATAAATTCAACAAGACCTTCTATGACCTCAAACAGGCTCACAGAGCATGGTACGAGCGTCTAACCCAATTTCTTATCAACAATGGGTACAGAAGAAGGGGAGTTGATAACACTCTCTTTGTAAAGAGCTTTGGTGAAAACTTTGTGATTATTCAAATTTATGTTGATGACATTGTTTTCGGAGGAACGTCTCAGGAGATGGTAGAGCTCTTTGTGAAACAGATGCAAAATGAATTTGAAATGAGTATGGTAGGAGAATTTTCCTATTTTATTGGATTTCAAATCAAGCAACTTAATGAGGGAATCTTTATCTCATAAAGCAAATATGCCAAGAATTTAGTAAAGAAATTTGGCCTTAAAAGTACCTGTACTAAAAGAACTCCTGCTCCAACTCATGTAAAAATGTCAAAAGACTCCGGTGGAACTAATATTGGTGAGAGTCTCTATTGGAGCATCATTGAGAGTTTGCTTTATTAGACTGCCAACAGACTTGACATTGCCTTTGTTGTTGGTGTATGTGCTAGATATTAATCTTGTCCTAAAAATAACCATTTACTCAAAGAGAATCATCAAATACATAAAATGAGACTAGTGATTATGACTTATTATAAACCCTTGATACTAGTAGCATTCTAGTTGGCTACTGTGATGCTAATTGGACAAGTAGCTCAGAGGATAAAAAGAGTATATCTGGGGGTTGCTTCTTCTTAGGGAACAACTTGATTTTGTGGTTCAACAAGAAACAAAATTGTGTTTTCCTATCTATGGCTGAAGCATAATATATTGTAGCAGTGAGTAGTTATACTCAATTGATTTGGATGAAGCAGATGTTGAGGGAGTATGATGTCTCACAAGATGTCATGACTCTTTTATGTGACAATATGGGTGTGATTAACATATCCAAAAATCCAGTTTAACACAATTGTACTAGCATATAAACATCAGACATCATTTTATTCATGATTTTGTAGAAGGTAAACAAATTGTGTTATGTGAATACAAAAAATCAAATTGCTGAAATTTTTACTAAGGCTCATGATGTTGATCAGAGGCTCTGAGGGCAGCCTTAGATATTTGTATTTTTAAGTCATAGCAATTAATGTCATGGGTCGTTCAACTGAGAATATCGACCCATTAGTTGTGGAAGCCCATGTGGAAGATCATGAAATTAACTGCCCTAATTATGGTCGGTGAGAAATCAGGGAAGCTTGACTGGGTTTTAACTTCAGATTGTTGTTTGAATTAAAATTATAGGCGGTTAGATCGTGACAAGTTTCCTTGTTGCACTGTGGGTTTCTCTTTCTCTCAACCGCCTCCATTTGAAGTTTGTTCTTGATTATCTCACTTAGTCATCTCTAATGGTGAGTACTCACCAAGGGACTCACACATCTAATAGTAAAATTGTAAGATATAAAGAAAAAGTTAAGCACAAAATGCATGTTGTTGATGGAGTTACACTGTCCTCTACAAACAAATATAGTGTTTGTGTGCGAGGTTTTCTTGTTGAAATTAAGAAAGTTGGAGTTCTTCTTTCCTCTGCAAAAAGAAGATGTTCTGGGGCAAGTTAGCCATCAAAAACTAAAGAGAAATAAAAGGTAAGTTCATCATCCTTAACGATGGTTGATTTAATTGGGGTTGGTGTTGAAATTGTCCCAAACAAAACTCCTTTTAGTGGTGAATTTGATCACATGCATGAGTATATTGTCATGCCTAGAAACCCTAAAGAGATTATTGAACTTTCTGTAGAAGCTCACATAGACGCTAGGGTTTCCGAAGGTAGTTTAGTTAATGTTGTTAATCTGAATTGTCATGAATCTAATAAGTTGTTTGTTCCTACTTCAACTATAATGTCGGTTCGTGATAATGTTGAAATTGCTGCTGATTTAGAAAAAAAAAATGAAGGTGTAAATACTTCTGATGAAACTTTCTTTTAAATTTGTTGTTGAAAATATTTTTTTGCCTCCTTTATTCTCGATGGTATTGATTTGAAAAGCGGTCCTGTGGTTTCGATTGTTATTGGCACTAGGCCTAGTGACAAGGCTCAGAATACTATATGAGTCCTCCACTTTAGCAGACCAAAATCCTAATAATGCTGATTTTGGTCTTTGTAGCTCCTGATAATGTGAAAATTTTTGTTGAATATGAAATTAACACGATTCCAATGAGCCAAGTTTAGAGAATTCTCCCCGCTCCACTCATTCTGATGATGAAGACGATATCCCTATTGCTACTTTCTGATCTAAGAAAGTTGTTGATAGTGATGGTGTTTCTAGAGATGGTAATGATGATATTGATATTTCTTCTGAGTCCTTTGATCATGATTCTAAGCAATCTGCTTCTGAGGAAGCCTCTGACTAGGATTTCAAGAGTAGCTCAGACAAAGAAGCTAAAGGATTTGTTCGAGTCACTAGGGCCACGATTCAGGCCAAAAGAAAACAACCATCTATGACCAATGTCCCTTCTGTGCCTTTGGATGGGGTTTTTTTTTCACATTGAAAAGAGTGCAAGCCTGTGAAATTATGTTGTAAAACGAAATATTGTGGATGAGAAAAAATTATCTGATCATACCCAAGAATGTGCTGAGCTTATGGTGTTGATTCAAACTGCTGGTCTTGAAATAATAGTTTTGATTTTGGGGCCTTACTATCCTCACCTGGTTCGTGAATTCATTGTGAATCTTTCCTCAAACTTTGCAGAATCAACTAGTTTAGATTTTTAGAGGTCACACATTAGGTGGCATGCTTTTGTTTTCACTACTGCGGATGAATCAATTTCTTTGTCATATTGTGCCTGAAACTGTGAAAGAACAATGTCCTTCTTTAAAAGATTTGTTGTTTGAGTTGACTAGAGTAGCATGTTCCACTTGGCCACGTAAGGGTCAACCTGAAGGAAATCGGAAGTGAGATTTCCATGAGCAGCGGAAGAATGATAATTCTAAATTACAATCATGAATAAAAAATACATTTACCGTCGTCTTCAAACAAGCGATTATGCGATTCATATAGAAATTACAACATGTAAAATACAAATGTACAATGAGAAAATCTCTACGCACAATGACAAAAGCATCTCCACGCTCCGTTGCGCACTCTGATCGCTCGAACAATAGCAACCACGACCGCTCGATATACACGACCACAACGAACACTTCGCGCTCATCCTCAACAAACGCCTCGGTCACTAACTCCTCCGCAACACGAACGGCCTCCACAGCACCATGAACGGCCTCCAGAAAACCTCGACGATGTCGAGTTGAGTCTGACATTACCAACAAGGTAACCTTAGTATTCTCGGTGTGAGAATCCAGAGGGTGGGCTCTGTTTGGACTTTGTATGAGGTAGACAAAGGAGGAAACACCGATCGTGTATACGACTGGGCAAGTGAGAGATGGCAGAGACCTATCATATAGGTCGATGCCCAATTGTTTAGATAAAGCTAAGTGATCGTCTAGCAAAAGTTATGCCATCGTTTAGCTCGGTTTGTCGCCTACAGACTCTACACGATCGTTTACTTTGGGCAATCGATCGTCTAGTAAAGCTATGTGATCGTTTAGTAAATACTGCACGATCGTTTAGCTCGCCCTGCATGATCGTTTAGCTTGCCCAACCGTCGTTTAGTAAATCTGTATTTACTTGACGACTCCGTGAGTTTCTTTTGCACGGAGAGAAAACTAAAAAAAAATTCAATCTTTTGTCAAATCTTCTTTTCAAAATAGGAAAACCATTTTCCTTTTAAACTCACGGTTACCATGATTCAATAACCACCCACTACTTTGGTTATTTAAAAGAAAAAGAATTAATTATCCAATAATTAATATTATTATAAACATAAATGATAACCAACTTATCATACTATATTTATAACCTATAGTTTTAATATTTCATCTCATGAAACATATAAACCATAGTTCTTTTTCTATTCCATGGTACTTAATGTAAATCTCATTTACATCAATACTCCACTAGATGTATCTCATACATCAAACCGATTATATCAAATATAATCAAAATACCTCTTGTTAATTTGAACATTTCAAATCAACATCAAGAACTGATCCTCAACTGAATTCATTGAGCTACAAGGGGACCTCATGGACCTGTAGCTCGAAGCTCCAACGGTACGTGAATAACTGACTAAACTCTTTAGTCACGGGATCCACCATCCGTTAACTGCCAGGACTCAACTAAAAACCGACAACTGAACTCTCCTTACCATAGATATATTATGTGTCCATCTTAACCAATGAGTAGTGCGACAACCCTTCACAGATCACCGTAAGTACAGCTGGGCCAATAATCGTTATGCCCCGTAGTTACATCTGTCTCCTTAAGTACCACTGATCCCTCTAATGAACATAGTTATAGTCTTACTATGACTGAGTCTTCTATTCCAAAGAGAAGCTGTGGCCACTATGTTCAAGCCCCGTAATCAGCCCTTAAGGGAGCAATCTCTCTACTTATTCCTACTTCGGGAAAGAAGTGAATTCCATCTTGTGGATTGAGTTCCCAGCTCCCAGATCAGACAAGTGATGCGTGTTGTTAGATGCGATGAAATAATGGAGTAGAATGCGATGGGGGAATATGCGTTGTGGATGCAAGTTTTCTCAGCAAGACCCAAGTATAAATCTTACTGAGTTGCCTGATAAGCCCATGGTCAAACATAGGGACTAAGGAAACAATATGAGTTGGTAATTTTAGATTACTTTATGGTAACAGGTAAATCAATGCATTGGTTGAGTGTTATTTAAAGTATAAAGTCTATGCAGCGGAGTTAAGAAAAGAGTTAATAATACGAAAGATGCGATGAGTATACAGGGAACGGGTTGAGAAGGGGTTTAGCTAACACTTCCTCGGATTGTATTCATGTTATGCGATCATGCTACATATATGCAACAACAAATCATCTCTCAATGCAAATGCTACGACTTCTAATTTTAGAACGCATGCGATGTTGCGATGGTGTCTATAGGACCTACGTTTAAGCCTCTATTCTTGTCTATGCGATGACGAATGACACACACATACACAAGGCGACCACATACTACTATAACCTATCTCTAGGCTACATGCGATACATGTTGACAAATAGAGCTTATCTCTAAGTCTCTATCTATTGCTTATGCAGATCTAATCTTGCTCTCTCGAGTCTAGATTCTAATCTAGCTCTCTCAAGTCTTAGGTTCTTTCTTTAGACTCTCTCTCGAGTAGCTTTAAAGGGTGATGGGCCCAACATAAGACAAGATGATCGCATGCAATGAAGATCCTAGGTCATGTTAGCTAAGTACTTCTCAACCCATTCGACAATTTTAGCTACTCATGCGTATTTTAAAGAGAGTGAACAGATGTAGAAATGCAAGTTCCATTCTATATATGAAATCAAAGTACAAAATGACAATGTGAAATAAAGATAAAGAGCCCGGTAGCAATTTTTTGCTTCCCAAGGCTTTTACACTGTTCTTCTCTACTATGCTCAAAAGTTATTCTTACTCTCGCAAGAGTCGACCATCTCTCTATTTTCCATGCTCCCTGGCACTCTCTCAAGTTGACTAGGACGATCTTCCGACGTCTTTTTCCTTCTCTCGCTTCCGCCTTTTAGGTATAAGAAAACTAAGAACAAGACTAACTATCGTCTATATGGTGAACTCTAAAACTGAACTAACTGAACTCCTTCAACGAAGGTGACCTTTGGTATTTATAGAGCTTCAGGGTGAAGAACTTTTTCTCTCGAATGATTGCACTGATGGGATGTCATTAATTCTCTGTCTGATGCTCCGAGTATTTGTCACCGAAAAGTTGAGTGTACTTACTACAGTATGTCGTTAATGGCTTGTCAACTTAATTCGGAATCGACCGTCATCAGCTTTCTGTCCCGTCATGATTTATTAAGCTTTCACCCAGATGCGCCCACCTTGATGTGCCAGCTCTATGTGGCCACTTTCTTGAACAGATTTTCACGAACGCAAACGATCGTATAGCCTTGTGGTCGCAATCTTTTATGCGCTCGAACGCTAATTTCCTTGGATCGCAATTTCACCTTGCGTCAACGCATTTTCCTGCATAAAATACATAAGTTAGCTGTTTTAATACGATGGACGCATGCAATCCCAATGTTGTAAACTTAATGGTTTTGGACGCAATATTATATAGTTTTACTGCCACAATCCTGCATTATTTTATATCTTTGCGCTGTAATAACGTGCATTTCTGCCCGTTATCACACCCCAAATTTAAAACAATGCTTGTCTTCAAGCATAGACTAAAGATTTTCTTTAGAAAGTTGACCGCCTTCATCATTCCTAGATTTCTCAAGGTTTCCTTATTCAAATCCTATGCACCAAAATCTCCTTAATTCTTATCCAGGTCTCTTCTTAAAATATTTCTAAAATTTAGGGACCGCAAGTTTAACCTTAAAAAAGACTTTACTAGTTTCAAGGGCATCACATGATTTATTTCATAAAAAAAAAAATCCAACTGGGGTATTTTAAAATGATTTTTATCCTTGCGTATTTTAGACATATATTTTTTTCTATGACCTTACGCCGATCCAAGTGCCTAGCCTTCGTTTTGGTTTGCCCCCACGTGTGTCATGCGAACATCCAACTACGAGCAAGGCATTCTTTCTCATTCTAAACTCATGCCCATTTGGCAGCGGAGTTGCAATCATTTATTTATGCGTTGATCACGATTCCTACCTTCGTTTTGATTTGCCACCACGTGTGTCATGCGGACATCCAACTATGAGTAGGATCTGATCGTAACGTTATGATGTTTTTTTTTTTTTGTAGAAACTAAAAATAACAAGGTTGAAAAATGAATACCGCACCCTTAAATTTAAATACAGCAATGTCCTCATTGCTGAAAGATTGAAAGAAGTCATGCGATGCTCTTAGGAAGTTTCGTAAAAAGTCAGTTTGAAAGAAAGCTGGCAGACCACTAACTTCTAGAAATATTTCATGAGTTGACTGTCCTAAAATTAAGTTGACTCTAGTATATATAAAAAAATAGAGGCATGTGTTTCATCATTGAAATCATAATTGGCAAAGAGAAATAATGAGGTGACTTACTCAATTAATCAATGTTAAATGATTGCACCGACTAAAGAGAATGCGATGATAAAATTATAAAAAATAAAATGCAATGTGATAATGCAAAATTTGGAATAGACAAATTCAAGGAAAGATACAACCTCCAAATTTGCTCTGTCGCCCGTTGGTTGTGAACGCATCCTTCTTTGCGGCAAACAGCTTTCTTCAATTGCGGTGGCGGAATAAGCTCGTCGCGTCTTTCGTGTAGCGCCTCTATAATCGTTCACCACGATCGTTGCAACGAAAATATTGAGAGGGTCAAATAAAAAAACAAAGTTAACAAAATTGTTTATCACGATCATTCACCACGATCGCAAATTTTATTTTATTTTTTTAAAAAAGACAAATATACGATAACAATTAAAATAAAGGTAACGAAAGTTCATGAATCATTGATAGGAGAAAGGATATTCCAAAAGAATTGCGTCCCTGATGAGTTTGAGTCGCATAGTAACGCAAGGACTGCTTATTTCAATATGGACTTTTCACGTCCAAGGCGATTTTCTCTTCTTTTCTCGGTCTTCTAGCATCTTGATTGCTTCAATCCGGAGCTTCTCCTCATTGATGTTCATTACGATCTCCCCCTTGTGCACATCAATTTGAGCGCGA
The DNA here is from genome assembly GCF_027475165.1 of Benincasa hispida. Taxonomy (NCBI): domain Eukaryota; kingdom Viridiplantae; phylum Streptophyta; class Magnoliopsida; order Cucurbitales; family Cucurbitaceae; genus Benincasa; species Benincasa hispida. Next base: position 25,630,893 of record NC_143478.1, read on the forward strand.
TCGATCGAGAGGAATGGTCGTTCCAATATGATGGGCGCATCTTCGTTCGCTTTATAGTCCAGAATGATGAAATCTGCTGGCAAGATGAATTTTTCAATTGAGATTGCGACATCTTTCAACTCTCCCTCGGGATGTATTCGGGATCTGTCCGCAAGTAGGAGAGTCTCTGTCGTGGGCTTGAGTTTGCCCATATTCAATCGTTTGAAGATTGATAGCGACATTAAGTTTATACTCGCCCCAAGATCGCATAGTGCTTGACCAATGTAGACCCCTCCAATTGAGCACGGTATCATGAAGCTTCCTGGGTCGCACATTTTTTGTGGGATCATAATATTTTGCGTTACTGCCATTGTAACGATCTTTTCTTCATCATTCTGTTTCTTTTTCAATCTTTGTGGGGATGGTGGTAGCTGTACTTCTTCTATCTCGTGTTTTAGAGGCTTGAAGGTGGATGCAACTTCTGGGTTCATCTTCTCGGGCTCTTCTGAATCATATGTCAACGGGTCCTCAGTTGTTAATGGCGCATCAAGGTGAAAGCATAATAAATCATGATGGGACGAAAAGCTGATGACGGTCGAATCTGAATTTAGTTGACAAGTCGTTAACGACACACTCTAGCAAGTACACTCAACTTTTAGTGGCCATTAATCGGCGCATCAGAGTAGGAGATTTAATGATCGCCCATCATTGCAATCATTAGAGAGAAAAGCTTCTTCACCTTGAGCTCTATAAATACCGAAGGCCACTATCGTTAAAAGAGTTCACCATATAGAAGTTAGATCATATACAAGATAGATAACCGTTAGTCTATTCATAGTCATTTTCGTACTTAGAAGACGGAGTTGAGCTAAGAGAAGAAGACGCCGAGAGATCATTCCCGGATAGCTTGAAAGACTGCCTGGAAGCGCTACAAACAAGAGAGGGCCAACACTTGTGAGAGCAAGGATATTCTTTTGGGCAGAGTTGGAGTGAAAAGACAGTGTAAAAGGCCATGGGAAGCAAGACATTGCTACCAGGCTTCTTATCTCTACATTCTATTGTTATTCTGTAATCTGTATTTAATCTATAGACAATGGAAATCTCATTTTAACTTATGTTCAATCTCTCCATACTTCGCATGAGTAGCTAAATTTTTGAATGGGTTGAGAAGTACTTAGCTAGCATGACCTAAGATTTTCACTTTATGCGATCATCTTGTCTTATGTATGCGTTGTTCACCCTTTAGAAATGCTCAAGAGAGTGGTCTAAAGATAGAATCTAGGCTTGGGAGAGTCAGATTAGAACCGCATAAGCAAGAGATAGAAACTTAGGAATAAGTTCTATTGCTATTAACACATTGCATGCACCCTAGAGATAGGATATGATAGTATGCGGTCACCTTGTATATGTGTGCATCATTCATCATCACATAGACAAGAATAAAGACTTAGACATAAGTCCAATCAACTTTTTCGTATACATTGCATGCATCCTGGAAATAGGAATTACGAAATTTGCATTGGAAGATGACATGCTGTTTTTTGTATGTAGCATGATCGCATAACTTGAACGCAATCTTAGGAAGTGTTAGCTAAATACCTTCTCAACCGATTCATCCCATACTCATTGTAATTCTCGATTTCATCAACTCTTTACTCGAATCCGTCGCATAGGAAATATACTCAAACAAAACACCATCCAATTTATTTGTTTTTGCCACTGCAAAGGAATCAAATTTACTGTGGCATAGTAACTCAGTAGTCCCTGTGTTCGACCCTAGACTTACCAGTAAACTATTGAGATTTATACTTGAATCTTATTAGGAAAACTTGCATGTGCAACGCATAACAAATCACTGCAATTTCATACCATTATTGCATCACATTTACAACGCATCACCCTCTTTCCAGCGAGAACTTCCTTGCAAAGGCTCGATTTAAGAAACTAGACTCATAAGCTTTTTAATGGTACCAAGTTCGTCTGATTTGCTTGAAGAAATCGTCTAAAACGAGCTCTTGAACTTCTCTTCCCTTCTATACTATCGTCCAACCCTTTTTGCATGAAATCTCCTTAAGCCACCTCACCCACTAGTGGAGATTAAGGGCCGAGATTAAGCCATCTGTCCAGATAACTAAAAGAAAAGTTTAAAACTGATCGTTTCAAGCAAACTCGATCCTCGCTGGAAAAACTCGATGGAGAAGGGTCATTACTCGATGGAAAATTTGATGGCTCTATGTTGAATACTCGATGGGAAGGACTCGATACTCGATGGGATACTCGGTGCTGGATGGCTTACTCGATGCAGTTCCTTACTCGATCGCTCATACTCGATGCGCGACTCTTCCTCGCTTATACCCGACGCTCGACCCTTCCTCGATCGCTTATATTCGACTCTCGACCCTTTCTTATACTCGACGCTTGACCCTTCCTCAATTGCTTATACTTGGCACTTGGCTACATTTACTTGATGTCTGTCTTATGCTTACTCGATGCTCAGTCACCCCTCTTCACGACCAACACTTAGCAAGAAATTCTTTTTGCAAAGCTAGATTAATAAGTATCCGAGAGCTAAGTTCCCATACTTAAACATTTTTTTCCTTCTTCAAACTTATCCTTTACCTCAAAACGCACATTTCTAATGTAACTTAAATATTTAACCCCATCACTTTGCTTAACTCAAACAATAAACATAATTAAAAAGGGAAAGAAAGGTGGAGTTTTACAAGCACTGTGCGAAGTCCAGCACAAGGGTCCTTGACACATCCAACTTGCATGCGAGCTTGAAGTGTCTTCACCATGCATGGTCTAACGCATAGCCACCTTGAGATGCTATTCTGGCCTTTTTCATGTCCTATTATGCATCCACCTCACCCTAGGCTCGACCGGAACTTCATTTGGTTGAGCCACACCTCATTTTGCTGTCAATCCGACCTTACTCTTTAAGTTTTCAAGTTAACACATACTAACCTAGGTTGGGCACATGGTTGCATCATAAACAACCCTCTATGCATCCAACGTCTCCTCTATGTGTCCATAAGGTGCTTCCTAAGAAGCACAAACACAGATACGGATACGATACGATACGACCATACGTTAATTTCTAAAAAACTAAGATATGGATACGTTGAAGATACGTTATATATACACACACACACATACACAATATCTAATTAATTGCTATAATACTTATTTTAAGTTAGATTAAAATAGATTCAAGAAAAGAGTGAAAACTTGAAAAAAAATCCAGTAATGTTGAATAATTGTTGAGCAACTAGAGTAGACGGTAGGAAAGAAGTAGAAGATGAAGATTGAAGAATGAAGTTGAGGATGAAGAGGGTGTGAATCATGATTTGAATAGTGAGAGAGAAGGGAAGAATGAAGATTTAATTATGTTTCAGGTTTTTTTTTAATTTTTTATGTTTGATCATTTTTAATTTATTTTGTTTTGGATTGCTAAATTTAAGTGAACTTTTATGTTTGGAAGTGATTTTAAAATGGTTGAAATCATTTTTGTCATTTTCAAAATCTATGAAACATGTTTAATTCTTCAAAACTAATTTTGATGATATGAAAATTGCATTTAAAAGTGTAAAATTAAAAATAAATTAATTTTGAGTAATTAAAAATGTGTTTCTTAGTGATTTTAAAAATGAAAAAGGTGATTTTTGATGATTTTAAAATCACTCCTAATAACATACACTAAAATAAGATAGGTTGTGGGTTGGGCTTTTTAAATGGTTGAGCTTAAATTTGAAAAAAAAAAAATTGACCCACGTATCCCCTTCACGTATCTGGAAGCAGATACGCGTATCTGAAACTTAAAACTAAAAATAAAAAATCAGATACTTCAAATCAGGTATCGGACATGTATCTACCATATATCTGGACGTATCCGTATCATATCCGTATCTGATACCGATTCTCTTCACAATTAGAAGTATCTGTGCTTCCTAGGCATGCTTCCAACACAAGGTCCCCTAGGTTTGGACGTATGGTTTCTTAACTATGTCACCAACTTGACTTCTACTCACCATATAGTTCCCTTTTTGGCCTATAGCAAGGGCATGCACCCACCTTACATTTTCCCCCTCCTAGGTATGCGTCCACTAAAGTTCTTGGGCTTTCTTGGTGTAACTTCCTCCTAAGGGTTTGTCTTATGCTTCCATCTTGCTCCTCATAGATCCATAATGAAATCCATAAGATCTCTTATGCACCCAACTCCAACCTCATGCGCCAATCCTTCTTCCTCTTCCTTTTCCCTTGGTTTCCATTCTTCTCAACACATAGCTTACTCCCTCAAACTCAAGGCATAGCCATGTCCCCTTTGTCTCACCCCCCCAAGAAATGCATCCACATGGCCATTGATGCGCTTAATATTCCCTCTATACGTCCAATACCTTATCCAGGCGTCCAATACTTTCCTCTTTAGGTTTTTCTCTACTTGTGGTGTCCTATATTGTTCAACACTTAGCCAATTTCTCTCCTAGATTACCCTATACGCCCGTTATGCCTTCCCTATCTGCCCATTAGGGTTGTTGCATTTTTGTAATTGAGCAAGACGTTTTTCTGTACTCTGGCTGTTTATTCTATATCGTGTTCTTGCCTGTTTGCTCACTATTTCACTGTGCATGTTCTTCATCCGTTGAGTGCAATACTTTGAAGAGTTTCAAAGTCTTAGGGGGAGCCTAAGCCATTGTTGCCAGAGAAGAGATTCTCAGTCCTAGGGGGAGCTTAAGATTCAGCTTCAAAGAAAGAGTTCTCTATCTTAGAGGGACTTAATAGTTGTCGATGAAGGGAGTTCACTGATCCAAGAGGAAAATAATCAAGTTGAGAGGAGTCTCACACACTGTCAGATGCCGAAGTGTCAGATGTTAATATTAACATACTTAGGGGGAGCCTAAGTTTAGAGGAGGAGTCTCACATTTAAGGGGAGCCTAGGTGTAGTGTGCTTTAAGCTCTATGTGAGCCACTGTAGTAGTTAGTGTATTATATATAAGTACTACGTTGTAAATTGCTTAACTCTTTAATATTAGTAGATTATCTTTCTTAGGCTTTTTGCTCCCCGGACGTAAGTGTGAACTAGGTTACCAACTGTTGTGTGCTTTTACTTGGTTACTTGTTGTTGGTATTTTTGTTGTTACAGTTGTTGTCAGTACTTTTGGTTTAACATATGTATATCGAATGACGAGTCACCCTAGTGCTTTTTTACCTTCGATTTAAAAAATGGTGAAACAGTCATCATTATTGGCAGGAGTATTCAAATGACCCAAACAACTTAGACTACCCAAGCCAAATTCTAAGGATTGGGTTAGGTTAGTTTTAACTTTGGGTTGGGTTTGGTTACACTTTTAAAAATTCGGGTTGACCCAGCCCAGAATATATATATATATATATATATATATATATATATATGGATTTTGATATTTAACATTTGAGTTTTATGAAATTTTAATTATTAATATGTGTTGAACACAAACTTAAGTATTTTTAAGTTAATGAAAAAGAAAAGAAAAAAATAATAATAACCCGAAAACTCATTTCGGGTTGGTTTGGGTTGGGTTGGAAAACCTATTCGAGTCATTTGTGTAGCCAACTCGAATTTTTAGGTTGGTCCAAAAAATTTCTCCAACCCTATCCATGTACACCCTTAATTATTGGATTAAAGAGATGATTGATATGAATGATGATGAAAAACACGGTTGAAAAAAAAAACTCTTAGATTTGCTTTTTTCTTGCAAAATTGAAGCTTATGTTATCTAGATGACTTAAAGGAGGTGTTTGTTTTGGATAAAACATTGATAGAATAAATGGTACTTTCTTTTTGTACTTAATTATCGATAAATAAAAAATATAATTTTTTGTTGTATTATTATCATTTATTTTATTTTATTTTCTTTGCATTTATCAAGCTCTCTCAATACTAGCTTCAAGATTTTACATTTCTCTATCTTGAAATATTATATCTCAATTCTTCTAAAGAACACAAGAATTTTAATAATAAAATATTTATTATAAAATATAAAACTACAATTAAATTTATGTTTTTCCCCCTCTTAATCCTATTAATCTTCTACATTGTTTTTATACTTTTCTCTATTTTAATTTTATTTGTTGAGCTAAAGTTCTCAACTAGTGTAGTAGATTACTAACCATTACAATTTTCAAAATGACATTTAGCAATCTTCAATTTGTGAGAGGTAAATTTATTTTAAAAAAGTTATATTATACACAAATCGTAATTTTGTTTTAATATAAAATATATACTAAAGAAAAACAAAAATAAATGAGGCTTAAATCTCTCTCATTCCAATTTTTACAAATAATTTAATTAAATTTAATAATTAATTCACTAACAAGTTATTTCTTAATCCCTACCTTCAAAACCATTTAATAGCCACACATATTAGAAGTGTATAATTATCTTCTACAAAAATCATACATAAATATAAAAATATATTATAAAAGTTTGATTTTAAAAATAAAAAAATCATGTATAACGAATGTGAAAAAGGAAAAAAAAAAAACTAATTAAATTAAAAAAATGGGTGAAAAACTTCACACACTCACACTCACATACTCATGTTAACATAAACATGATTTACAAAAGAAACAATAATAACATTTTTTAATCATAATTGCTCTTTTAAACTATTAAAAGAATGCATTATCTTTATTTTTAAGTTGCAAAACAATAAATATAATATAGTTTAATTTTTTAAATTAAAAGGATACTATTTAAATTTTAAAAACTTTTCTACTTATTAATTAAAAACTACTAATAAGCCCTTTTTTTATTCTTAAATATAATTATGATCATTGATAAATGAAGAAAAAAAGTAAAATAATAGAATATGAAACTTTTTTTTTACATTTACTAGATTGTCTTTATTGTTTAAAGTAGTTGCATAACAATAATAATAAAAAAAATGAAATATCTTTTTTTTTTTCAAAAAATATACAAATAAAAAGAAAAAAAATCTTAATACACTAAGAACATTATTTAAAAATTATTTATGAACATTTTTAAGGCTTAAATATATTTATAATCATGGATGAAAAATGAAAATATAATCGTATAGTATGAATGACCTTTTATTCTATTTATTTTAAAGAAACTAATGACACTTCATAAAATTTAATATAGGGTTTGATATAAAAGTTTTGTAATTCTTAATTTCCCACTCTTATTAGAAAATATTCATTTTTCATATATTGGATTACAAGTAATAGGTTTTCCATAATTTTAAGGTCTTTCTCATTACCGTTATTACTGGTTAATTATTTTATAACTAATGTTTTTTTTAAAAAAAAAATCGTAAAGGAGACTCCCTTCACACAAAGAGTCTGAAAACTAAAAAAAGAGAAGGTAGCTTTCTTTATTTTAAATACATCAATAAAAAATCACGTACATATGTTTTAATCCCTAAATTTCTTGGGTTATATCTGTTTTTACTTTAAATTTTCAATTTTCTCAAATTAGACTACAAACTTAAATAAGTATTGCATTTTCTAGCTTTAGTTCCATATTCATTTGTCCACTAATTTCAACCAAAAATGTAAAAAGCTTCATAAACTCACAAAAATAAGTTTCAAACAATGTATAAATTAATTATTAAATAATTTTACCAAATTCATAATTTTTTTTTTTTTAAAAAAAAACTCTCTCTATACATATGTTTTATAATTAGGAAACTTTTTAAAGGATATTTGGAAAAATAATTTATTAGAGGGTTAAAATTACAACATTTTTACAAAAGAAATAAGTTTAAGATTATGATTACAACAATTATCTATATTTAAAGTGATGAAATTAAAATTTTAAGATAAAAATAGATATAGTTTTGACGAATTTAGGGATGGAATTATTATTTTTTTCTCTAAACTTGAACTTGATAATGGAAGAATCCTTCCATTTTTTTGAAGAACAAAATTGATTCAAAGTAGGAAAAGTGAGAGAACATCTATTCGTATTTGAAAGGAATGTGATAAAGAGATTCTCTTTCAAAGTATCTCTCCAAGTTTTCCCAATTTACATGAAGTTCTTTTTTTTTTTTGGGATATAATTCAACTGATTTAGATAAACATCATTTATTTATTGACTAAAAGATTAGAGATTGGAATCTCTCCACCCTCACATGTTGTTGAACTAAAAAAAATGGGAGATTTATTAATGATTTTACTAATAATTCATCCCAATTCGACTCTACACCCTAAATAAAGACTTACTAAGTCAACTTAACTTTACAATTCAAACACAGATAATTATTGCCAACTCAATTAATCTAAGTCCAAATGCACCTTTACAAACAAAAGGAGAAAAACAATCAAAACAATTTACGAGCCAATTTGGTTAAACACTATGGGTTTTCATACAAATATTTAATACTCATATTTATTTTACAAATTTTACTTCTTAAGACAATAGTATTATTATCTAGGAAACTTTAAAACTCATAGAACGTGAGTATTCTAATAAGCTCTATATAAATGAGACAATAAAAAAGTATAACCTAATTAATAAAGTAGTTGGTTGTTTTTAATTATAGAAAATTGTTGAAAAATAATTTTAAATATAACAAAATTTTGATGGATAGTGATAAACACTAGTAGACATCTATCAGTTTCTATCATTGTTATTGATAGATGTCTATTAGTGTCTATCACTGATAGACAATGATATTTTGCTATATTTGAAAATATTTCCAGCAGTTTTACCATTTAAAACAATTACCCTAAAGTATTAATATTCATTCTACACTATTTTTAATTCATTATTAAATATCAATATATTATTTAAACTCAATACAATTTTAATTAATATACTCATAATTGAGTTTTATGTTATCTTAACTATTTAATATAAAATTTTATTATTAATTATTAAAATTCTACTGCATTAATACTCATTTAATTATCTTTATATTATAAATGTAATATATATTATAATATATTATTTAGTATAGATATCCATAACCTATATAGATTATCAAATATCACAAACCTCCCATTAAATTTCACATTGTAACATGCACCCTCCATTGAATTTTATGTTGTAACATATACCATTTCATGTCCTATAAATAATGGTGTATGGTGCTTTTGTAAGACACAACACAATTGAGTTCAATATTTGTTCTCTCCAATCTTTTACTTTGCTTCTTTTGTTCTTGTTTTGTTTATGAATTGTTCTTATTTTCACAACACGTTATCAACACGACTCTACCACTTTCATTTGCAATAGTTTTACCATGACAAATCTTACCAAGTTAGAGTTTCTAGCACTTTATATCAATGGTAAATTATTTATCATGGGGGCTTGATCCTAAAATTCATTTGGATGCCATGAATCTTGGAGAAACGATTAAAGAAGAAAATAAGACTTCTAGTCAAGAAAAAGCAAAAGTCATGATTTTCCTTCGACATCATTTTCATGAAGGACTAAAGATTGGATGCACCTAAGGTTGCAAGATTTTAAATCAGTAAGTGATTACAATTTCACATTATTTAAAATTAATTCATAATTGTTGTTATGCGGAGAAAAAATTATTGATGAAGATACGTTAGAGAAGACATTTTCAATATTTCATACCTCGAATATGCTTATGCATCAGCAATATTGAGAAAGAGGTTTTAAAAGGTATTCTAAAGTTATATCATGCTTTCTCGTGGCTGAACAAAAAAATGAGCTATTAACGAAAAACCATGAATCTCGACCAATTGGAGCAACACCATTCCCTGAAGCGAATGCCGTAATTTCAAATAATCATGGTTGAGGTTGAGGTCATGGTCGTGGTCGTGACCGCGGTAGAAGAAGAAATAATTATTCTTTTTATTGTAATAATTATTCATATTTCAAGAAAACCACAAATACTGATGATCATAAAGGGAAAGCACTACAAAATAAAAGCTCTACGTGTAATGAACCGACTCCCTTGGATTCAAGCTAGGTTGTTATTATAAGCATGCATGCATGAAATTCAAAATGACAGCTTAATAAAAATCTGATAAAAGATGTAAATTAAATAATTTCATTAAAACAGAATATTTGAAATCCAAGTCACTAGATACCCATCACAAAATCATAACACCAATCTAGAAAACTTCCTTAAAAGTAAAAAATGCAAATAACAAAACTATGAATTTTAAATGTCAAGACAAGAAACTAAAATATAGAAAAATCCTGAAAACATGAGCGGAAGCATATAACTAGTCCTAGTAGCTCGATCATAGATTTCGCTTGTCATTCGGCAGTGCGTCTTTACCCTTACATAAAAATAAACATGAGAAAGGATGAGTATAAAATACTCAGTAAGTAACCCCACTACTAAGGTCAGGCTAGACATCATGTTCTTTAGATGCCATACACTAGTGGGATATACATAATAAAGGAAATCGAAAACGAAGATTTCCACGAGCAGCGTAAGGATCATTCCAATTACAATTGTATATGAATTTTACAATTACAAACACAAATAGAAACATACGGTTATGCAAAATACATAAATTACAACATGCTATACAAATGATCAAGGACAAGAGTAACACACTTTTGAAGACTCATCTTCAAGCTCCTTGATCACGAATGCTCGATCACAGCAACACAGAGACACACGAGCGCTCGTCCAACACGACCGCTACACTGCACGAATTTCGCATACTCGAACTAAGTGATCGCCAAGGTCACGAACAGTCCGAACACCACAAACAGCCTCCACAGAACCTTGACAGCGTCGAGTTGAGTATGACACCACCAAGAAGACTACCTTGGTATTCTTGATGTGAGAGTCCAGATAGTGGGCTCTGTGTGGACTTGGTTTGAGATCGAAAACGGGAAGAAACCACAATCGTGTAAATGGTTGAGCAAGGGGGAGATGGAAGAACCTAGGTCGATGCCTAATCGTTTAGGAAAAGCTAAGCTATCGTCTAGCAAAAGCTATGCTATCGTTTAGCTAATTGCTTAGCTGAGTATCTATCGACAACTAACACTCCACGATCGTTTAGCTCATCCAAGCTGCCGCTTAGTAAATCTAATTTAATTGACAACTCACCGTGAGAATTTTTCCAAAACACTCAGGAATGAGGTCGTGTCACCTATGGTTGTTTAGATGAGTTGTAAGTCTCCAGTATCAACGGCGTTATATACAGAGTCTAGTCATCTCATGGTCTGATCTTATACAAACTCTTTGTATAGGACACCCTCACTTGCATGTCTCCACATGAATGGTTAGGATCTACCACTTGTAGTATTTTACAACACTTGCAAACCTCTACAAAGCTGGTCGTATCTGTAGTGTCACCAGGATCAGGTATCTCACCTTAATCCTTATACTACAGACTTATTTAGGTTATCATTTAAGGCATGATCCACTTGTATATCACATATACATGCTTAAGTTTACATAAGATAACCATGAAACTTTGTTTATTGGATATGAGTAAATGTCTGAATGAAATGATTGTTATTTTATTCATAAAACAATGTGTATAATTACAAACAACGAAACTCTAAAAGAATTAAGACACCAGTCCAAACAATCTCCCACTTGTCCTAATGCCTCGGGAAACTAATGTACAATACAATATAAAACATGCACAATATACAATAAACTAGGGCATACCTCAGTATCATCTCCCACTTGCCCTAGACAAGATGTCGTATGTCCCGTAGACTCAGACTCTCCAGGTGACCTTCGAACACTTTAGTTGAGGGCCTTTGTAAAGGGATCAACAACATTGTGCTCCGACGTGATCTTCGTGACTATCACATCACCGCGATGTACAATCTCCCTGATCAAGTGGTATTTTCGCTCTATATGCTTACCCCGATGATGACTCTGAGGCTTCTTTGAATTTGCTACAGCCCCACTGTTATCACAATACAGAGTGATAGGCAAATCCATATTTGGAACAACTTTTAAATCTGAAAGGAATTTCCTCAGCCAAACAGCATCCTTAGCTGTTTCACAAGTGGCTACGAATTTGGCTTCCATAGTGGAGTCCGCGATGCATCATTGCTTGATGCTTCGCCATACTACAGTTCCTTCATTCAGAGTGAAAACTGACCGTGATGTCGATTTGTGAGAATCTCTATCGGTCTGAAAGTCAGAGTTTGTGTATCCTGTAAGGATCAGATCCTTATCTCCATACAGAGCATGTAGTCCCTCGTTCTCCGAAGATACTTGAGGATCGTCTTGACCGTCGTCTAATGATCAAATCCTGGATTGGACTGATATCGACGAACAATCCCTACTGCATAGCAAATGTCGGGTCTGGTACACAACATTGCATACATTAAGCTTCCTATAGCTGAAGCAAAGGGAATCCGTCTCATCTTCTTAAACTCTTGAGGTGTCTTAGAACATTGATCCTTAGACAAAACGATTCCATGCCTGAAGGGTAATAAACCCCTCTTGGAATCCTGTACCTAATCAATATTTGATCGATGTACATGTCTGAGACAAGGTTAACTGTTTGTTCTTACGATCCTGAATCATCTGAATCCCTAGAACATATTGTGCCTCACCCAAATCTTTCATTTGGAACTCAGCTAGCCATTTCTTAATGTCAGTCAGATACCCTACATCATTTCCAATGAGTAGGATATCATCCACATACAGTACCAGGAAAGCTACTGAGCTGTTGATAATCTTCTTGTAGACACTAGGCTCATCAACGTTCTGATCAAAGCCAAACGACTTAACCACAGTGTTAAATATGATGTTCCATGATATAAATGCTTGTTTCAGCCTATAAATGGACCTATTAAGTTTGTAAACTTTTTGCTCTTGATCTGGAACAATGAACTCCTCTGGTTAAGTCATATAGATGGTCTCTTCAAGATTATCATTAAGAAAGGCAGTTGATGCGTTAGAAAAGGAGAGGAAAATAAATATGCAACTTATGTTATGCGCTGATCTCCATGAGTCGATGGTCATGCATTGGACTAGAAAATATACAATATGCCTCATGTATGCGATGACCATACATTCTTGCCACAGGTTTTCTCGCTTTCTCGCCAAGTATAACGAGAACGCAAGTTTCTCGGGATGATTCGAGGTCGAACACAGGGACTTGTAACTCAATGTTTGTGAAGTAATACATTTGAGGCAATGAATAAAAGTAAAAAGATAAAATTAAAGGATTATACGCTACTCCTACTCCTAACTAAACAGATTGAGCAATGGAAGTTTAACTATGAGAATGATAAAGATGCAGCAGTCGTTAACACATAATCATGTTCATTATGTTAGGTCGCCCGAGTAATCCCAGCTCGTCACACTAACGCATCGTCCACCTCTCGGTGGCTAGTCACATGTTTATATCTCTATAATGCATGGTTGCGTCAAGCATAAGATCGTGCCTATCTCTAGGAACAATGCATAATTTGCTTTAGTGTGTTCCACTACTCATCCTCTCAAGCTGTTAGTTGCGGCTAATCAGCTCATAGACAAACATTGCAACAACCCATAGACAAGCGTTGCTACAGCTTCACACCAAGTGAAGAGGATTAACTCACTATACTCACATAACGCACACCTTTCGGTGAGTTGCTACATGCGTTCTATCTCTAGGCTACATGATTGAGTATGCGATCACCTTTGATAACTAAACGATGAAGGTAAACGATGACAAAAATGAAGAAGATGAAGAAGATGGCATCGAAGGAATTAAGATATGCATTGATTACAAAATGTATTAATGTCTTAAGCCAAGATGTAATACAATACAGAGACAAGAGGAGAAATGGAAGGCTAAATGAAAACGATATCTTGCTTTTCATCCGAAATGCATCAAGGCTGCTGATGGCGCCATGGATGGATGATGAAGAAGTCTCTCTCTCAAGCTCTATCTCCGACGAAAACTCCGGTCGTCACTCGAAATGAGTTGTGGAGGTGAAGAATCCTCAAAGAAAATCTCATTCATGCTCTCATCTGTGATCTCAAGCATCTGCCTTAAGGTAGAAGCTCAGATGCTTTGAAGTGAAGGTCCAAGGTGTTATTTATAGAGCTTAAACGCCGACAACGTTCATGATTGCGTTCTACCTCACTACTACTTTTGTCGCGGTATGGGCAATGTCAACATCATCTTATCTTGTTGATACTCCCAAGGTATGTGTTCATGCTTGTTTCTTCTTGAAGTATCAACACATTCCACCCACCTTGTGATCGTTCTCTTATCATGGCTATCGTTATGTAATTGCAGCATTTCATGCAACGAACTGGTCTTCATGAAGATCAATGCATGTGATCAACTTTGCGATGGTCTAGGATCAACGCATGCGATGTTCTAGGATCAACGTTAGCGCAAGGGAAAATCATACAAACTCTAATACATGCGATCAACTTTGCGATGGTCTAGAAAATGCGTTCATTGTAAAAAAAATATATATATATATAAAATAAAATAAAATAAAACATAAAAATTTTTCATACAAACTCCAATATCAGCGCAAGAGAAAATCAAAATCCCAACCTGATAAGAGTTAAGTCATGAAAGGAATGTTCGCATGACACCTGTGGGAGCAAGCCAAAATGAAGGTCGGTTTCCAAGAACGACGCAATATGAAAAGAGAAAAAAAATGAGAGAAAAATAAAAGAATGTAAGAGACAACTCCTCTGACCAGAGAAAGTTAAACTTAGCTGAAAATCAAGAGTTGAAGTTGAGATTGGCACACAACCGTAGTTGGATGTTCGCATGACACCCGTGGGAACAAGCCAAAACGAAGGGTGTAACCATGATCAACAGTCTCTAATAAAATACCGCAAACTAGACCACCGTATACAGACGCACCAAGTTGTTTTTGCATGAAGAGGTAAACATTCTTTTCAAAACAAGAAGAGAATTTTTTTAATAGAGATTTGTTGTATAAAAGAATAAAGTAGGGCATGTTTATGAATTATTAAAGGATAGAAGGAAATTGCATTGTTAAGTAATGTTGCCTAGGTGGAGCATTTAGAGCAACCAATCGACGCAAAATTGAGGATAAGAATTGAGCGATATTGCCTTAGTTGAAGATATGCTTGAGGACAAGCATATATCTAAATTTGGGGGTGTGATAACTTGTAGAAATACAAGTTATTTATACTGTTTTATTTAGATGTTGCGGCTAAAAGAAAGGAAAGTTGCGTCGATAGTATAGAAATTGGCTAAGAAATGCGAAAATTATAAAATGTCGTCAAGACACCTACTAACACCATTGCGATGGTAGAATAGAATGTTTCAGTTTCTGTTTGCAGGAAATCAGTCACCGCATGTGTTCATGGTTTAAAGATACAGTGAACAACGCATCTACGTAGCATTGCGCCCATCAATCAAGAACGAGGAAATGATCAACGCAATGATGGCGCATGCGACAATCGATCAAGAGCTCTAGCGATCAATGCAATTTTAACCGCATGCGGTAATAAAAAAACAACACCACATGTGGCGATAGATGGAAGATGTGAAGAGCAACGCATTTGCGGAAGATTCTAACAAATGTACAACTTTCAGTTGTGCATTTCTGACGGGTTGATTGCGTAACAGAAGGAATTTTCCATTCCGCCATTTCAGGAACTACCATAACTATACAGTGGGGACCACAAATTCAAAGAGCCGAGGCCTCGCCTATAAATAGCTTCTTCAAATTCGTTGAAAAAATATACAGATACAGATATTGGTACATACATGAATACATACTGGTACATACATGAATACATGTATGCGATGACCATACGTTCCTGCCACAAGTTTTCTCGCTTTCTCGCCAAGTATAATGAGAACGCAAGTTTCTCGGGATGATTCAAGGTCGAACACAAGGACTTGTAACTCAATGTTTGTAAAGTAATGTTTTTAAGGCAATGAATAAAAGTAAAAAGATAAAAGTAAAGGATTATGCGCTACTCCTACTCCTAACTAAACAGATTGAGCAATGAAAGTTTAACTATGAGAATTGATAGAGATGTAGCAGTCGTTAACGCATAATAATGTTCATTATGTTAGGTCGCCCGAGTAATCCCAGCTCACCACACTAACGCATCGCGCACCTCTCGGTGGCTAGCCGCATGCTTATATCTCTATAATGCATGGTTGCATAGAGCATAAGATCGTGCCTATCTCTAGGAACAATGCATACTTTGCTTTAATGTGTTCCACTACTCACCCTCTCAGGATGTTAGTGTTGGCTAATCAGCTCAAAGACAAACATTACAACAACCCATAGACAAGTGTTGCTACAGCCTTAGACCAAGTGAAGAGGATTAACTCACTATACTCGCACAACGCACACCTCTCGGTGGGTTGCTACATGCGTCCTATCTCTAGGCTACACGATCGAGTATGCGACCGTCTTTGATAACTAAACGATGATAAAGATGAAGAAGATGAGAAGATGGCGTTGAAGGAATTAAGATATGCATTGATTACAAAATGTATTAATGTCTTAAGCCAAGATATAATACAATACAGAGACAAGAGGAGAAATGGAAGGCTAGATGAAAACAATCTCTTGCTTTTCATCCGAAATGCATCAAGGCTGCTGATGGCACCATCGATGGATGATGGAGAAGTCGCTCTCGAGCTCTATCTCCGACGAAAACTTCGGTCGTCACTCGGAATGGGTTGTGGAGGTAAAGAATCCTCAAAGAAAATTTTCCTCATGTTCTCATATGTGATCGCAAGCATCTGCCTTAAGGCAAAAGCTCGGATGCTTTGAAATGAAGGTCCAAGGTGCTATTTATAGAGCTTAAACGCCGACAACGTTCATGATTGTGTTCTGCCTCACTGCTACCTTTTTTTGGTATGGGTAATGTCAACATCATCTTATCTTGTTGATACTCCCAAGGTATATGTTCATGCTTGTTTCTTCTTGAAGTATCAACGCATTCCAACCACCTTGCGATTGTCCTCTTATCATGTCTATCGTTCTGTAGTTGCAGCATTTCATGCGATGAATTGGTCTTCATAAAGATCAACACATGCAATCAACTTTGCGATGGTCTTGGATCAACGCAAGCGATCAACTTTGCGATGTTCTAGGATCAACGCGTGCGATCAACTTTGCGATGTTCTAGGATCAACGCGTGCGATCAACTTTGCGATGGTCTAGGATCAACGTGGGCGATCGATTCCTACAATGGCTGCAAAAATACACTTTAATGCATAATAACACATGATATAAGGTTTGTGAGGATTTTCAGTGTTGATTGACGCAAGCTCACTTTTCCACATGAATCCTTGGTATTATTAATGCATATTCTACTTATTAACCCTTATAATTCTAAGTAAAAGGCTACAATAGCTTGTATTTCTACGAGCTATCAGCAGTCTTGACGTCCATTTGCCATATTTCATAATCATAAAATGTGGCTATGGACAGGAGAATCCTAACAGACTCGAGCATGACAACAGGTGAGAAAGTTTCCTCATAGTCAACTCCCTCAACTTGGGTATAACCCTTTGCCACGAGTCGAGCCTTAAAGGTTTGCACCTTTCCATCTACACCTCTATTTCGCTTATAGATCCACTTACACTCAATAGGTCTTACCCCATCAGGTGGATCAACAAGCTCCTATACGTTATTGAAGTACATAGACTCCATTTCCTGGTTCATGGCTTTAACCCATTCATCTTTGTCAACATCTTCCATTGCTTTCTTAAAAAACAATGGATCCTCGACCTCATCATTCGAAATGACGTTTTGGGCTTCAGTCAAACCCATGTAGCGATCTGGTGGGTTCATAACCCTCCCACTACGTTGAGGCAGTCTCAACTCCTAAACTGGTTGACTAGATGTTTTGACCTCAACAACTCTTGTTAATCTGTCGGCCTGTTCAATAACTCTTGTTGAACTCTCAATAGTTTCAGTCTCACTTGAAATCTCACACAAAATGAACTTATTCTATGGCTTATGATCCCTCGTGTGGTCTTCTTCCAAGAAGATAGCATTTGTAGAAACAAACACTTTGTTCTCACTTGGATCATAGAAGTATCCACCTCTCGTTTCCTTGAGGTAGCCTACAAAGAGGCAAACCTTCGAACGCAGTTCTAACTTCTTTGGGTTAGTCACTAGCACATGTGCTAGACAGTTCCAAATTCTGAAGTGGCGTAAACTACCTTCACGGTCTCTCCACAACTTAAAAGGTGTTTTAGAAACATTTTTCAAGGGAACATTGTTCAGGATATAGTATGCAGTCTCCACTGCAAAACCCCTCATCATAGACTGAACCATGTCCAATAAGGTTCTATTTCTCCTTTCTGATACACCATTCTGCTGAGGTGTACCAGGGGCCGAGAGTTGGGATGCAATCCCATGTTCTATCATATAGTTTTGGAATTGGAGGTCCATATACTCTCCACCACAACAAGGTTTTGTTTCTCCTTTCTGATACACCATTCTATTGAGGTTTTGTTTCTCCTTTCTGATACACCATTCTATTGAGGTGTACTAGGGGCCAAGAGTTAGGATGCAATCCCATGTTTTATCATATAGTTTTTGAATTGAAGGTCCATATACTCTCCACCACGATCAGATCGTAGTGTTTTTATCTTCTTACCTAACAAGTTTTCAACTTTAGCCTTATACTCCTTGAGCTTGTCAAGGGCTTCAGACTTATGTTGTATTAGGTAGAGATACCCATACCTTGAATCTCTATGAAGCTGCTTCCGGAGAAAGTATTAATTTCATAAAACCAATTATGATATTTTCACCAGATATTGGCAAAGATTGAGGTGACTTTTTAAGTAACATACTGGAAATTAAAAGAAGAGATGATCTTGGTTTCTACCTAGGGCTTCCTTCATCATTATCAAGGAATAAGTCAAAGGACTTTCAATATATCCTAGATAAAATATGGAATGTGGTTCAAGGTTGGAATAAATCATTTTTGTCAATAGCTATTAGAACTAGTTAATTTAAATTTGTTGTAAATTTGCAAGGTGCTAATTAGTCTGTATTTGGTTTAGATTTGCAAGTTGCCAATTAGTTTGTATTTGGTTTAGATTCCTTTTATTTCTCAATTTTAGGTTGTATATATGTGGCCTCACCTGGTGAATAGAAAATGTGAGGATATTTTACTTTCTCCTCTTTTGCACTATGTTATCTTTGAAAGTAGCTAGTAGAAGTTCTTATCAAGAGAGTGGGGCAAGCTTTACCTACATATGCAATGAGTCTATTTCAAATTCCAAAGAAGCTTTGTGATGACAAAAAGTTTTGCAAGATTTTGGTGGGGCTCTACAGAGGAAAATAAGAGAATGCATTGGAAGAGTTGGAAAGCATCGTCTCTTCCTAAAGCATTGAGAGGATTAAATTTCACAGATCTAGTTGGTTTCAATCAAGCATTAGTTGCCAAACAGGTGTGGAGGCTTCTAATCAACCTCAATTCTTTAGTGGTAAATGTGATGAAGAGTATATATTACCAAAACTGCAGTATAATGGATCCAAAATTGGATCACAACTTCATTTTTATAGAAAGTATTCTTTAGGCAGAGAAATTATACTATTAGGCCTTAGATATCGAGTGGGTAATGGCAATTCAACTAAAATTTTCAAAGATCCCTGGATTCCTAGATGTTTCACTTTTAAACCTATTACAATAAATTCAGTTTTTAATGAAATTTTAGTTTCTGACTTCTTGAATAATGAGAGACAATGGCCTAGGGACAAACTCAGGGTAAACTTTCAAGAAGATGATGTAGATATAATTCAAAGTATCCCTATAAATAAGAATATCCAAGATAGATGGACATGACATTTTGAGGGGAAAAAAAAGAGAAAATTATACAGTTCGTAATGGTTATAAGCCTTATGTGAATTGCAAAATGATTAATGCATCACCTAGTAGCAATATTATGAACACATTTGGACAAAACTTTGGAATCTCTCAAGCCCAATGAAAATCATTTTTTTTTTGTTCGAGAGCAATTCATGATATAATCCCTGCAAATTTAAATCTACAGAGAAGAGGAATAGATATTTCACCTATTTTCCTGGATTGCAATATTAAAGTTCAATCGACAAACCATGCTTTGTTTAAATGCCAAATACCAAAGCTAATTTGAAACACGATTTCAACTTCTTTGATTCATGAAGACTTTAGTGACAGCTTCAGAGATAGATGGATAACTCTTAACTCATCTTGTAAAATAGAAGAAATGAATATTATAGCTATTGCTTGTTGAGCAATGTGGAACAAGAAGAAGAACTATCTATGTTACAGGAAATCGATTCCTCCTTACAATGTGAGAGAGATATGGATATTGGAATATTATGATGAATTCCTAAATTCTTCAACAAAAAATAAAAGATTGAATATAATAAAACCATCAAAGCAATCTCATAATTGGATTTTACCTCGTTCAGGTTTCTATAAATTGAATGTAGATGCTATCTAAATTTCAGGATCTCCATCAACCGATCTTGGTGTAATTATTAGAAATTTGAAATGAACCATCGTTGGTGTTGCTACCTGTTCCTCAGAGTTAAATTTTGATCTCTCTTTAGCTGAAATTCTTGCAATTCGTGAAGGAATTTGCTTCACCTCTAGCCAATATTACCCTAATTTGATTGTTGAGGCTGATTGTTTACAGGCCATTAACATGATTGATGATGAAGGGATTTGGTTGACCTTTGCTGATTGTTGGATTAAAGATATCAGAATGTTGGTAGACGATTTTGGGGAAATTTGTACGGATGATCAATTTTTTGGGTCCAAAATTTTAAATGACCCATTTTTAAAAGATAATGTCAATTGACCCTCTGCTGATATCATCGTCATACCAAATTACATAAATTATCCTGACCTCTTCATCTTCTTACCTTTTTCCTGAAAACCAACCAAAACTAAAAACTCTTCATTCAAATTTTCCAAGGCTAACAACTTCGTATCGCTCATAAACTAAAAACTCTTTAGAATCCATCATTTTGTCTTGTAAACGATTCCACTGTCGTTGAAAAATCGAATCTGATCGGTAAATCTTTCAATCTGTGCCTGAAAATGTCTTAAACTGATCGGTAATGGGGCTTTGTGGGTGGTTATGGGTTTAGAAATACTGTGAACCTATGGTTTTTTGTTTTTTTTTTTTTTGGTTTTCGATGTGTTCTATGATTGAAGATGAGTAAAAATAGTTTGTGAGCGAGATAAGTGAGAGTGAAATCAGTAGAGTGATACTAGAGAGAGCGACACCAGAAAGGGTAGGTCGTTCTGGGTTTAGCAATACTGTGAACCTATGGTTCTTTTGTTTGTTTTTCTGGTTTTCGATGTGTTATGTGGTTGAAGACAAGTAAAAAGAGAGAATGTGAGTGAGATAAGTGAGAGTTACTAGAGAGAGCGACACCAGAAAGAGTGATACCAGAGAAAGCGACACTAGAGAGAGCGATACCGAAAAGAGCGATACGATACCAGCGAGAGCGATGCTATATTTTTTTCTGAAGGAGTTTACTGATTGAATATTTATTTCATGCAGGAGTGATTTAAGATGGCAACACGTTTCAAAATACCCGTAGCCAACCGATTTCCCGGTCAAGTAACGAGCTTGGCCTACATTGCTAATGCAAACAATATTGTGAAGGAGAAGCTTACCCCAAGGCAATTAGACATGTTCAAGAGAACACTTTTTGGGCGATTTGTAGACGTTGACATAGTGTTTAACAGCCCAATTATCCATGATATGTTGCTGAGAGAAGTGAAGAGGACGAGATCTGACTCAATGTCATTCTCTATTTGTGGAAAGGTTGTCACTTTTTCGCAGGATGATTTTTTGTTGATAATTGGTTTGTGGCGATCCCCAACATGAGTTGATTAGAATGAGCAATCCTCGTATGAACTTGCAATCAAATATTTTGGTAATCGAGTAACGTAGAACACCTTACATGTCTGTCTACTTGAAGAAAACTACAAGGAGTTGGAGTTTGAAAATGATAAGGATGCTGTGAAGATCACAGTAGTCTACTATACTAAGGTTTGCAATGATGGGAAAGAGCAAACAGAAAAATGCAGTGGACCTTAAACGTTTTAAAGACGTTCAAAACATAGAGTACTACAACAATCTTGATTGGGGTACCATTATTTGGGAGAGGACACTTGATGCCCTAAAGACTGTGTTGAATGATAAGAGTAGTATATACAAGACGAAGGTGAAAGGAAATAAAAATTACGTTGTGAAGTACTCTTACTACAATAATCATGTTGTTTGATTTCTTTATTTTTAATACAATACTCATGTTGTTTGATTTAACATTACTATTGTCCTTAATATATGTTAAATTTTGTTTAGGTGTGGACGTACAAGATCCTAATTGCGTCGATAGTTGGGAACATTGGGGAGCGAAGGAGCAAGGTAGCTTTGCCTTGCATATTACGATGGTCATGCTTCCACTCAATGTCCTTCAAAGTACTCGAGAGAGAGATATTTGAGTCTAACAATGTACGTTTACTCTATGCATAATATGTTTATTTGGTTGTTAATTTGACACTAACCAATTTACTGGGTTGTTAATGCAGATAAAGGTTAAAGAGAGCATTGTCATGACAGACGTTGAGAGGGAGTTTTGGGATACCCCAGTGGACAGACGTCCTAATTTGATCTAGGTGCCGATAATGATAGTGCTGGAAGTGGCAATAGGTTGAGTAGTAGGGGTAGTTCTGAAAGTGAAAGTGACGGTGATGATCATCGTGGAGATGATAATGATTAATGTGGAAGAATAGAGGGAGGGGATGAACACGAGCATTCTGAGCACGAGGATGCTGAATGTAGAAGGGTGGAAGGAGGGACATACACACCTAATGATGATATGTTCCATGATGTGGTGGAGGACGTACACGATGAGGACGAGTTGAACCCACCTGATGTCCATCTTGCGGACTCTCATAGAGAGCGATCTATGGATGAGGAATGTCTCGAGTGTGCTGCCCGTAGGGAAGGAGCCAATCCCGACGATTCTATTTAAGTGTACCTACGGAATATTGACAGCTCACTATCGAGGTTGGATGGTCGCATATCGAGTTTAGATGGTCGTGTATCCAATATGGAGGAAAACATGACAGACATGAAAGGATAATTGTTGGTTATCCTGTCACTGTTGCAGTCTATGTGCAAGGTTTGCATTTACTATCATTTTATGTCTTCACGTGTTTAGCTTTTATGTGTTCGTGAACTCATCATTTTAATTTATTAATTGAAGGGTTCCATAGTGAATGAGGAGACGACAAGGTCTCCTATCCCATCTCGGGATCCCAATACCACTAATGTGACTGCCTCTAATACTCCCATCCCCTTTATAGAGCCTCAAAATACCACCATTTCACCTACTCTCAATCTTCCTCTAGAGCTTGATACCACCACAACATCACCAACTGACGTCGAACCTATAGAGGCCGACATCCCACAGACAGAGGCTGGCATGTCTGCCTTACTCACCATGCCACATACAGAGGCCGACATGTTTGACATCCTAGAGGCCGACACTTCTAGTATTGTTATGACCATAGAAGGAGTTACACTGGTGAGTAATTTATTGATCAGTAATCTTTGTTTATATTTTTATATTTCTTGATGAGTAACTTTTTGTTATCTGTTTATGTAGGAATCTCGAAGAACTACTCGTAAGAAGAAAGTTGTTGATAAATATACATCTCGAAGAACTCTTGAAGAACCACTGAAGTTGTTGTAGAACGACGCACATCTCCATGATCACGACCCATTTCATTCAATCCCGTTGGTTGCTCATTAACATCCACTAAAGAACCACAACTTTGCTCTGGATGACCACAATCCATATAATCGAATCTAGGTGGTCTCTCATGACCAACAATTGAAGTACCGCCCATTTCTGAATTCAATCTTGCTGGATTAGTGCGGTCGTTGTCTAGTGATAATGTTGATGGTACAGTGTTGGTAGACAATGGAATATCATCCTCTTTCTGACGAAATTGAGATGATTCCTCGTATTGTCTGTCCACAGTCATATCATCATAACTCACATTTCCAAACCCCATTCTAATATTTTCGTCCTGATTCGATTTTCGCGTTACAGATAACTGAAGTCTACTAAGGTCTTCTCGGAAAAGAAGGAAGCGAACATCATCATCATTCCTTATGTATTGTGGAGGGGCTTCATATTCAAGCTTATATTTAATTCTTAGTATAAGATCAAACTCTGAAGAACTGACATTTGTAACCCTGTAAATTTGAGATTTAAGTTCTTCATACTTCAATGAAACAAGCACAATGATTCTTGTCAATTGTCCCCCAATATACGAACTTTTATTCTCATCCCAATCACCTCCATATCGAATAAGTAGACACTTTTCTGTCATCCTACAAAGAAAGAGAACATTTGTCATTAAGTTGTACAAGCAATTGAAGTGTACTCTCGCTATCTCTTAATCTCGTTCTCTCTTAATCTCACTCTCTCTCGTAGTCTCGCTCTCTCTCTTAATCTCGCTTTCTCTCTTAATCCCGCTCTCTCTTCATCTCACACTCTCTCTTACTCTTGCTCTTTCTCACTCCCGTTCTATCTCTCGCTCTCTCTCTCCCAATACAAAATTTTGTAATACTACCTTTCCAAAAATAACACAGCAAAAATAATTAAACAGACTCAAAATAATTAAACACCTTTATGAAAAACCTGTTCCGTTCTGAAAAAGCCTCGTCTTGGAAATCCTCGTTCGAAAAATCTCCGTTCAACAAAACACCATCGAAAACCAGGGAAAATCATCGTTGAAATGGAGTTTAAAGTTTAAAGTAATCACCATTGTATTGTGTTTAGGTATTATTGATTTGAGGCTTTCGTCGTGAAAATTGTCAAATCATTCGTACACTGACGAGCAATCACATTAAACCAGGGAATTTCAAGTGAGAGCGAGTGTGTTTAATCAGATGAGAGCGAGACTTACCTTGTGAGGCACTTGTGAGGGCAATTTATGTAATTTGGTATGGCGATGATGTCAGTAGAGGGTCAATTGACATTATTTTTTAAAAATGGGTCATTTGACATTTTGAACCCAAAAAATGGATCATCCTACAAATTTTCCAAGGTTTTGATTTCATTTCATTTAATTTATGCCATCGCAAATGTAATGAAGCTCTTGATCTAATCACAAAGATTGCAAGATCTATAAATCTTAAAGTCGATTGGAAATTCAAATTTTAAAGTCCAAAAGGACATCTGTACAAATTTTGCCTTTGGGGCTTTTTGAATAATAATAAACATTTTATTTTAAAAAAAGCAAACACAATTATTAACTATTTTGTATATCCAAACACAAATTTAAATCTTAAACTTTTAATATATATCCATCAAATAATATATATGTGATCTAGAGAGACAACAACCACATAATAGGCAAATGGTAACATACTCACAAATGAAATTAAAAGATTTCTAGAGATGAAGAATTTACAGACTCAAAACAAGTCTTTTAAGGATAAATACTTAAAATACCTAGTTCAAAGCACAACACATTCCATAAAAAATTAAAAGAAAAAAGAAACTCACTCGTTCCAAGAATAATTGAAAGTGCAATACAAAATCAAGCCCAACTTCAACCGATCTTTATCACTTAAAACATTAAAATTAATTAGAACTATTAAACTAGTTTCAATTATACTTTTACTACTCTTAAGTTTTTGTTTTTATTTTTATTTATTTATTTATTTTAACTCTTAGACTTAAAAGAATCATTTAATTCATCTCAAAACATAAACAAAATTCTAATTTGACTGTAAAAGGACAAAAATACTCGAAAGTTTGATCAATCTATTTTCACATGTACTACTTCCATTTAGAATGGAAGTTCAAAATT
The DNA here is from genome assembly GCF_027475165.1 of Benincasa hispida. Lineage (NCBI taxonomy): Eukaryota > Viridiplantae > Streptophyta > Magnoliopsida > Cucurbitales > Cucurbitaceae > Benincasa > Benincasa hispida. Next base: position 25,656,653 of record NC_143478.1, read on the forward strand.
GGAAATTCCATACCCTCAATTATTGTATTAAAAACAAAACTCCTCATAAATTCCAATACAACCTAGCCGTATAGATAAAAAGTAAAAGTGCTTTAGCCAAATTAAATATCAAATTTGGTTAAATGTCGATAAGGTTTGAAATATGACAAATATTGATTTTTTTATGATTAAATAGACACAAATATCAAATTAAAAAAAATATATTATTTAATCTTAAAACTAAACTTGGATAAGAAGGAAATGGGAAGTTCAAACCATTAATTTACCTAGATATATAACCCCTATTTCTTCTTTTGAACCAAATAAATTAAACAATGATCCTAACTCAACTCACATAAGGTATTTGAATCGTCCCATCTATTCTATTAAATAGAAGTTTGGTTTAAAAAACATGTTTAAATGGGAGAAACACGACATACTAATGTGCCTTGGATGATCCATATCTTACTGTCGGATGCTGATGAGCACATTGAACAATCCCTCTAACTGAACCACTGAGAACCCTCACAGTCTACATATGACACAATTATTAGGGACACACTCTACCACTAAGCTAATAGTCGATCGCAGGAGACTCTTTATGTCTAAGCAAGAGAAATCCAATCAATCTCTTTCCTTTTTTTTTTTCCCTATGTCCCTAAATGGGAGATGACATAGGAAGATCAATAAAGGTTTAAATTTTCCCATGAGAAGGTAGAATTAAGATAATAATAATAAAAAAAATAGTCTTAATCTATTATTTCTTAAAGTTGGTTTATTTATTTTGTAACGTCCTGAACCCATGATTCAGATTTCGATTTCGATACCTATTGGCCTCGGTTAATCTCGGGTTGTGCGACATGGAAACACCATCCTTGCTGTCTTGAATTACTTCCAAAAAATCATTTCATCGTGATATGTCTTCATTCACATATATTTTTAAGAGATAAATTCTTATAATTGAGCCATCGAAGGTGAATCTTAGTATATATACTGACTTTTAATTTTTTTAAGCATTTCTTAATTATACCTTTATATTCATTTATGTCCTTTTTTTAAACTCGAGGTATTAAGTATTTATTTATTTTGCCAAGGAAATACCGTACCACTACCATCTTAAGAACCCTTGAGGGCTTGAACCCTCTCACTCGAACTAGAACTAGCAGAAGAAAGCTCTGTTCCGCCGTGGAGCGGAGGAGCTCTCAGGCGAGCAACCGGCGATGGCGGCAAACTCTTCGGTAAGCTAAAAGAAACTTTAATTCATCTCAAATGATCTCACTTCTCTAGCTTTGATGATTGCAATCGTTTTCTTTTGGAATTTTCTCACCATTTTACGGAACTCTAGAGTCCAGCTTTCGAAAACTTTCGGTTGTTTGGATCAGCGGAAGATGAGAAGCATAATCTAGGTCTCTCCCTGGGCTTTCTCGACTCTCAACAGCCTCCTCTTCCACCTCCACCTCCTACCCTCGAAGTTCTTTCTTCTGAGGTATCATTTCGCGTAACTTTGTTCTTCCTTGGGTTTCCTTTTCAATTTTCGTATTCAACTATTTCATTCGATTACTTTTTATCTCGATGGAATATTTGGTTTTGAACATGATTACGGTTTGTGTACGGGTGTAATTTTGTAAAAATTTCAGTGTCCGAGTGATTTACTGTTGTAGGTTTCATCTTCTGTCAAATACAATGTGGAGCCAGTTAGCGTCGGTGGACTTACCATGCTTAAGGTAAAGATTCTTGTTTATGTTTTTTGGGTAGAGTCAGAGAGGAGGAAGTAATTTGTGAGGATAACTGGAAACCTGGTTAGGTAATGGTGTTCTGTTCATAATAATAATTATTTGTTTTGTTACTCACTTGTTATACCAATACTAATTCTAAGCAGAGTTTTGAATACAATAAAAAGTAGTTTTCGTTTTTTAAATTTTGGTAAGAATTCAATTGCGTTTCTAAACAACTTGAGAAACATACTAAAGAAATTGGCAGGATAACTTTTAAAAATAAAAAAATTAATATGGAATCATCATCCAACCGGGCCTAAACTTTGAGTTCGGATATGAAAGGGAGAACTTAAGTTACATTTAACAATGTGGCTTTTTCACTTGGAAAGAAAGTTGCAAGAGTTGTCTTTTCTGACTTTTCTAGCTTTGTTATCTACAAATTTTCTGTCCAAACTTCAAAGTATAGAAATGTACTTAGTGCTGTTAATCCTTTTAACTTCTTTAGGGACGGGTCAGCACTCAGGAGGTTTTCTCCTTGTCCAACTCTGATTTAGTTCCTGGTAAATATGAAGGTAATCGAGTATTTAATTAGTAATTCCCTGGTTCCTCTGCTCTCTCTCAGATCTTTGGTTCTCCTGTTGGAAAATTATGTATCTGAATTATGGTAACATACATGATTATGAATGCATGTCTTTTGTGGGTTGTAGGGGGACTTAAGTTATGGGAAGGTGCATTGGATCTTATCAAAGCTCTTTGTGGGGAGGTTGAAGATGGGCATTTGTCATTTTCTGGGAAGCGAGTTTTAGAGGTGGGCATCCTGATATTCAGGTGATTCTATACCGTCCGAAGATTGTAGACAAACTTATCTGCATGCTAAACAATGTTCTTAAGTGTGTTTTGTTCGTTCATGTGGATAGGCTGGTTATAGCATTCTTCTATGTCTATTATTTAAGCCTCAGAACCAATCATCAGAGATGACAATTACTTATCGTACTTTTGCTCCTGCTACTTCTGACTGATTGGATTAGATTGTTAGATTTATTTAAGATTTCTTATCAGAGATTTATGTCTGTTTTGAAGCAGGACATTTCTATCCATTTTTTTGTGAATGGCACAATTAACAAAGAGGTTTATTTTGCAGGCAAAAGATTTTAATATCTTCATGCTAATATCATTATCATATTTACTGTGTTGATGACTTGCTACTAATTGAACTTTCGTTGATGATTATGAAAATTTCATATTCAAGCCGAATTATCAGCCTTATCATTTTCTACAATGAAGTTTATGTTCGTGTTTGACTCCCAGTTTTTATGCAATCAGTAAAATCTGCATAAAAAATTGCTGATGAAATATTTATGTATTAGAACAGTGTTCTAGGTCTTAATATGATCTTCTTATATGCATTATTTGTTCTTTTATTGCAATGAGATTTTAATCAAATTCTAACATGCAAGGAACTGGACTATTTTGTGTGTTTAATTTCCCTAGTTTTTGAGTACGGGATTGTTTCTTTTTCCTGATGTTTGTTAGTAAGGATCTTTTGATGCCCATATTGTGTTGCATTCTTTCCAATATACTGTAAAATGAAGTTTCTTCTTGACAAACATAAAAATCTATTTCTCATCCTCATTAACTTTGCCTCAATGCTTTCAGCTTGGATGTGGTCATGGTCTTCCTGGTATTTATGCATGCCTGAAGGTATATTTATTCTTCTGTTTTGTTTCATTTTAAATTCGCAGATCAAATGCTTGATAATATCTATGGTTTTTAACATTCCTTAACACTACCTTTGCCCTCTCGTTAGGATGCAGCTGCTGTACATTTCCAGGATTTCAATGCCGAAGTCTTGAGATGTCTTACCATCCCGAATGTCGCTGCAAACCTTTCAAAAAAGGATGAAACTTTGTCAATTAATCCAACAGAATCTGATGCTGGATCAGCATTTCGTTACTTTGCTGGTGATTGGAGTGAAATGCATAAAATTCTTCCTTTTGCGTCTGACAACGAGGAAGAGCTAAGTGGAAGTTTTGATGGCTATGACATTGTTTTAATGGCGGAGACAGTTTATTCTCTTTCTACACTTAAAACTCTCTATAAGCTTATCACACAGGTAGAACTTATACAGATGTCCATCTAATTTTGTATTATTATTATTTTTTTTTTATGAAATGTTGTATTTCTATTATTGCATCATTATGTAATGTAGTTTTGAACACTCTATAATAGTGCTTGAGCCGTCCTCATGGAGTTGTATACCTGGCTGGAAAGAAACATTACTTTGGAGTGGGAGGAGGAACCCGGCGCTTTCTCTCTGTGTTAGAAAAAGAAGGTAAGCTGGTCTTTCACAGTTCCTGTTAAAATTATGCTTAAACATTATACGTAGTGTTTTAAAAAGCTCTCTCGGGTGTGCGCCTAGGCGCAGGCGACGTGCACAAAATAAGGTGAGCGCCTTTTGTAAAGTCCCAAGTCCAGAGCCTTGGGTCTTGGGGCTTTTTCATTATTTTTAAAAATTAATAATAGTTAGAGTTTATCCTTCTTTATTAACTAGAAAAAAATAACTTACTCAGCCTAATACAAAATTTGTGTTTAAGGTTTTTTTTTTTTTTAAATTTCTTTATTTTTAGTAATAATAATAATAATTATTATTATTATTTCTTGCACTTAAGCCTCAAAAGAAAATTGTGTTTTATTGTGCTTTGAGCTTTTAAAAACACCGATATAGTTCCCGATTGGATGAAGAACTAACTAAGTTGAAACAAATTTGATATGGTTGTGGGAACATCCATCGGAGACTCTTTCATAAGTAGTTCCACACATTGCTAACCTAAAGTATCATGAGTTATGAATGTGGTGTGGGTCATTGGCTGATTTAAGACGAATGCCATTTTGAAGGGAATTATGTCTTTAATTAACTGTTTGTCTTCTGCCCTTACAGGTGAAATGGTTTCCAAACTGATTGCAGAAGTTGCTGATGGTTCGTCTAACGTGAGAGAAGTGTGGAAGCTCTCATTGAAATAGGTTAGAAATCCTAATCTTTTGCTGAATAAGTTTTCTTTTAGTCGATATTCATTTCCTTGTACAAGGAAATGATTTGAGAAATTCTATTCAGATAAATGCAAATGTATCAACTTATTTCCATTTATAGTTACTGATACAAGCATGAAAGAGTTCTTGTTCATCTTTTTCCCTGGCGTTCAAGTTTTCAACTCCTTTCCAAACGATCTTTTCTTCTACAAAAGAACTTCTCAAATGATCATATATCTTCAATTTTTCCTCTTCTTTTTTTAGGCAAAAAGAAAGCAAATCAATATAACCCAGTGGTGATCCTTGCAGAATGAACCACTAGGGATAATTTGTGCAAATGATCATTGGAATGAAAACGTTTCATATTTCTCTCCCTCCTCAAGTTTGTATCTTGATATTATATGGATGAAATCCTCTTTGGGAAGAGATTTCAAACTCTCCACAAGAAGATTCTCCAAAGTCAAAGATTGAAGTTGAACAGATGATCAATGTGCCTTGTGTGTCGTTCGCCTTGCTGGGAGTATCAATATAATTTTTTTAATAGTAGAGTAGGGAGCGGCACGGACCCTTCATGATTTTCTTTTTTTGCTTCCTGTCCTTGAATGGATTTTAGAGTTGGTTATAGTAACACAAGTGTTGAGCTCAATACATATGTGTTTGTATATAATGTCTTTAGCTTTCTTGGGTTGATTTTTGAGTGTGTCCGACTTGTTTGTACGTGTCCTGTTAATGTACTTGAGAAATTTGAAAAATTTTAAATATGACATTAGGATGCTTTTTTCTCTAATTAGGAGTATACATAGGTCAGGTTGGATCGAGTTAGAGGTATTTTTGAAACCGACTTAAAATTTTGGATTGGTTAGTTCTCCGATTCGGGGATCCAACTCAATGCTCATTTATCGAGTTGAGTCGGATTGGGTCCATTGGGTTAGGTGTTGTGATGAATGAGAGAGATCGATGGTAGACAACTATTGTTGGCTGGAGAGAACGAGAGAGGGAAGTATGAGGGTTGAGAAAGGGATAAAGCGTAGGGCCTATGATGAATCGAGTTCCTTGGAGATAACTGGGAGAACGTGATGGCAAGTAACAACTATGGCGATGGTGATCGCAACTAGGATGACAATGGAGCAAGGTGATGAGCGATGGCGAGGTGAAAGGCTAGGACAATGAAGTGAGTTTGACGAGAGATGGCGTGGTGAAGGTGAAGTGAGCAAGAGAGAGATTGAAGGATTTTGTGGTTGTGGTTGGAAACGTAAAAATGGAGACGAGATAATAATAGGTCTTCTGGTTCTATGTTATATTTATCCACACAGGTTCGATTCAAGTTAAACTGAATTTTTTTTCCGTTCAACTTGAGAATTGAGGACTTGTTTGGTATGAAATCTAAAAAAAAAGAAATTTGAAAACAAGAGATTCAATGAAAATAGAGTTATATTTTGTGTGTTCAGATACATGTTTAGTAGCAAATTCTGAAATTGAATTCTAACTTAAATAATTGTTTAAAGTGTAATTGATATTATATTTATAAATTATAAAACTTGTTGTAATTATCCATTAAATATTAGGTGATAATAAATTATTATTAATTTATTTATGAACATGTTTTATATTAATTTTTTTTGTATAACTACTATTGTACTTTAGAATTCAAAATTCTTAATCTAGATACAATGAAAACATAAAATATTGTTTGAATATAATCCGAAAACAATTTTCAGAAATAGAATTTGGATTGTCTGTTTAACATATATATATATGTTGAATTTAGTGAATCTGAAAACATGAAACAAAATCTAGATTTTCTACTAACAAATTATAAGAAATTCAATCTACCCAAATTGGTAGATTGAATTTTTGACATAATAAGTGGTTGATAGTTTGCTTTATTTGTTCTACCCTAGTTTTTATTTAGTCCTTAGATTTTGGGTTTAGTTTTCATTTAGTCTTTAGGTTTCAAAATGTTATACATTTAGTCTTTTAAGTTTTGGATTTGATTTTAATTTAGTTCTTAGGTTTCAAAACACTACAATTTTTTTTTCTTGACATTTGAATTTTGCTTTAATTTTGTCTCTATGTGTTGAGGTTTACACTTTTAACCTCAAATTTTCACTAAATATTCACTGTCCAACTTTTGAAATTAATTTATGTTAATTAATTAAAAATCGCTAAAAGAATTGTAATTAATTAAATTTCATTATGTTTATCACTTTTAAAATTAAATTTAAAATTTCACTTTTAATTATTTCTAATTAATTAATAGAAATTGATGTCAATGGTTAAAAATAAATATTTAATGGAAATTTGATGTTAAAAATGTAATATATTGAAATCCACGGACCAAATTGAAACAAAATTCAAATCTCAAAATTGTAACATTTCGAAACTTATGGATTCAATTGAAACAAAACTCAAAACTTAATAACTAAATGTGTAACATTTTAAAATCTAAAAACCAAATAGAAATTAGAGTCAACTGACATATTCACACAATATTTTTGCCAATAAGAGCGTAGCTCAACTGGTATAGTGTTCTCAACTGGTATAGTGTTCATACTTTCGGATTAAAACGATGTAATTTCTTTTATTTTAAGAGAGAGAAAAGTACATTAAGATTTAAATAAGAAACAAATTTACCTTGCATGACTTACATTGAGTTCTTTCTATGCACAACTTCTATATTGATTATTACCTATAGTTTTATTGAAATGACAAATTTTCTCAACATAGACTGAACGTAAGTCGAAAGATCGAGGCATTTAAAATAAGGGGAAATAAAAAACAATAAAACATCGTTGTATGAATCAAGTAACTTGATCATATAGATGAATATGGATAGATTACGTACGTTCTTTAATAAAAAAATACTTCTTTAAAATGAAAAGTACATTAAGAATGAACAAATCCCGACAAGTTCCTATGCAAGACAAAAGATAAGATTAGGTATGAGGTTGGTTTTCACACTTTACATCCTGGCCAACATGATGTCCAACCAAACATTTCTAACACTTCTCATCTCTCTTATTTGCCAAAAACAAAAATGAGATCACAATGAAAAAGAAAAATCCCATTTCAAGCTTCATTAATTCATAATTAAATCCCTTCATCAACCAACAAGAACACAACAAGAACAAGAAAAAAAAGAGATTCTACAAAGCATACTATGGTTTGTTCAAGCCATCAATCATCAGACCTACAACGATATATCTTTGAGCAGCCTCGAGTGTAAGGATTAGTCGGTGGTGGCACGCAGCTTCCGCTTTTGGTGTAAGGCTGACCGCCACCACTGCCATCACAAGCTGGATGATCCTTCTTCAAAGCTCCAATGGAGATGTATTTCTTATGTTGTTCGAGAAACCTTCGACTTATCTCCGATTCCATCAGCATCTCCTCCTCGCTACCACACTCGGCTATGGAGCCATTGCAAGAATGCTTCGACAAAGCTCGAACGAGACAAAGATCTTGAAGTAGGAGGAGAAAGAGAAAGAGGAGAAGAAAGCAAGATTGTAAACAAATTGGCTTGCTTGAGATTCTTCTTCTCATGTTGTTGTTCTGACTTTTGATAGACAATTTTTGCCTCATTTCTTTTAGTTCTTTCTTTACTAATGGGGAGAAACTTTATAGATATTATTGCATAAAATCTAATTTCTTTTTTCATTTTTTTTCCTTCAATTTTTGTGATGGAGGGAAAAAGAATAGAGAAACATGCATTAGTGGGAGAAGCATTAGTGAGATTAAAGGGACCAAATTTCTTTTAAAAAAACAAAAACCTAACCAATTGCTTTTGAGTATTTGCTTTTCATGGTGAAGTTTGTCCAAACCTTTTTGAAAACTTTGGGAAACATCTGTGATGCAAAAAATAATTAAAGGGGTAGGTGAGTCAAAACATTACCAATTTATTATTTAATTTTTGTTTATGAAAAACGTTATTATTGTTTTTCAATTTCATATGTATGTATAGTGTTTTCCCATTTTATTCACTCAATAAAACATTTGAAATAAAATTTCTACTCATTGTTAAAATAAAATATTATCAATACAAAAAAAAAAAAAAAAAAACTACTCTTTAATTTTTCAATATCTATCCCACTTTATTTAATTGAAATTTTCAAACTTGTGAAAAATTCATCTCTCCTTTTTTTAGATTTTCAACAATTCCACGAGAATGTTTTTGTGCAACTTTCGTCTCTTCTATAGGTAGTCTTATTTCTTAGTACAACAATTTGAGTGAGAGGGTTCAAACTTTTAATCTCTATGTTCGTGTCAGTTGAGCTACGTTCATATTGACCATTAGTGGTATTGCATTACTTAATTTTTATTGTCCAACTAGCTTCTTTTTTCGTTTTTATAACATGTTATCTCATTTTGATATTCTAATATTTACAATCCTTTTATCAAGGGATGCCGATATCAAGATTTCAATACAATAGGTATAACGATGAATATATCAGGTAAATATCGATGCTCATAGATATTCTTGTAAATGATCAATCATTTATAAAAATCATTCACATTAATAATTTAGTTATTTTTCCTCTCTAAAAAGTTACCTTTACATTTTATTATTGGTATTTATATTTAAATGAGTGACTAATTGATGATATATATTTACTTAGATTATGATATTAAACCTTTTTATCGATTTCGAACACCTTAAATTTTACGGAGATATTAATGTATTGGCGAATATTTTAATAATTTTTTTTTTATAATAAACGTGAAACAACACTCTTTCCTTTTATGTTAGTTATTGGATAGAATATATTTTTAATTCAAGGGCCAAGTTGATCAATAGTTTTTAAATTAGAGGTTGGGTGGAACCAAATATTTAACACTAAAATATCTTACAAATTATATATATTTTTGAAGCTACACCAAAAATACTTTTTAAATGTGAAATCATTGTTCCATTAGAAAATTCTACCAAGTTTTATTGAGTGGATTGTTGTTGAAGCATTCAAATTTGAGATAATATTGAAACATTTAAAAAGATTATTCAACATGAAATTGAATAAAAGTGTATATGTTAATTTCTTGGGAAAAAACCCCAAATGATTTGTATAAGGCTAATTACAAAGGCAAATATGAAACAATCCTTGTATAGAAATACAATTTCAAGGACATATATCATCAAATTAAAATCGGAAATATTCCAATTCAAATACTAAAAAATCCCCTCTTCTTCGTATAGAAAAAGTCTCTTTAACTCCGATCGTAGAATCTGATTCGATGGACATTATTCGTGTTCTTGAGTCTCCTGCTAATCTCTTTAGAACAAAGAAAATGATAGATAATGAATTATATATGATCACTCATCATGTAGGTGTTGAACAACTTACAATTTTTTTTGGTGTTGAGTCTTTTTCTGTTGCGTGAGAAGATCATGTTGTTTTTTGGGATTCGTTCTTACATGATTTGATTCGATATCCCGTAGTCATTTACTATTGTTATTTAAAAAAAATTACAAAAAATATATCTTGATGTCATATCATTATTTTATGAATAAATTTTAACATAAATAAAAAATTAATTAAGAAAGATATATAAATGAGAGGTTTGAAAGCATAAGATAAACATTATTTTAACCTATCTTAGTGACCAATAGAAACAATGAAGGCAAAGACTTCATTTATCTTTTAGACATGTGAAGATATGGGTGTGGGTCATAACTCCACTTTGGATTAACCATTATTGGGTGAGAGCAATGCATTCAAAAGGACCAATTATACTCCATGACTCCATGTGAACTTGTGGGATCTCTCAAGCATTTTTGTGTGTGAGTGAAGAGAATCATTCTTATGGTTGGAACTTTAGTGCCTTACAAGTTTCTTCATGTTTTTATTACTTTTTATATATATATAAGATTTGAACTTTTAGAATCGAAAATATATGTCTAAATCAATTGAATTATACCAGGTTAATGACCTAAACTTGGATTCTTTTCGTTTCTTGAAAAAGTTTGATGGGTTACATTTAAATTAATTTATTTAGCTCCATAAATATTATAAAAAAATATATATCAAGTTACAAGTTTAATTAGGTTTTGAAATTCTCTATGTTTATATATGTATAATTAGGGGTGTTCAAATAACCCGACAACCCGAACAACCCAGACTATCCAACCCAAAATGTAAGAGTTGGATTGGGTTAGTTTTCTTCTTGGATTAAGTTGGGTTGAATTTTTCTATTTTTATTGGGTTGGGTTGGGTTGTGGGCTGACTAAAAAAAATTTGGGTTGACCCAACCCAACCCTATATATATATATATATATACACCTCTTTGTTTAAAGTTTGATTTCGTTATATTGATTAATTTTTGAATTTTTAATATTTTTCTTTTAAAATTGTTATGATATTTGTCTTTGTTTAAAGTTTGCAATAAATATCATCGATATTTGGTATTTAGCATCTTAATTTTATGAGATATTAATTATTAGTCATGTGTTCTATATAAATTTACATATTTTTCATTAAAAAAAAAATAACCCGACAACCCAACCCAACCCGAAATTTATTTGGGTTGGGTTGGGTTGAAAACTTTATTTGGGTCATTTGGATAGCCAATCAAACCAACCCGAAATTTCGAATTGGTCCAAAAAATACCCTCAACCCAACCCAACCCAATCCATATACACCTCTATGTATAATAGGTATTTGAAATTTCCATTTTGTTTCTATGGGTATATTGACAACGTTGGATTTTTTTTTATAAAACAATTTAACGAATTTAGTAAACATAAAATTGATTTGTTTGGTCTACATAAACAATAAAATTTAAATAGTTAATGACCTATTAGGCAAGAAATTGAAAGCTTGGATACAAAATCTAGAGTTTAATACTTATTAGAAATAAAATTGAAAGTGCAGGAACGTATATATTTGACACTCTTTTAAATTCAGGGACTTGTTCGACATGATATTTAATGTTCAAGGACTAAAATTGCAGTTTAACCAAAAATATATTATAAGTAAACATATGGTTAGTTTGCCAAGGTTGGGAAGGAATACACAAACTTTCTCTTTCAGATGGGCAAATATCAATTTATACTCGTAAACTTGAAAAATTGTATCAATTTCATTGCTACTTTTTCTATTATGTTAGCCGGGCTAATAACAACAATTGCAACTAGTTCCAGCAGATATATTACACTAGTAAAGAAAAGAAAGTATTTATTTAAAGCTACAAACATCAAATTAATAACTGTATCATTAATTTGAACTATAAGTTTTTTCAGGTGAATCAATTCAGACCATTTTTGAATAGGTGGTGTAGTTATTTTTACTTGATTTCATTTGAAATTATTTCAAAATCATCAAAGTTGCAAAATTCTCTGTTTTACATTAATTCTCTCACTATATCAAATGAAATGTTAAGATTTATGGAAGATATATAAATTGAAATTCGGGAGTAAAAACATATAAATTAAAATTGAACAATTTTTAAAGTATATGGACCAAAAACAATATTTGAATGAAAGACAGTTATCTATACCATTTATGACCAACAACTAAAGTACGAAAGAGTTGGCATTTATTATGCTAAAAAAAGTTGAGTGGATTTCTTACCTTATAGAATAACTAGTTCATACTACTTGAATGTTGCAGCAAATTAAATCTATATATTAACATCCATCCATTTTCAGACCTTCACAGCCGTCTCTCTCACTCTCTTTCTAAACCCCCTTCATCTGTAAGTTTCTTGCTCTCTCTTCTTCTCTCTAAACCTCTTCTTCCAGATTCAACCACCACCTTCCACCGTCATCACCTTCAGTTTGTTCGTCGTCAGCAGTAAAATCAATTGATCGACTAACGATTTATATCTTTTGAATGCTATATTGTGAATATTTATTCCCTTTGTTATATTTTCCTTATACGGTCGGAGCAGCTGATGGATAGGATGCTTGTTGGGATTGGTGTCCTAAATTTCTTTTGTATTCTCGTAGTTTGTAAACTTTGTATAGACAAATTATTATTATTAAAATAACAGTTATTTTATGAGCATACACTCAATCCAATAAACAAATATCTTAGGTTATTTTATGTAATTTAAACGTATATGTAGGGACATACAGGTAGATCATGTTTAAATGATAACCTAAATGGTCTGTAGTAGTGGATAAGATTGGATACCTTATCCTGGTGACACTACGATTATGACCTGCTTTGTAGATGTTACAAGTATTGTAAAGTGCTACAAATGATATGGTCCTGATCATTCATGTGGAGATATGTGAACGGTGTATTTTATACAAAGAATTTGTATAAGACAGGACCACGAAATGACTAGTCTTATTATATAACGCCGTTAATAGTAGAGCCTTACATTTCACCGGAATAACCATAGGTGATATGACCTAAATCCTGAGTGAGTTGTGAACTCCTACTTATGAAGGCGGTCCTTTGAATTGCATGGGTGAGAGTGGCCAGATCTCCCACTCAATATGCCTACTATTGAGGATTCGTTTGATTGGGGAGCTGGGAACACAGCTACACAAGACAAAATTCACTCATTCTCTGATGTCGGGGTAAGTAGATAATCTACTCCCTTAAGGACTGATTTCGGGGCTTGAACAATGTGGCTACACCTTCTCGATAGTTGGACTATGATTTATTGTTCATTAAGAAGTTAGATATAACTACAAGGCAAAACGGTAATTTTGGTCCAAATGTACTTATGAGCAATTTATGAAGGGTCATTGCACTATTGACTAGTTATATTCAATGGACACAGAAATATATCTGTAGTGCATAGTGCAATTGTCGGTCTTCAGTGGAGTGACCGATAGTTAATGGATATTGGGTAATGTAATTAAAGGAGTTTAGTTAATTATCCAAGTACCATTGGAGCTTCAATCTACAGGTCCATAAGATCCCATCTATAGCTCAACAAGGATTATTGAGAATTAATTTTGGATTAATTTGAATTATTCAAAATAATTGAGAGAATTAATTATACATGATATAATCAATTTAAATTAATTCTATGTGATATAATTAATGTAATATATTTGATACATTATAATATAAAGTTTATTTTGAGAGGAATTAAATATTTGAATATGATTTAAATACTAATTATATGGACGAGATTCATATAATTAAATTTAGTATGAATTGGATTTATATTAAATACCATATTTTACTGAGAGAAATAAAACTATAGATTATATTGTATTTGATATAATATAATAACTATAAGTTATATATTATATTTGGTATAACATATAGTCATATATATATAATAAGTTAGTTATTTATATATATTTTATTAAATTAAATTTATTTTTTAAAATTAAAGGGAGGGAGTTACAACTTCCCTCCCTTTAATTTATTCTCAGAAAAACGTGGAGTGTAGGGTGGTTTTTTTATGTCTTCTTTGTCTTCTTCACAAGGAGTTTGTGAGTGAATCTCTCCCAACAAAAGTTATTTTTCTGTAAAAAAAAAAAAAAAAATATTCCTCTCCTTTCAAAATCCTCTCTCTCTTCCCAAAAAGATAACAAAGCCCACACCTCTTACTTATTTTCAAAGCCTAAGGAGAATATAGGAGGTTCACTTGTGGTGGTGGCCATCGGATCCTCCCTCATGTGCGCATCCTATAGGCCATCGCATGCTCTTCAATGCATGCAACACAACCAATGCAAACCTCTTCGCCTAGGCCAACCTTGTCACATGTGTCCATGAGGCCTTTCCTAACCTCACAATGACTTAGCCATCGCATGGCTTCAATGCAAAGGAATTGCCTTGCCTACTCATGTAATCAACTAACCTCTATTTGCATTAACCAACGCCTTGTCCTAACCTCCCAAGTCTTTGTGTGCCACATGCTTTTACTCTCGGCCAACACCTTGCGTTTGACTTGTCCTTCATGTTCCCGCCTAGAAAACTCTTGAATGTCATTGCTTGGCCACCCACACCATGCATCCATCATGGACTTACCAAGCACAACACTATTGCTTTGTGTCTTGGCTGCATGCTTCACACCAACACATGATGTCCTTAAGCATTCCACACTTAATAAGTTTGCCTAACCTCTAATGACAATGTCACACCTACACTTCAAATGGTAAGGCTATTGTTTTGCACTCTCTCATCCTAATACATGGCATCAACGCATGCCTTCCATACTTAGTCAAAATTTTATCTCCTAAAACCTCACTTAACTACAACTTACGTTTTAGCCTTTAAGGTCTAGTTTTAAACACTTAAGCCATTTTCCTTTCTCTTTTATCCTTCTTCAAGCTTCCTTACTAACCAAGTTCCAACCTAATTCACTTAGGTGAAATTCAGGGTTTTACACTCGGGCATCTTCTTCTTTGGTCAACCTCTAGTTTGGCTGAAGTTTTCCCTTTGCTCGAGTAGTTTGCTTAAATTGAGCTTCCTTTTCTTCTCCCTATTTATATAACCAGCTACATGCTCTAACTTGCTTAAGAATTTGACAGCTTCTACTTTCACCTGGCACTTCACCAACACTTAATCACTCTCAACGTTAGCCACCTCACCCTATAACTAAAATTTGACTAAAAAAAATAATTACCAACCTTATCCAATTTCCCTCTGTCAGTCACACCTCTCATCTCCACGCATACATCACACCTCCCTACATGACTCCCAATGTTTGGCTTACCAACGCATCCTTCTTCACCTTACCTTACATTCCACCACCGCATGACTTTCCAAGCAAGGCTCCCCGACACATGCTTCATACTCCTTCTCTCCCAACGCACGCTTCCTTTAAGCTTAACCAAATTCTCCTTCCTTGTTCCCTTATCCAACACATACATGGCCTCCACATCCCCTAGAAAACTTTATCTAACCTGCACTTAGACATACTTCTCTCCTTATCACCCACTCTAATTCAACACAAAGCTTACCTCTTTCAACACTTGTGCCTACCCTACAATTTAGGTACATTTTTTTCCCAATGCCTAACACTCCTCTCCCTTCTTCTCTTTCAAGCCCAACACTTAAACCTCTCTTCCCACAACCAAAACTTATTTCTTATTAAGTATCTTAAGTCAACCCACACATTGAGCAATACTCATAATTAAACTTGGAAAAATTTAAGGGAAAACTTGGAAAGGGGGGGTTTCCAACTTATTTAGGGGAAAATGATAGTTTTTTTGTCCCCATCCGAATGCATCTCCTTAAGAGACGTATTCAAGAATATTTTATTATTTTTCTCCCATACTGAATGCATCTCTTGAAGAGATGCATTCGATAATATCTTTAAGAGACGCATTCATTAAAAAAAAAATTAAAAAAAGGATGCATTTCTTGAAGAGATGCATCCCTAAAAAAAAATAATAAAAAAAAAATATTTTTGCTATTATTTTTTTTTATTCTTTTAACAACCGAAACCAACTCTTTCATTACTTATGTTTTTTTATAGTTAATAATATTTCATTCGTTTAACTTTAAATCATTCTTACCTAAAATTAACTATCTCACTAATCTTGTTTTTTATTTTGATAGTAATGTTACTAGTTTTTTAACCGTATAAACAATAATGTTATTTTGAGATTAAGAAATTGCTATGATTGATTTGATATACTCAATATTAATTTTTAATTTCAAATTATTTTTTTTTGTTTAAAGTTGTTAGAAACTTATGCAAAAATATAGATATTAACTTTCAACTATTGTAAATAATAGTCAAGGTTCTTTAGGATGTGTTGTAGATTGCAAGTGCATTTAATTAATAAATTTCATCATATGTACAATGTGCTTTATTCGCGACTGGAAGAAGATCCTCTATTACGCCTAGATCGATCATGTTGAGTGACATAGTATCCATGATCGCCACGCCCTCTTACACTTGGTGGTTGACTTTCCTCTGCAAGTGTATACCCTCACTACGTTGTCGATATGTAACATACTGGTCATGGGTATTTGGATGGACATGTGAAGTTTGTCCTTCTTTCATGCTTATTGTACTGAGGGTTATTGGAAAAAATCAAATGTTGAGGGAGAGGACATCATGGAAATGTACTGAACAAGTGGTGTTGTTGGATATTCATTCCGAACATTAGGTCGAATAGGAACATCCTTATGTCTTACGGGATCACCTTGTTCTTCCATTGGAACGTCACCATCGAAATATCGCACTCGATATATCGAGGTGAGTCTATGCAAGGCTCTTTGAGCAGATATTGGCAAATTTGGAAGCTCGACCTGAAAAAGAATCGAATAACAAGTTAATGACTATAAAATTTATTTTGGTGTGCAATGAAGAAATAAAATCAAACAATCATAGTAAACAATAAACTCATACCAACAAGTGATAGGATGCTCCTGCTTTA
The DNA here is from genome assembly GCF_027475165.1 of Benincasa hispida. Taxonomy (NCBI): domain Eukaryota; kingdom Viridiplantae; phylum Streptophyta; class Magnoliopsida; order Cucurbitales; family Cucurbitaceae; genus Benincasa; species Benincasa hispida. The sequence goes on from NC_143478.1 coordinate 25,673,669, forward strand.
GTTATGTACCATTTTCTCACAGTGGAATACCATTCAATATATCTAGGCTCGGTACCTACACCGTTGTTAATAGAAGGTCCATTAACAACCAAACTCTGTTGATTTTCCCAGATTGTAATTTGAGGAGCCAAATATGCAATCTAGTCTCGTTCATGCCTACCCCTTAGATCGTGTAAATAAAGTCGGGCATCCTCTTGCAAGGTTGAGGAATTTTTTGCAACATCCCAAATTGACGCGTCACACGATCTAGGTGATGCCACTCCACAACGAAGAAACATATGAGTGGACATCTGGATGTCCATATCTCGTTGTCATCGAGACAATATGGCGACAATAGTTGGATAAGATGATTATATGGTTCTCAAATAATCTACATGCATATTTGTCAAAAAATGAATTAACCAAAAGATAGAAACATTATGAATATATGATATATGAATGAATAAAATATTACCTGGTTAGGCATATGTGTATCAAGTATGTGCTTATACTGTATTAGAACATGTGTAGGTGCTTTAATTATAGAATAGTTGTCATTCCATCTACAACGATCAGAAGTTGAATTTTAGTTATTAGTATTTCATAATGAACACAACAATAATAAGGTAAATATGCTTACCTTGCAAATGGTCTGTCACCTAAGTTATTCTTGTATCTGTGGAGTCGTCGAGGCGTTAGAAGAGAAAATCGATCCCATGCCCAAATTTGTAGCAATAAAAGTGGGCAATGACTGCACCTTTGCATAGTTCCCTATACAACCGTGCAAGACATCCAGTGCCCCCAACTGTATGTCTCGACAAAATCAAAATCCACCAAGAGAGGAAGATATATCAGGTGCACTCTGCTGTTGGATTTGTCAGGAAATACCAATCCTCCAATCAACATGAGGATATATGCTCGAGCATATCGTTGCAGGTCCTCTTAATCTACATGGTTTGGTAGATGGACGAAGTTGTTAAATTGATCAGCTAACCATGACAAACTTAGACGACCTCCCTTAAGAACGACGTCATTCGTGGTTACGCCTAAAAGAAGGGCACAAAGTTGTTCCCAGTCATAATTTAGAGATCCAATCAATGGTCTTCCATTAATCGAGAGTCCAAATTGGTTGGCTCATCTTGAAGTGTAATTGTACACTCTCCAGCAACATGTGGAAAGTATGTGTCTCCTGGCGCCATCGTTCCACTAATACCTTTATCAGATGCCAGTCTAGTTGTATAAATTTTATACAAGAGACTCCGTAGAATCCTACAACTCGTAGATAGTTCAATATACGAGAGTCTGGGTTCTCGTGCCTGCGAATAACACCCTCTCTTCGCCGACAATGCATTGCATCGATATGCTTGTCTTCCCAAATAACCTCGGATCGATGGTTGCACTGTAAGTACAAAATCGAGTCGCTGTATGGCCCTGTGGTAGCATCCCCATCCATCTGATCCCATAAAAACAATATTAAATTTAACTTAAATATTTAGTAAAAATCAATGTGATTACAATAAACAAATATAATGTCAGTTAATAAAGAATACACCCTTCATTGTATAAATACAATCAATAAATACAATGACAATTAATAAAGAATACACCATTCATTGTATAAATATAATCAATAAATACAATAAAAAAATACAATCAATTAAATACAATGACAATTAATAAAGAATAAATAAGTAAAAGAAGTTACAATCAATTAAATACAATGAGAATTAAAAATAAATAACTAAGTCGCATCACGAGCTCGATTGGGACAATTTCGTCTATTATGCCCTTCTTGTTTGCAAATTATGCACCGTGTCTTGTACCGTTCCCTCTAATCCATCTCGTTTTGCATGCGAGAAGTACACAGTCTGTCAACCTTTCTGTGATTCGTCTGGATAAATAGTTTGGAAATTAGGATCAGACCAACATTTTTTATCGGGGATGGGCTCAAATTGGGGTGAATAACATGTCAGATAAGTAGAAATTTTGTAATAGTCTTCAATGTAGTAAAAGTAGTTTACCCTAATGGTCTTACACGCAACCATAGCGTGAGAATAGGGGACTCCAAAACTTTGCCACTTATTGCATGATCATGTTCTTTCACTTAATTTTACTCGGTGTGTGTTTCCACCCTTTAGTGTTATTGGGTTGATTGAGGTGGTGACTTCACATAACCATGTTCGATGGTCAAATATGTTGACAGAATGTTTGATTGCACGTTGTTCCCAAAGACTTATTTTCTTTACTGCATACCTATGACAAATACGACAATTACATAGAATACCTCGATAGTCAATATAAAAACGTGGGTAACTAAGATATGAATAATTTACCTCGCTCTCCCAATTCAAGAGCAGTTTCCATTTCTACACGACGAGCAGCGAAATAAGCAATAGTTCGATAGAATGTTGCTTGGACTAGTGCAGTGATAGGTAGCTTTTTGGCTCCTTTCAGAACAACATTTGTACTTTCGGCCACATTCGTGGTTAGCCATCCATAACAATGACCACCATCATGTGACTGTGTCCACTGCTTAGGATCTATGAAAGCAAAATATCATAAGCAATGGCTTTGCTGTTTGAAGTTCGGCCATACAGTCATTAAACTTCCGAACTTGAAATTTTGATCCTACACTATACACCAAACTCTTCAATAAACTATTTTTGAACTTGTCGTTAAAATTACTCGCCACATGTCGCAAGAAGAATCTGTGGTGTACTTCAACCCAATTGTTGTTAGGGTTTCTGACTGCAAATATAATGCCTTTGTGTCTATCTAAAATTAGACACATTCCCTCCCTTTTACGCACCACATGATCCCATAAATTCCCCAAAAACCAGCCCCAAGAGTCAGCACTTTCCTCTGATACAATGGCGTATGCAACCGGATAGACGTGACCATTTGCATCAACTGAGGTAGTTATTAACAATGTTCCTTCATACTTCCCATACAAATGGGTTTCGTCAATTTGAAGTAGCGGCCTGCAATGCTTGAAACCCTCGATAACAGGTTCAAACGACCAAAACACGCTACTGAACATTACAAACCTTTCATCACAATCCACTCATTTAGCCTCCAATGGACAACTATACCGAGGTTTGTGATTTGTAAGATATTTATCCATTTGGGCAACAAATTGTACGATTCGATCCAATCTCCAAATATCTTCGAAATTGCCTTTCTTCTTCCACCCCACACTTTCCAGTAACTGACGAAATAACCATACTTTTTCAAGATAATATATTGTAATGTTTTGATGTCAACTGACGGATTTTTTTTCACTATGCTGCTTACCACAGATGTAATTAGATTTGAGTCAAACTGATTGTGATTCTGACTCAGTCTTGCATATACACAAGAATGCGGGCCATTGTACTGGGTAATTTCAAATTTACTGTGTTTTTTACGGTAAACAGCGCGAAGTCTCCACGTGCACCAATTGCTATATCTTTTACACCTGACATCCCATGTTGTTTTCTTCGACTCAATGACTTCAAAATTTTGATGTTGAATGATTGAATAGTTTTTCACTGCATTTTTTAAATCCAATTTGGAATTGAATATCATCCCCTTAAGCAGTGAATCAGACCCCATATTACTGTCTTCTCCCGTTGTCGAATTGGATTTAATGGTCATCTCGTTTAGGTCTATCTCAGTAAATGTTTTGGGGACTTCATGTACACCATAAAATTGACCAGGTAGTTTATCTAGATTGATATCATCATCGTCTATTTCAACTTCTTCGTCGTTTGTGGCAATAGTTGGATCAAATTGCCCATCCTCCACATCATGGCTTTCCAACTTAACAGTAGTTTCAACTTCTTCTCTCGTTGATGCTAGACTTGGGACACTAGGTTGGGATATATTCAGCTCAACTCTATTTGGAGGGTATGGAGCATTACTCATCATGAACCATACATCAGTCTCGCTTCGTAATGAGATGGGGATATAGAAAGTAGATCCCGCTACATAACTACCATATCTAAATATTACCTCTACCCCATCATCTCTATTTATAGATAATGCATCACATAATCCATCGATTAATGTGTTGAAGTCAATTTGACGATGCATGTTTATACGAAGAGATGGTTACCTATCATATTCTATCATGTTTGGACCATTAACAATGTTTCTGTGTATATAACATAAAAATTCCACAAGTAGTTTGGCAAATGCAATATGATATTTATCATAATATTTTTAAGGCCAACTATATTTATCATAATATTAGACCAACTATATTAATGTGTTATTACTATTTTTTTTAATATGTAAAAATAGAGAAATGTTTTTTTAAAAAAATAATATCTACCATTAAACAAAATAATAATAAAAAAAGGTACAAAATCACCATAAATATTGTTACTAAAGACATGCATCATCATTTGACCATAAATCAATGATAAATATTCTTTTATATTAACATGAATCTTTGTTCTTTAATCATCATAAAATTTATAATATTAAGGTGAATAATTCAAAATAAATTGACCAAATAAACAGTAAACATAACAACAACAACAACACAATATTACTAACAATAACATTAACATTAACATTAACATTCAAACATTTAATATTCAATAATGAATACATCATTCCAAATAATTGTAAATAACTATATACATTCCTTTTGAATGACTTGATTGTAGAGTTTTCTCAGATAATAGTCACCGTAAACAAACAAAAAAAGTCAATATAAAATTATGGATATTTTACATTTTTATAATTTTACATTAATAATTTACATTAAAAATTTTCTTTCAACGTGAATCAAAGATAATTTTTTATTTTTAAAATTTTGAGTTATATTATTTTTACTAAAAGTATTTTTTTACTATGTATGAAAAAAAAACATTATTTTTACTATGTAATATTTTTTTTTTTTACTAAAATAATAGACATTAGGAATATATTAATAGCCATAGTAAAATTTTGAGTTATATTATTTTTACTAAAATAATTTTACATTAATAGCCATTAGGAACATATTAATAATTTTACATTAAAAATTTTCTTTCAATGTGAATCAAAGATAATTTTTTATTTTTAAAATTTTGAGTTACATTATTTTTACTAAAAGTATTTTTTTACTATGTATGAAAAAGACATTATTTTTACTATGTAATATTTTTTTACTAAAATAATAGACATTAGGAACATATTAATAACCATTAGTAAAATTTTAAGTTACAATATTTTTACTAAAAATAGTTTTTTACTATGTATGAAAAAAAACATTATTTTTACTATGTAATATTTTTTTATTAATGACTTTTTTATATGTTTATAAACTCTTAACTATTAACTTTAAATTCTTTCTTTAATTTGTTTTAGTTTTTTTTTCTTTGCTCCACAACATAAAGTAATATCACTATTTTTTTCCCATTAGGAACATATTCTTAATTTTACATTAAAATCTACTAATAAATTTTAAAATTTGGTAAAATGAAAGAAGATTTAAATAAACTTTTACATTTAAAAAGATTTATTTTTTCTATTAAGAACATATTTAAATACCTATTTTTAGATTCCATTAAGAAAATATTTAAATATCTATTTTTAGACTATGAAGCACAGATACTTCATGTGAGGCAAAGAATGAGTATCAGACACATATCAGATACCAATACTTCCGATACTTCCAGATACTTTCCAGATTTATATATGACACGCGATTTGACATATCTATTTCTATGTGTACTTTTTGTAAGAAAAAAGACAAGTAACTCATCTAATCTTTCTCAATCTAAAATTAGGCAACCTATTTAAAAAGCTTACTACTCGAGTCCAAAACTAAAAAAAAATAATAATAAAATAAAGGACCAAATTCTAGACTAGAATCATATAATCTCCATCTTCACATTTGAGTCCCCACAAAGTCCACCAAAATATAAACCATTTGGAAATCTTCAACAATTCAACGAAGAAGTTCTTCGTTTATCTTCATACTTCTCCCTCTACTCTTCTTTTTCTTCTTCTTTGTAATATGAGTCACATTTCTATTGTGTTTTATTAACTATTGTACTTCAACATCTTAGATTTTTTTTTTTTTTTTTTTTTTTTTGTATTGTATTTCAGTATTTGTATTCTATTTTGTGCTATTGTTATTAACTTGTATGCTAAATTTATCTATATCCTATATTTTCTTTAAAAAAAATGTATCTTCAATGTATCATTATCCTCATTTCTTATAAATATATATATTAAAAAAATATATAAAAAAATGACGTATCTTGAGACTTATCCGTATCTTAATTTTTTAAAACTTGACGAATCGCCGTATCCGATCGTACCTGTATCTGTATCTATGCTTCATAGTTTTTAGATTTGTTTTTTTTTTTTTCATTAAGAACTTTAATTTTTTTTTATTAATGATTTTTTATATGTTTAAACATAAATAATTTGAGACTATGATATAATATTTTAAAAATCATAGTTGAACATTCTAAACTACATTTTAAAAATAATTATCATAATTTGATATGCATAATAAGAAGACATATATTATATTTAACCAAATAAGACGTACTCATTTTGATAGCTAAATATCAACCAAATACCAACTAGAAAAGTAACAGAGTATCAACCAAAAACCAAATAGCAACTAGTAAAGTGGACTACATATATAACACAATGTTAATCACATGTAATTCTCCCTTATAATAACCAACTATAAAAAATATATCAACTTATTAAAAGAAAAATATTGCACATTACCAAAAAAACTTTGCACCTTACCAAATATTCCAGCTTAATAAAAAAAACTTTGAATAATATCCACGGTAAACAAAATAAACATGAAAAAAATCAGTAAAAATTATCAAAAACTTAATTCAAAGTTAAATAACAAAAACATATCAACTATGAGTGTTAAAAAAATCCGATGACCCGAAAAAACCGATCAACCCAACCCATCCCGTGTGGTTTGGATTGGGTTATCAACTCATTTGAATTGGGTTGGGTTCAAATAAATGAAAATTTTATGGGTTGGGTTGGTTCATGGGTTCACCTAATATAACCCAAACTAACTCGAACCAACTTGAATTTATTATTAACTTTAAAATATATTCTTTTTATTACTTATAACACAATTATTTATACGTATATCGATTTTAATTTTATTTAATTTCAATATTTTTTGAATAATTTATTTTTCAACAACTCTTAAAAATAGTTTATTTACACTTTAGAATGAAAATTTTCACTATATAAATTGAAATTGAGTTGTTAATCTTAATTCAATATATGAAAATAATTAAATTAGATTTTTACATATTTGCATTTGCTTCTTTTTAGAACAAAATTCTAAATAAATGACCTGATTAACCTGAACCAACCCAAACCAAATATTTCATGGTTGAGTTGGGTTGGGTTCATTTTTTAATAAGGGTTATTTGGGTTGAAAAAATTTACAACATAAACAATTGGATTGGGTTTAAAAAGTCTTTCAACCCAACCCAACCTAACCCATGAACACTCCTAATATCAACTTACCAAATAAAATACTACACTAAAATAAATGAAGGTAAAAAATGATCAGTATTTGAAAATAAATGAAGAATATGGAAGAAATGAAGGAAATTTTGTTTTGGGTGAAGATGAAATGAGAGCTTCAATGATGAAGGGGAAGATGAAAGGAGGGTTTCGGTGAATGAGAAGATGAAATTGGTGAAGGAGGATGAAATTTGTGAAGGGGAGAATGAAAATGGTGGAATGAAGGAAAAAAGTTTGATTTTTTATGCTAAAACGAGGGGAAAATGCCAACAGACATATTTTGACCGGTTTAATCTTTTTTTTTTTTTTAATGCGGCGTATGGAAAAAAATAATAAAATATTTCTGAATGCGTCTCTTCCAGAGACGCATTCGGATGGAGACAAAAAAAACTAGGGGTGGAAACGGTTCGGTTTGGTTCAGTTTGGTGGTCAAATCGAACCAAACTGATTTATTGGTTCGAACTGCGGTTCGGTTCGGTTTTGGCATTTTTAAAAAATCCATGTTATATTCTTTTTTTTAATTAAAAGCGGTTCAGTTCGGTTCGATTTTAAATTCGGTTTTGTTCTTTAAATTAAAAGCGATTCGATTTTAAATTCGGTTTTACTCTTGTTTTAAATATATATATAAATAAATATATATATATTAGTTAAAAACGGTTCGGTTCGGTTTCAAATTCGATTTTCGAAAGTGAAACCGAACCGAACCGATTTTTTTGGTTTCACTGAGTTTTCGGTTCGGTTTTTAGAAACGGTTCGGTTTTTGCAGTTTGAATGACCACCCCTAAAAAAAACTATCATTTTCCTCTAAATAAGTTGGAAACCCCCCATTTTCCAATTAACTTTCAAAATAACCCCAATCTAAATAACACTATATAGGGCAAATCTTTTGAATTTAACATGGTAGCTGATAAAAATTTTTAATAAAAATTATTGTGAAGATTAAAAAATAAATCTAAAAATGATTAAAAATTAAAAATTAATATTTTGAAATGATAAATAGATAGTATTACAAATGATTTAATCTCTATAATCAAAATAAAAACACTCCATGTATTCATATAACCATTAAAAAGGGGACAAATCTCTTGAACAAGTTAATGTGAACATCGATATTTTCTTTTAAATCATGTGGAGATTAAACAATAAATCCAAAAATGATTTAAAAAACTAAAAAACAAGATTTTAAAATGAATGATAAATCGAAGGCGGATACAAATAACGTAATCTTTATAATTACAATAAAATTACTTCATATATCGATAAAACTATCAAATACATACTTATTTGAATAAAAATGTATGTACATTATTAAATATTAAATTAAAATATATGATATTTCTTTTAGACCTAGAGTAGATACCTTAAACAATTAAACTCTCTTCCTAAAGAAGGAAAATAAACATCGGAAGTGATGTTATTATTAACGGAATTATAAAAAAAATCCTAAATGTTAGGAGAGTTTCTAACCTTACTTAGATGAGTAAATAGCATATAATGGTTTGACCAGTTTAGTCTACATCAGCACACAACTGTCGTCTCTGAAAATCGAGAACAATTCGCTGCAAAACAGCCCAAATCAAGTGTGTTACCGTCTCTGACCGGCGGACCACGTGCAGACCCGTGCGTCTCTCTCGCTGACAACCTGCAGAATGAACCGCCGCTTCAGACCGGACCTTCCTAGACCGGACCGCACCTGTCGATCTCGCCGGACCGAAAACCCACGTCGCCTGCTGATCTGCAAACACCACGCAGCGCTCAGATCGGCGAACTCTGACCCGAGTTTGTCTTCCACGGAAAGCCGGCCGCACATCTCCCTTGCTACACAGACGGACGGCTACTGCCCGAAAGTCTCAACCCCAGACGGCTGCTGCTCCCTCAGACCGGCGGCTACAACTTCGGTTTTTCTTCTTCAGACGACTTCGACGGACCCTCTCTCAGGCGGCTGTTCCTCACGTTTTTGGTTAAGGCGGCTGCTCCTTTTTTCTTCAGCAAAACAAGACAAAACGAAATTGGCCCCGGAGAAAATGGAATAATTACAAAATTGCCATTCCCTATAATTACCAGAATGCCATTGGGCTTTTAAATTCAGCAAAAAAACCCACTTAAATACTTGTTATTTTCTACAAATCTCCCTCATAACAAGAATATTTAAGTGCATTCTCTAATCTTTCTATCATCCAGATTTAATATTTAGTCTATCTAATAGGTACTTAAACTTATGGACTAGAAGAACATTGGTTAACATATCTGACAAATTCTCAAATGTATGAACCTTAACCAGTTCAACATCTTTTACCTTAACCAGTTCAACATCTTTTTGGGCCAGATAAAATGAAATTTGACATCGATATGCTTAGACCGTTCGTGATGAGATGGATTCTTCGCAAGATGAATAGCACTCTGGCTATCACAACGGACGATAGGAATGAACTCATGCGACAACAACTCACAAACTATCATTTTCAACCACACTGCCTTTTTCACAGCTTCACCTACTGAAATATACTCTTGACTCAGTAGTAGACAAAGCAAAAAATGACTGTAGAGTAACCTTTCAACTGACCACATTACCAAACAAACGAAAAATGTGACCTGATAGAGACATTATCAAGGTTTGCAGCGTAATCTACATCTGTGAAGCCTTCCAACAATGCTGATTTATCATAATCCCTGCTAAAATATACTGGCACTACCTTCCAAATATCGAAGCACCCATTTAACTGCATTCAAATGCTCCTTCCCAAGATTTGACATAAACCTACCTATCATACTCATAGCATATCCCAAGTCAGGCCTAGTACAAATCATCAAATACATAATACTTCCAACAGTATTACAATAGGGAATATTAGCCATCTCTAACGAAGAAAGCCTAAAATGATATGTTAAGGGTGTCGAAACTGCCTTATAACCAGACATATTATACTTCTCAAGCAGTTTATGTACATAACTCTCCTGCGAAATGGTTAACAAACCTTTCTCCCTATCTCTTTTCACATCTATGCCTAGGATCTTTTCAGTTCACCTAAATCTTTCATCTCAAATTCACTTCTCAACCGTTTCTTGAGATCACACATTTCAGAATAATCCTTAGACACCAGAATCATATCATCTACATACAGAATAGATAAGTATATGTACCTTTTTTAGATAGTTTCCAGTACACGCAGGCATCATATGAGCTCCTGTGAAACTTCTGCTTCAGAATAAAGGTGTCAAACTTGATATACCATTATCTCGGTGATTGCTTCAGTCCATAGATGGACCTGTGAAGACGACAAACCATGTCTTCCTTTCCTTTCACCTCATAGCCCTTAGGTTGAGCCATGTAGATCACTTCTTCCAATTCACCATGAAGGAAAGCTGTGATGACATCCATCTGTTCAACAAACATATCAAAGTGAACAGTAATAGATAAAATTAATCGAATGGACGAATTCCTCATCAACGGAGAGAAAATATCATGAAAGTCAACTCCCTCCTGTAGCCCTTGGCTACCAGTCTAGCCTTATACCTAGGCTTGTTGTCACCTCATGTACTTGGCTTGATTTTATAAATCCACTTTGACTGAATGAGTTTTTGATTAGGAGACTTTGGAACCAATGACCATGTCTGATTCTTCTGCAACGAGAACAATTCTGCTTCCATAGTATCCTTCCATTGTTCCTTTGAATCAGATATAATAGCCTCCTCAAAAGTAAGATGCTCTGCTTCAATACTGTCAACTACACAAGTAAAAGCATAAGCAACTAAATTAGCATAACCATACCTCGTAGGAGCCTGCCTGTCACGTGTAAGCTGATAGTTCTGTAGGTCACTGCTACTTGAGCTTTCTTCACCAAAAGCTCCCTCATCAATCAAAGTCTTTTGGAGTTGAGGCTGTCTACCATCAGAACTAGATGACTGATCACTGGAATCACCTGAACTAACTGATGGTTGTGTTTTAGAATCAATTCTAACCTCTGCCTCAACCTGATCAACTGTCTGCTGTTTTTGCTGCTCTTTGATACGAAATGACATCTCTATTTCATTAAAGGTCACATCTCTGCTGATAATGCATTTACTTCTACCCTCTTTCAAGCATCAAAGTTTATATCCTTTAACACCCTGAGGATAGCCAATAAACATACATTTCAGTGCTAGCTCCCATTCCTTAACATGAGCATAAGCTGAACATCCAAACACTCTGAGATGATCCAAACTTGGAGCTTTTCTTGATCATATCTCCTGAGGAGTCTTTAGACCCAAAGCGGAAGAGATAACAGGCTATTTGGGCAACTTCCCCCAAAACTTCAAAGATAATGAAGCATTTGTCAAGAGACATCTTGAACGCTCCATAATTGTTCTATTGAACCTCTCAGCTAAATCATTCTACAGTGGAGTCTACGTAATAGAGAAATGCCTCGTAATTCCCTTAGATTTGCAAAATTTATCAAATTTGTGATTCACAAATTCTAAATCATTGTCTGTCCTCAAATACTGTCTGTCTGGTTCTTAACCAGCTTTTTCCATTCAAGAAATTTCCCAAAAGCTTTATCCTTCCGTTTCAGTGGATACATCCATACCTTTCTTGAAAAATCATCAATGATTGACATAAAGTATCTCGAACCTCCCATAGAAGGTACCTTTGTAGAACCCCACAAATCTGAATGAACATAATCCAAAATTCCTTTGGTAGAGTGCTTCCCTTTCCCAAACTTCACCCTGGTAGACTTTTCCATTATGCAATGTTCACAAAAAGGGAGTTCAATGTCTTTAACTCCTCCAAGAAAACCTTGTTGTGAAAGAGCTTGAAGACCTCTTTCACTCACATGAGTTAGTCTGTTATGCCATAATATAGACTTATCTGTTTCTCTCTCCAACACATAAAGACCATTCCTCAAGGTCTCCTTCAGCTTAACTAAAGAACCCTGGATAACCTTCAGAACTCCATTTTCAGATTTATAGGAATAACCTGTTCTATCTAATTCGCCCAAAGAAATTAGATTTCGTTTGAGTTCTGGAACATACCTTACATTTGTAAGAATTATGATCATACCATCATGTGTTGCAATTCGAACTGACCCAATTCTTTTTACATCACAAGCAACATTATCACCAAGCAAAACTGATCCCCCATCATTTTCTTGAAAGTCAATCAAGAAATCCTGATTAGGAGTCATGTGAAAGTGCACTCTGAATCCATGATCCAAGCATTCTGAATGTCCTTACTGGACACCATCAAAACCTCTGCTGAATCATACTAACATTTGCTGCACTAGAATCCCCTGCATGCTTGCTACTTGATGCTTCTTTGCTCTTATTCAAAGGGCAATTTTTTCTAAAGTGTCATTCTTTATGACACAGGAAACACTTTTTGGTTTTCCTCTTTGATTTTAACATGGATCTCGACTCTTTTCCTTTTCTGTTCTTTTTCTCACTTCTGCCTCTGGCCATGAGTAACTCTCCATCATTGCATTCCTTTTTAATCTCGAGATTTCTCGTTCTCAAGGCATCCAACACTATATCCATGGGGAATGAATCTCGTCCATATTTAATAGCTGCCTTAACTTCTCGATATGATTCAGGCAAAGAATTTAGAAGAATAATTGCTTGATTTTCATCCGACATCTTCTCATCGACGTTATTGAGATCAATCATAATCCTTTGGAATTCATTTGGGTACTCTTCTAAGCCTTTACTTGAGTCCATCTTATATCCAAAGAATTTCTCCTTTAGATATGATTTATTTGGCAAGGACTTAGTCAAATAAAGACTTTCTAATTTCTTCCACAACTCCGCGCTGTAGTAGTGACCTCATCTACTAGCCTAAGCACCCCATCTGATAGATACAAAATTATCGTGAAATAGGCCATTTCATCCATATCTTTTTTCAGCTTCTGTAATTGTTGGTGGAAGGTCATTTTCATCTAATATTTTGGTTACCTTTTGTTGTACCAAAATAGCCCTAATCTTTTTCCTCCATAATCCGAAGTCACCTTTCCCATCAAATTTAACAACTTCGAACTGTGTAGACATCGAAGCCATATGTCAAATTAATTCCAACAAAATATCCTGAACAAAGAATATACCAGCACATACTACCACACACCCTCCTTGGATCAACTGGAGCTCTGATACCACTTATGAGAGTTTCTGAACCTAACTTAGATGATCAAATAGAACGCAAACAATTAGCAGAAATAAATCGAAAGTAGTAAAGAACACCAAGATATATAGTGGTTCGACCAGTTTGGTCTAAATCCACTTTGAGAACCAGCTTGAATTAGTTTTATTAATGAGCAATAAAGAAATTTACAAATTACAGATAATCAACGAAATCACCAATATGTAATTTCAATATCCACTGATACCGAGAGATCCGCACACAATGTCGCCTCTGAAAACCGAGAACAACCCACTGCAAAATAGCCCAAATCAAGTGTGCTATTGCCTTTGACCGGCGAACCACGCGCAGACCCGCGCGTCTCTCTTGCTGACAGCCTGCCGAATGAACCGCCTCCTCAGACCGGACTGCACTTGTCGATCTCGCCGGACTGAAAACCCACGCCGCCTGCTGATCTGCAACACCACGCAACTGCTCAGATCGGCAAACTCTGATCCGAGTTCGTCTTCCATGGAAAGCCGGTCGCACGTCTCCCTTGCTACATAGATAGATGGCTACTGCTGGAAAGTCTCAACCCTAGACAGCTGCTGCTTCCTCAGACCGGCGGCTACAGCTTCGGTTTTTCTTCTTCAGACGGCTTCAACGGACCTTTTCTCAGGCGACTGTTCCTCACGTTTTTGGTTCACCGATCAGAGGCGATAGCACACTTGATTTGAGCTGTTTTGCAGCATATTGTTCTCGGTTTTCAGAGGCGACGTTTTGTGCGGATCTCTCGGTATAGTGGATATTGAAATTACAAATTGGTGATTTCGTTGATTATCTGTAATTTGTAAATTTCTTTTTTGCTCATTAATAAAATTAATTCAAGCTGGTTCTCAAAATGGATGTAGACCAAACCGATCGACCGCTATATATCTTGGTGTTCTTTACTATTTTCGATTTATTTCTGCTGATTGTTTGCGTTCTGTTTGGCCATCTATTTTAAGTTCAGAAACTCTCGCAAAAATAGCTAAAGAAATGGAAGCAAAAAAAATTGGGAAGAGTTAGTTAACAAAGCTTTTAATAATAATAAAAAAAAGAAGATACCTGATGAAAAATGGAAGATTTAATTTAGAAAAGTTTAGATTTCAAATCATAATTTAATTTTATTTTCAATCAAATTATATTAACTTAATGACAACATATGTATAGGTAGATTTTTTTTTTTTTTGGAAAACATGTGTATTGATAGATTATTAGATATAAAATGTGTGTGTTTTTTAATTTATTTTTTTTTCTTATTTTTCCTTCTTTTAATGTGAATTTGAGATTTTGATATAAAATATGTTTTTTAATTTTATTTCTCGTTTAATGTGAATTTGAGATCTTAGAGATAAAATGTGATTTTTTTTTAAAACAACCTTCTTTTAACGTGAATGTAAAAAAATAGGATTTTTTTTATTTAATTAATTTAATGTGAAATTACAACATATAAACTTATGATAATCAACTATAAAGACCAAAAGAGGAAATCAAAAGTTTCTCTCCTATAGCCCCTTTTGAGAAATGTGAAGTTACAACATATAACCTTATGATAATCAACAAAAACTAAAAGACACAAAAGGAAAAATCAAAAGTTCCTCCCTCATAATCCATTTTAGATAGTTTAGATAGATTAGTAGGTTGTTAAGATGAACATAGTTTAGCCGATATGAAATTTGTATATTCGACCAAAAGGTCAACAATTTTAATCTCACACCCAATATTTTATTTAACTGAAAAAAGTAAGAATAATATAATCAGTAGATTTATTTAAGGTTAAAATACACCATTTTGGTCTCTGTACTTTAAAGTTTTTTTAATTCTAGTAATTGTACTTTCAAATGTCCAATTTAGTCAATATACTTCAGAAGAACCTTAAATTTAGTCCATATTACTTGTTTATTGTTTTTTTTTAAATTTTTTTTGTTATCTATTAACATTTTCACTCCAAATTTGGAAAAAACATTCCTATATTATATTTTCTTGCATGAAAATTATTATTCTTATTTAGTCAATTCAGATAAAATTTAAATTTGAGAGACTAAATTTACAATTTATTAAAAATACAATGACTAGAATTTGACATTTCAAAATATATGGACTAAAATTGAACAAACATTAAAATACAAGGACTAAAAATGATATTTTAAACTCTATTTAAAAGAAAATATAAATAAGCATGCATAATTGTGTAAAAAAAAAGCCATTTTTTTGAGTCGACAAAAAAATTCATTTTGAAAATTATGATGGCTAGTACATAATTCATCCAACAAGGAAATAATTTTGAAATTATGATGGTTAAGTACATAATTCATCCAAAAATGTTAATAATTTATATTATGTTACAAGACCATTATATTTTTCAAAACTAGATTCTATATATGCATTAAAGAATTTGATTTAAATAATTCAAAGATTTTTTTGTTATAAATTAAAGTAGCAAAATTGATAATGGGGTAATTATTCTCACCTTATAGAGTGATTGGTAGGAGTTTATGTAAAACAAAATAAATAAATAATAACAGGCATAATTTTGTTTAACAAGTCTACTTTGAAATTAAAATTATAGAATTCAAATTATTCGCTTCAAAACGGAAAAAGTGAGCAATAATTCAACGGTTATTAGATGTATTATCCCTTTAAAATTGATGGTTCAAATTCGATCACATAAAAAAAAAAAAAATAGCTCCAAAATTTCAAACACAACAAAAATCTTATTTTGTTTATACTTTATGAGTTTATAAATATATTTGAAGTAAAAAATTCTTAAAAAAAATTTCAAGCAAAAATACCAAATACAAGTTTTGTTATGTTCGTAATATATACTCACATATATATTAATTAAACCTTTTTTCAAAAGTTAAAATGAGCATAGTTTAACGGTTATCAAGTATGTACAATAATTTCGAGGTTAAAGATTCGGTCCTCAACCTTTCAAATGGTAAATAAATAAAAAAAGTCCCTTTTTCATAGACATTTTTTTTTCTTTTAAATTCATGTGTTTCTTCCTAGTTTTTATCTAAGCTTTTCCCTTTTTAAAAAATATATTTGAACTTTATATCAGATTTTTAAATAATAATAGTAAATTAAAAATTTAAATAAGATTTTGTTTTTTAGTCTTCAAAATATTTGCTTGATTTTAGTGAAAATAATGTTATTGGCTAAAAACTTATGTTTATACCATTTTTCAAAATTAGATTCTATATATGAATTTAAGAAAATGAATTTTTCTTTAAATAATTGAAGGAAATTTTGTTATAAACTAGCAAAATCCTTCAACTTAATATTCTAAAAACCTCAAAGAGAAAATTTTGGTGGATGTGGGAAATAGAATAATGTTTGAATAGCATTCTTGCATATATATTGTGTGGAAACTATACATTATTAAAGACATGTTTGATAATGATTTCATTTTTAATACCTATTTTAAGTTATGGTTGGTAATGATTTTTTCCTTTTTTTAAAATATATATTTATTATCTCAATTATATTATTACAGTTGTCAATTTTTTTTTTTCAAAAAAGAAGTGTTTGTATTCCTAATCAAATTTCAAAAACAAAAATAAGTTTTTTAAAAAATTATGTTTTTTGTATTTTATTTTTTAAATATCGGTAAAAAAATTGATAGCAAAATAAGACATTTATAGATAAAAATAGTGTTTTAAGTTTATTATTATTTTTTAGAAAAATAAATTATTACCAAATCGGTCTTACTTATAATATTTTTTGTTTCGAGAAGGGAACTTTCACTTCAATATTCAAAACTCAGCGAGAACAAAATATTTAAGTGGATTTTATTGATTTTTTTGGAAAAATTAAAAGTTTAATGGCATTATCGTAATTATTGAACATGACAAACTTGTAAATTCCCTTTTCTTCTCCATTTAGGGCAGCAAATTCGGGGGTCTCTTTTTGCTGAAGAAAAACAATAGCCGTGAGTGAGCAAGCCGCCTGTGAGGAAAAAAAACAGTAGCCGCCGGTCAGGGGAGCAAAGTCGGCGGTTTCGGTCTTGGAAGCTTACGGAGCAGCAGTGCTGGGTATCGTCCGTCCGCGGCGTCGAGCGTGAGTGTCCGCGCTGGTTCGATCCGGTCTGAGCAGAATTTTTGGTTCCCGGTGGGTTCGGTTTGGGTTTGCTGCAGATTTGATTTTGGTAGTTCGCCGGTCAGGGGTGGTAGCATACTGTGTTTTCAGCTGTTTTGCAGTGGGTTGTTCTCAGTTTTTAGGGGTGACGTGTGTGGATCTCTCTAATGGATAATTTAAATTGATGATTTCGTTGATTATCTGTGATTTGTAAAATTCATTTATTGTACATTAATAAACCAAACTGGTTGAACCACTATATATCTTGCGATTTACTTATTTCTGGTAATAATTTCATTTTGCATTTTTGGAACTCATGTTTGCTTCCTTCTAATTTTTCAATTATGATCTTTACATTTTTAAAGAAATACTTGAATTCCTAATCAAATTCTACAAAGAAAATAATATTTTTTCAAAACTAGACCTACTTTTGAAAACCTTAGTGAATAACATAAACATAAAAATTTATGGATGGAAATAGTGTATGTTTATAAGTTTATTTTTTTAAAACCAAAAATCAAAAAACAAAAATTAAAAACCAAATTATTATAAAATATACCTTAATTTATGACTTTGTCCACCGATGTTCAAAATCAAAAAGCTAATTTTATACATTTATGAAATTTTTTTGAAACGATAATATACTTAGTATGAAACATGCAATCAACTCAGAAATTAAAGGTTCAAATCTCGAAGAAAAAATCAAATTCAAATCTCAAGTCATCTCTCCAAATAAATAATAAAAGAGAATTCTGTATTAAGAAAGAAAATATAAATTTTGAATAATATAAAATCTCTTTTTAATACAAAATAATATATAATCTACTGTATTATAACCTTATATCTTTAATTAAGTCTTAAAGTAGTTATTTTAGTTATTGCATCGTATCATTTGTACCTAGGTAATCAAATTAGTATTCTAACACAATAATACAAGCATTTGGGAAAAATAAATTAAGAATAAGATTAAATTATACAAAATACCCTAGAATTTTTTTGATATGTTTTGATATTTCAACTCTGAAAAGTTTCATTTTCTTATTAGTTTTAATTATTTTAATTTTTTTGTAAATAAATTGAATTACAAGAAAGAAAAGGACCACAACTTGAGATCAAATAACAAACAAACTACAATCACAAAAATCATGAGAATAAGACAAAAGAAACAACGAACCAAACTTACAAGACCCTAAACTAAAACAAGTACTCAAGGAAATAGGTTTCCAAAAGAAGAGCCTACATCGAATCCCTTCAATGGAAGTCTTAGGCCACTTAGAACAACAAAAAAA
The DNA here is from genome assembly GCF_027475165.1 of Benincasa hispida. NCBI lineage: Eukaryota > Viridiplantae > Streptophyta > Magnoliopsida > Cucurbitales > Cucurbitaceae > Benincasa > Benincasa hispida. The sequence continues at coordinate 25,692,644 of NC_143478.1, forward strand.
CCCGTAAGACTGAATGACTTGACAAATCACATAGTGGAGTTGCAAACTAGTATCATGAACTCAAAGATTACACTTACACCAAAGATGATAGATAACAATACACACCAAACAACTCACTAGATCTTTCGATGCAGGTGATGTCTTGCACTAAATTCAATCAAGTTTTATGCCTCACTGAGATATCTTATGGGAGTAGCTACCTCACGAGAGCACATACACAAACAATCAAGTCATGTTCATTTAGTTCTTGAATTTCACAATTGTCCAAAATAAACAACCTTACAATAATGAACAAAAATTGCATATGACAACTAATATATAAAAATTGAAATACATACATAATATCATTTACAATATCATTCATATAAATTGACATAAGTGTCACTTGACATGTAAAAATTGGTTTTGTGAATCATGTTATATATGATGTCAATGATATCATTTGAGTTAAAGTGAATGGTAACAATGTCGATCTTAATCTCCTATATATATAGTTGAAATTGAGTTGTAAACAATGCCATGTATGATTTTTAACTTTTACCATCAACTACCATGCTAATTTATTTCCTTCATTTTTCTAATATAAAGTTACTTTTTGAAATAATTCTAAAGTTAAAACGTTAAAAATAAGTCTTTTCAAAGTTTAGGATTATAATATTGAATCTTACTTTGAAGCTCAGGAAGGGATATTTAAAATAATTTAATCTATTATCACTAATATGAGTATGATTCAACTAACATAAAATATGTAATTAATTTCAACTAAGAGATAAAAAAAAAATCTAATAATTATATAACTCTAATTAATTAGAACAGGATAATATTATTATTCTATGTTCTCAAACAGAAGGGTAAAAACTTTAAAAAGGGAGGATAAAAGTGTAAAATCTAATACCCAATAATGGGATCCACTATTACATAATGTGTGTGAGGGCAAACCCTGTCTTTAAATTAAAGTGCAAAGTTAGATGCTTGGTAGTGCATTGTCTCTCTTTAATCTTTCTTTAGTTTACAATTTGAGCAACTTGGGAAGTTTTTGCAAATAGTTCAAACTCCATGGGTCTCTATAGAAAGTTGGAGACTGATGTAGATATTGAAGCTCCAGCTTGGAAGTTTCATGAAATAATTCATAAAAACCCTCACCATATGTCCAATATTGCTTCAGATAAAATACAGAGTTGTGAATTACATGAAGGCGAATGGGGCAAAGTTGGCTCTATTCTTTATTGGAATTACGTTCATGGTTTGTTTATTTACATTATTATTTCATCTCTTGTCTTGTCCTTCAAAAGTTTGGTTATTGAACTTTGAAGTTTGTGTGTATATTTAATTTGGTCGATTTATAGACTTTAAAAAATGTCTAATAAATTTTTTAACTTTTCTTTTTTATGTACATTAGATCTCTTAATATTTAAAATGTTTGATATGTTTCTAAACTTTCAAATTTATATACAAGTCTCGATATATTTGATTTAAAGAAAAAATATTTTGATCTATCTTAAATACAAAAAGGAATTTTATTTATACTTTTAAGGTGACTCCGTTTGATAACCAAATTGTTTTTATTTTTAGTTTTTGAAATTAATGCTTGTTTTTTTTTTTAATTATTTTTTTACCACGGTTAATTTTCATCATTCCTAACAAAACTCTTGATTTCTTAGCTAAATTTAAAAAAAAAAGAAAACTTTTAATTTTTTAATTTATTATTATTATTATTATTATTTATTTTCAAAACTTGATTTGTTTTTTTAAAATACTTCTAAAAAGTAGATAACAAAACAAAGAAATCCAGAGCTTAAAGTGTTTATAAACTTGTATAGATGGGAAGGCTTGTGTGGCAAAAGACGTAATAGAAGCGGTTGATGAAGAGAACAATTCAATCACATGGAAAATGATAGAAGGGGACCTTTTAGAGCTTTACAAGAGTTTTAGAATTACAATCCAATGTACTCCAAAGGACAAAGGAAGTGTAATTCACTATACTTTGGAATATGAAAAGCCTCATGAAGATATTCAAGATTCACATGGTTTGCTTGAGCTTTGTGCTAGTATGTCCAAAGACATTGATGCTCACCTAATGGGAAAGACCAATGAAGGCTCATCTATAGAGGTTGGAGCTCCTAAGGCATGAAACATAAAGTCTCTCTCTTTCTCTCCACCCATTGGCTAGGGTTGGTGAGATAATTAATTACTATATTATGGAATAATACTACTTATATTGTTGCAAATTATTATTAATTTAAATAATTATGTTGTGTTCTATGCCATCATTAGTGGAGGAATTGTCTTGTGAAATATTTTAATCTAAATCTCCATGTATGTGTGTATATATGGTTCTAAATAAAATGGGAATAAAGTTTGTAAGAAATGTGTCTTGGTACAATAATTAATTAATTAATGTTAAGTAGCCTTTAGACCATGTTTATGGATGATGACTAACTCTTCTTTACAATCTTATTTTGAGTATTTGAGAATATTTTGAATTTATACTATTTTGATCGTTCAACGTTTAGAATGTTCATTTTTCTATGATCTCAAGATTTTTAAAGTTGTTTTATTATTATTTTTTTTTATGTTCAAACATTTAAATTTTCTATTTAGTTGTTTTTAACTTTTAAAAATAACAATTTTAGTTGTCCTTATTTTTATTTTTATGAATAATAATAATATAACTTCAAATTCTTGTGTTTACTAATATGTTAATATATGAACACGATTTTAAGGCAAGTAAATTGGAGACAAAGATTGAACAAAAAGGATTTATAGAATATTAACCTAGTAAAGGCCATAAAATCATTTTTGAAAGTCTAAAAAGACCCCTAAACAGAACAAATTTGTAAGTTTAAGAATGGAACATTTTGATAATTTAATAACAAAATGTAGAACAAATCTAAAAGTGAAATTTAAACTTAAAATAAATTAATAATGTTTGGGGAAAATTTTAGAGAGTGGCAAATTTAATTTCTTTTTATCATGTAAGATCAATTTTTTTAAAAATTTCAATAATAAAAGATGATTAGAGGAATTCTGAAAATAGATTTAAGAAACACCTAAATTCTTTTGTTTTTAATGAGGTTTAGACGACATTTCATCTAATAGTTCTTGTTTTGTTAGAAAGGGCTATACACATTTTTTTTTCTTGACAATACGTGGATGGAGATTAAATCTCTAACATTGAAGTTGATAGTATATACTTAATGTTAATTGAGCTATGTTCATTTTGAAAAAAAAAACATACATAAAAATATGTTTATAAGGTTTTAAATTTAAATCCATTATGATCTTGTAAATTTTAGGGTTTTTTTTTTTTTTTTTTCATATTTTCTTGCTGTCAATTTTTTCTTTAAAACATCTATTTTAATCTAAAAAAAGAACTCTTTTTTCTTAAAAAATAACTTCACTAAAATCAACTAATCACAAGAAAAATCCTAAAGAAGGATAGAGGACACCCATTAAGGTAACCAACTTCCAAATAGGCATTCTGCTCTACCTTTGCAGAAGGAAAAATTTGGGGAATAAAAATACCAAACAGTTTGCACCAGAGAACTAACAATAGAATTACAAGAGCGATTACAAAAACTAAAAGAGGTGACACAAAGATACTTGGCAAGTATTAAAGTGAAGTCCATCATATTCTTTGTCTCAGCCAGATCAACATTTCAGATCGTTAAGGGCCCAAATGATATCTGTCGAGTTAGACTCCACAATCAGAAGTTGATACGATTCCACTCTCATCTAGAGAAAGAGTAAGATTAACCAATCCAAACAGCCTCCCAACTTCCAAAGATTGATGGGTCACCCCTATCAAACCTCTTTAACCCCGCCAGATTGATCCCTAAAAGTCACCAACAACCCAATCTAACTTCATCCAAATTATTGCCCGCTGCACTAAGGGCACCTGCATTTTGAACTTTCAACAACCACTCGGAGGGCGAGACCATCTCTCTTGACTCACACTGTTCTCGAACTTTGTTGGGACCATGAATATGTTGGCCTCAACATAGTCAATAGGAAGATCGATGTTCGTCGTGTGTGTAAGATGGTAAAAAATTAACTTTTTGATCATTAGACTCTCAAAATATTTATTTTGATGTACATTCATGTAACATCTATTTTGGTTCTTGTTTTTCATTATTTTATCAATGCTAATCTGATACTTGTCCCAAACTTGCAGACATTTTTAAAAATCAAAGTAAAACGAAGGATCAGAATACTTTTTTTTTTCTTTTTAATTTTTATTTTATCAAAATATAAAATAAACTTGATAATTTAAAAAGAAACCTGAAATTAAGTTAAAAGGAAGAAGTTTAAAAAGTCACCCACATAACAGATGATATGCTTATTATTATTATTATTATTATTATGATTATTAAAAAAATGATAACATGACATTTGATTTTCTTATTTCACACTCGAAATCTTTAAATTAAACCTTCAAGTACCTTAAATAAAACCTTCATAAGTTGTAATATATATATAGTTGGAATTTCCAACGTGATACATTTTTGAAGAGTCCGATATTCTTATCAACGATTATTATAATATCGGGTAACCCCGTCATATTATTTAATCCCGCCCAGATATGTTTGTAAGTGAGAAAAATGTCTCTTCAACATAGCGGCATCTAAAAACCGTATAATTTCATTCAATTATCAAAAAGTTATCTTTAATTATAACAAGTTATTATTATAATGAATAATATAATAATAATTGTAATTATAGTTAGAAACTCAAAATTAGAAATTATATAGCGACACATTTTTTTATTATTTTGATTCTAGAATTTCTAATTCTAGAATTAGAATATATAAATTCTATTATTTTATTCTAGATTCTATTTTAATCCTTAGAATAGATTCAAATAATCTATCATGATTCTAATGAATCATGATAAGTTGTTTCCTTGAATTCAAAAATATTCCTATTTTCCATTATTCCTATATATATATTACTTTTCTTTTTAGAAAAACAAAATTGTTACAGGATTTATACATTGTTTAATTTAATAAAACGTAATCCAAGAAAAGTAATTATGCTATCTCATCTGCAAAGCTATGCTCGAATTGTCTAGGTAAAAAAAATAAAGGTAAAGTACTTTTTATTTTGGATTAGTGGCAAATATAGCAATTAAACTAAAAGTATTAATAGATATAATATAATGTAAAATGAAATTACAAATATGACAAAATTTAGATAATCTATTAGTGATAGACCATATTGTTAGTAAGAGTTTATCAGTGATAGACCATATGCTCTATCAGCGATAGAAATCCATCATTGATAGACTTTACTATATTTGTAATTTCTTTAAAATGCTGTCGTACACTTGGTTATTATCCCAAAAAATGTTATCAATTATAATTATCTTTTATTTTTCTTGGGTTTTTAAAGCTTCAAACTCTTCGTAATATTTGATTCTTGTACTATAAATCTAATACACGTTTAAGAGTGATTTTTAAATGGGTTAAAAATTGCTTTTGTCACGTTTAAAATCACTACGAGACATATTTTTAATCATTTAAAATGGACGAAAGTGATTTTAACAATTTGAGAATCACTCCCAAACATATATATATATATATATATATAAAATTTAAGTCTACCTCTCATCTTCTTCTTTAATAATTCAAGCAAAGACTTCACTTTCTTTTGTAGTAATAGCATAATTTGAAATATGGTTAGGTGATCTTATTGTGTTTGATAATGGTGGATTATACTGAGCATAATAGATAGACTATACTGAGAGTTTTTATTTAAAGCAGCATAACAGGATAAAAGGATGAAAGGACATAATTAACCATAATGGGAAATGATGATGATAATAATTTACACCTAATACCAAAATTATTATATCATATTAGGGCCATGGCACATTATGGTGTAATATGAATGCAGAAGAATTTGAAAAAAAAAATTGTATTTTATGTTTTTAATATTTTTAATATATGGAGAATAAAATATAACAATTCTGACGCTAAATATTTGCAGATATATAATATTAATGGAAAATAATTTACAAATATAACAATCTAGTTCTTATTATCTATCAATGATCTACCATATCGTTAATAGGAGTCATCAGTGATATCTATCACTAATAAGAGTTTATAAATGTATATGATAGATTTTACTATTTGTAATTATTTTAAAATGTTATCATGCACTTACCCATTTTACCCGTGGTAAAATATGAGTTAAATAGCATTGCAATTATCCGTTATAAAATATGTGTTAAATAGCATTATCTGAAATTGGGATGTAAACTTAATTTTTTTTTTATCCTAATTGGGTTTGATAATATATTTATTATATTTATATAGAATAAAAAATTGCAGTGACTAAAAAATATATAAATGAATCTCAACCATTATTAATTTTAGATATAGTATAACTATTATTTATCCTATAATAACATAATCTAAAACATAATTTGTTATACGTTAATGAGTTTAAACATTTATCAATTTTTTTTTTAAATTATTTTTATTATTTTTAATGATAATTCATTATTTTAAATAGAAGGTTATTACATATATCAATAAGATACACCTTTCTTTTTAGTAACTTAATCATAAGAGCTCCAAAGTAAAGCACCATTAGCTTAGAATATTTATATATCGAGTGACTTCCTAAACATCCTAAAAGGACCAAATGTTTGGTTTATAAAATATTGAATGTGGATTTAATTTCTAATTTGATTCCTAGATTTGAGACGCGAAACAAATAGTTATTAAATGGGTCTAATTTAAAAAATATATTGTTTAAATTTTATTTGATCCATAATTTAAATATCATGTATGCTTAATGGAAACAATTGTCTTTAATTTCCTTTCATTATATATAGGTGTGTGTGTGTTTGTGATTGAAAAGGGATGGTGTGATTATTCACTCATTATAGAGTGATCAGTAGGAGTTTAATTATTTAAAACAAAACAAATAAAAAATGTCATGCCTAATTTTGTCTAAAACATATTTAATTTTATTTGATTTGTGAATTAGAAAAAAAGAAAATATTATATGGGCAAATAGTTGTGTAATTTATGGTTCATTATGTTTTGGGGAAATGATTAAACTTTATTTCCTATAATTTTATGAAAAATGAAGATATTTCAAATCCACGTCGAACAATTATTATATGAAATGGCTATATTGGATTGATTTAATAATTTTTTTTGTATAGACACTTTAATCAGAGTTGAAAAGTCGTAAATGGACAAAAAGTGTTGTCTATAAATAAGCCCAAAAAGAGATGTTGTTGGCAGTTGCTTCATCTTTCTTATAGACTTAAAATCTCCTCCAAATATCACTTTGTACTCCAAAAACAAAAATAGTGAATATGGGTGTGTATGGAAAGGTGGAAATGGCTGTACCAATCAGAGCTTCAGCTTCGAAGTTTCATGAAATATTCAAGAATAGACCTCACCATATCTCAAATGTCTCTACTGATAAAATACAGGGCGTCGACCTACATGAAGGCGAGTGGGGCAAAGTGGGCTCGATCATCACCTGGAGATATTTTCACAGTTTGTTATCCTTCTTATGTTTTTTTTTTTAAGGGCCTTGTTTGAAAGAAATGATTACATTTTTACACATGTTTGACCGAATTTGCAGATGGGAAGGCTCGAGCTACAAAAGAGATCGTCGAAGCAGTTGACGAAGAGAACAATTCAATCACTTTCAAAGTAATTGGGGGAGACCTTACGGAAAAATATAAGAATTTCAAGTTCAACCTCCATTGTATTCCGCAGGATAAAGGAAGTGTGATTCACTGGTGCTTACAATATGAAAAACTGCATGATGCAATTCCAGATTCACATGATATGCTGGACTTTTGTGTTGATATCTCTAAAGAACTTGATGCTCACCTTTTGGAAAACAATGGTGAATCTTGAATATGCTGCGATCGGCATAGCACAAAAGATATCAATACTCATTTCTGGAGTGTCACATATAAATAAATTGGCTTCTATACTCTAAATTGGCCAATAATTCTCTATGTATGTTTTAATCTAAATAAAGCATGTGTATGTGTGTGATGTACTTGGGGTCTCTATATTAAATGTTATCATAAGTGGGAGAAATATATTCTAAATGTATGGATATCCTACCCTTTGGAATGTCAATATAAATATTCATTTTCTATTAATAAAAGTAAATATTAATATTAACTTAAATTTCCCTCCTAATTTTTTTGAGGTATTTGACAAGTAAGGAGAATTGGGTTGATTTGTATTTTTTACTAACTCAATGTTTGACAACCAACTTTAAGTGTTGGTGGGGTTCAGTTAGATATTTTACCAACTCATCCCAATTCTCCTCAATTCTCTCTCCCTCCAATGTTTTTAATGGTTCCACCCATCGGTTTCCGTTGGCGATTACCGCTACCACACTTTGGAGACGTACTCCGATGATCATCTTCGGATGACCAACTCCAACGACCAATTCCGAGCTCCGACAACCATCTCCACCGACACTTCGACAACCAATTCCGACAACCACCTTGGTAAAAAAAACTCTAACTTCCACATTCGCACAACTAACTTCAACTAAGAACTCCGGGCTCCACCAACCACCTCCGACAACAACTCTAGCGACTAACTCCAATGACTACTTTTGCACAAGCAATTTCGGTGGTGCCTAACTTCGACAAGCACTCATAAAAATAAAACAGTAGGTTTAATTATCCACCATTTTATCACTTTCACTCTCACTCTCACCCGTTTTCCCACGCGTTTTCATTACTCTCTCAACTTCCTCAATTACTTTGTCGTTTCTCTCTCTCATGCTCTCTTCACATTTATTCCTCTTCTCTCATCTTCTCTCTTCTTTCGCCGTTCGGTTCGTCTTTCTCATTTTCTCTCTTCTTTCTCTATTTGGCTCGTATGGATTTTGTTTTCTCTTTTCTTTCTCAACTCCTCCTTTCTCGTTTTTTATTTTTTCTATGGTTATTCTTTTAGATCTAATTTTTCTTCTTCTATTTTATTTTTTTTTAGATATAAAAATTATTACATACGACGTCCTATTGGGTTTTTGAATGGAATAATCACTTCGATTTGAGTGTTTAAAAAATTGAATTCAAAATTTTGTATTTTATATATGAATACTTTGTAGAGAATTTGTTATGTTTTGAGAATGGAAAAGAATTGGAAGTTTTTTTTGTTTGTTTTTTATCTTAGAAAAGTTAGAAAAATATGTGTATAGTTGAAAATTAAAATCAACATTAGCCAAAAAAATAAAATAGAAAGACAAAATCAATTTCATTTACGAAAACATCACAAGATACCACTACTCAACTCAACTTTACATCTAAACACAGACAATAATTAACAACTCAACTCAACTGTGCATACTAAACACAGACAATGTAACTCTCCAGATAATTTAACTTTTCAGATAATAATTACCAACTTAACTCTTTACTTTTATCGCACGTCAAATACCACATTAATAAAAAAAAAAAAAATCCTTAGGCTACAATTTCCAGTGTCTTTGGAAGTTACCAAAAAATTAATTTCCTAGAAATTTTACCATTCTGGCTTTTTTCCCATAAAGAATGTACCTGGACTATATTGGAAAAAAGACTGAATGCTAGGTTCTTTTTTTTTTTAAAAAAAAAAAACTTAAAATGAGTTTAAGTTAACCAATCCCAATTCTCATAACCTTTAGTTTAGGTCCCTTTGATTCGATCCGAAAATTATTTTAAAAAACAAAGAATTTAGTAGAAAACGAAAATAAATTTTTTATTTTTCATTGTATTTGAAAACATGTTTGATTCCAATTTAAAATTTTTAAATTTGAATTCAAAATTCAAAATTTATATTTGATTGTGAATTTAAAAATGCAATAATGCATCCTATGTTCATAGTTTCTGAAAATAAAATTTAAAAACAAAGAAAATGGTAATTTATTGTTTTTGAAAATGAACTATTTCAAAGATTGTTTTTTAAAATCGTTTTTTTTAAAAAAGTATATCAAACACGTTTTAATATTTTCCTCGTATTGTTTTGTTTTAAAAAACATAAAAACGAGAATGAATCACGACCTAATCGAACTTAATTTCTTTTAATCAATTCCAATTATAATTTTTTTCCGGTAAGTTTTAGTTAGTTTTTTTAACACATAAAGTAATGAAAATTCGCGTAAGAAGGTAGTTTATATATATATTTTTTAATTTTTAATTTATCCTTCTTAGTTTTGAGTTAAAAAAATATTCCTTAATTTAAAATTTTTTTCCAATATTTCATTTCTCACTAGAAATTTCATGTAAGAATTTTTTTATATGAAAATTTTTCAATCCTTACTGAAAATCCCAAGGAAACTTTTTTTCATTTTTATTTTTTAAAAACACCAAATGTACCACAAAGGTGATAGTTAAATCTTGCCAGAAACAATGGAGACAAACAAAATGGAAAACTGAAGTTATGAAAAGTTGTATTGGGTAAAGGTAAAATTGAGGGCACTTGAATGCGGGACAAAATGATATTTTCATTATGTGTGATCCTCCACTTAAAATCCGAAAGGGTAAGAAAGATGTTAAAAAATGTAGTTTTAAAAAAATGTTAGTCTTGTAAGATAATAATTTTTTAGATTAAAATTAACAATTTTCCTAATGATGACAATAAAAAAAACCACGACAACAATAGCGATGAGCAACATCTAGGATTTTATTAATTCGAAAGATAAAAAAAAAGGTATTAATATCATATATATCTTTAATTTGTTGTTTACATTTGCGGTATTAGTGTAGAGGGAAAATAATGTGTTTGAATCATACAAGCATGCCCACTTTTATTCCTTCCTCTAAAATAGAAGAATCAAAACTAATAAACATAAAAAATATTGTTCATAAGTTAGTTAATAATAATTTATAGATTTTTTCCATTACTTTTAAATTTTATGTCAAATATTTATAATTCATACTAAAATAATATATGAACTCAAAGTTTATATATTATCATCAAAATTTATATTCCATGTATTCCAAAGATCCTTAGCCATGTGCATCGTGCAACTCATTTTATACTTGTGAATTAACTGAAGTGTTAGATTATATTAGCAATATTTGTTTAAGGTCTCATAGATGTTATCTAAGTTGTCTCTACATTGGTGATTTTTCGAAAAATGATTGCTTTTCAAAAATGTTGATTCTGCAAAAATAATTTCCTTTTAGAAATTCTCTATCAACAATATTTTTGCAGATCTTTTTCCTTTTTCTGTGTGAGCCTATTTTGAAAATTAGGGTTGCTCATCTGTCTGTCTGTTGTGCATATTTAAAGGACTCTTAGTCCTTCTCCTAGGATTGACCATTTTGGGTGAAAAAGTATTATTATGTTCTACCAGTGGTGTGTGTATCCGTTCGTGATTATAGTGTTCAGCTTTGGAAAGAAGAAAGTTAGTTGCAGTGTTCGGAGATATACTCCAAGCTACTTATTGCATTAGAAGTGTGATACAATAGAGAATGGATTCTCAAGCTTGGGGGAGCCTAGACTAACCGAGTGAAATGAGACTTTGCTCTAAGAAGGATAGATACAATTTATTTGAGAAGGGGTCTTACGACTCAAAGGGAGCTCAAGTCTAGTTAAGAGGGAGTCCCTGTCTTAGAGGGAGTATAAGACATTCTCCACTAATACTACAACTTAAAGGGAGCTTAGCTGCGGGGAGAGGGAGTCTCACGTCTAAGGGGAGTCTAAGACAAAAGTCAAGTGATTGAGCTATTCAGAAGTCACTGTAATTATCTTTTTATTATAGATAAGTACTACATTGTAATTGCTTATCATTTATATCTGTGAATTTATCTTTCCTAGGCACTCTACTCCCCAAATGTAGGTGGTATTCATCGAACTGGGTTACTGATCTCTGGTGTTCTTTTATATGTTGTTTATCTCCTAATGATTGTTCTGTAGAATGTTGTAACATTGTTTGTAACATCATTAACGTGCACTAGATACCTCCATTCAATTTTCAATTAGTATCAAAGTGGGTTACCATTATCTCTGATATTGTGATCCTATTACTTTGTGATGGAAGGAACAAAAGGAGGGTCTACCACATGTCCACCAATGTTAGACGAAACGAATTATGCTTATTGGAAAGTAAGGATGACTACATTTCTAAAGTTCTTAGACAACAAATCTTGGAAATCTATCATTGTGAGTTGGTCCATCCACAAGTTGTGAATGAAAAAGGTGAAAAAGTACTCAGACTTGAGGTCGATTGGACTAAGGAGGAGAATGAAGCCTTGCTTGGAAATTCACGTGCTCTAAATGCAATATTCCATGGTGTTGAGAAAAACAGTTTTCGTTTAATAAACACTTGTGTTTCTGCCAAAGAAGTATTGAATATTCTTGTTGTTGCTCATGAAGGAATGTCCAAAGTTAGGATACCTAGATTGTAGCTATTAGCCACAAAAGTCGAAACTCTAAAGATGTAAGAAGATGAGACTATTGCTGAATTCAATGTCAGACTACTTCACATTGTAAATGAATCTTTTCCTCTAGGGAAGAATATTTTTGAAGAAAAATTCTCAAATATGTCCAAGAGGTTTGATATCAAGATCACAGCGATAGAAGAAGCTTAAGATATCTCCTCCATGAATTTTTTTGACAATTTTGGGTCTCTACTTACGTTTGAAATGTCGTTAAATGACAAGCCTGAAAAGAAGAACAAGAGAATTGCTTTGCAATCATAAATTGAAAATCACTAATGTAAACTAGTGGAAGATTTTGAAGAGGATCTTGTTTATGAAATTTCTTTGATATCAAAAAAATTTTCTTATGTTTTGAAGAATTTGAAAAAAAATCAAGGTCCTACTCTCCAAGAATCATTAAGAAAGGCAACAATTCTGGATCTAATATTCAAAGATCTTGGAGAGTGAAAAAGGTCTTAGATAAATCTGTGGCATCAATATAAATAAAGATAAATATTTTCGATGTAAAGAATGTGAATGATTTGGGCACTATCAATCTGAATGTCCAACATTTTTAAAACATCAAAACAAGAATTATGTTACAACTCTTTCTAATGAGGATTTAGATGATAGTAGTGATCTTGAAGAAGATGTCAAGGCTTTTGTCAGTTTCATTTCATCTGATAATTCAGAAAATAAGATGCCTATAGATGAGTTTGTTGCATTGAGTGGAGATGATGAATCTCATGACTCATCTATTGCAACAACCTATTGTGATCTATACAAGCAGAAGTGTGAAGATGCTAGAACTTTTGATGTTCAGAAGGTAAGAATAGAGATACTTATTGCAGATAATGATCGACTCATGATTGTACTAAATTAAAGCGAGAACTTAACAGAGTCAAAAGAGAAAAAGAGTCCATGTGCAAATCTCTAAGAATGTTAAATTCTGGGACTGACTGTTTGGAAAAAAAATTCTTTCTTAAGGTAAGTCCTCCAGAGACGTTTGTGGTATTGAATTCTCTAGTTCTAACACTAATTGTAGTGGTTAAGATTCAGATAAATGAAAATAAAAATTTGTATTTGTTCAAAAGCAAGAATCGTGAAACAATGTGCAGTCGAACTATCTTACCACAAGCCACTTTCAAATTAAGATCTATAAGAGTAGAAATGGGTATCATTTTTGTGGAAAAAGGGTCATATTAGACCATACTACTAAAAGTTGTATGGCTACCATAAACCTGTATATGGCTCAAGACTTTCATCTTATACCAGGAACAAAAGAACTGATGTTTCCAAAATAAATCAAGTATGAAGAGTAAAAAAAAATTCAAATTGTTGTGATGTCGTCCTTACATCACTTAGTTCCTAAACCAAAGGTGATTTATTTTCTAATAGTGGATGTTCTTAACACATGACAAGAGAAGAGAGCTACAATTCTAATCTCAAGGATGTTGAGTCTGGGCAGGTTACCTTTGGGGATGAAACCATCAGGAGAATTGTTGGGAAGGGTAAACTCAAATATCCAAGTTCCTCTGTCCTTGATGACATGATGTTAGTGGAAGAATTGACTGCAAATCTTATAAGTATTAGCCAATTATGTGATCAGGGGCTGAATATAAACTTCACAAAAGATGGGTGTCTTGTCACTAGTAATGCTAAATCACTTATCATGATAGGTAAGCAATCCTCCACATCTATTATTTGTGCACTCATACCAATCCCAATCATCAATGTTTTGTATATAAGTAAGATGAAACCTTTCTATGACATAAACATCTAGGCCATGCGAGTGTTAAAGCTATACAGAAGGCCATAAGCAAGAATGTTGTGATGGGATTCCAAATGTTTGTGATCATGGAAGAATAATATGTGGAGAATGTCAAACTGGTAAACAGATAAGAGTTTCTCATAAGAAGGTGCTTGTAACTGTTACATATCGTATTCTTGAATTGGTTCATGTTGACCTCATGAGGCCTATGTAAGTTGAAAACATTGGCAGAAAAAAATATGTCATGGTCTGTTTTAGTGACTTTTTAAGATAGACTTGGGTTTGAATCATAAAAGAGAAATCATATACTATCCAAATGATTAAGGCTCTCTGTCTTCAACTTCAAAGAGAAAAAGGGTTACACATTGTTTGCATTTGTAGTGATCACGGAAGATAGTTCCAAAATAGTAAATTTGTTGAACTTTGAGTTCTATACCCCCATTACTCCACAGCAGAAAGGAACTGTTGAACAGAAAAACCGTACCCTGCAAGAGATGGCTCGCGCTATGCTTTATGCCTATGATCTTCCTTATTAATTATGGGTCGAAGCCTTGAGTACTGCCTGTCATATTCATAACAAAATTTCTCTTCGTCTTAGCACTGACTGTAGAAAGTATGAAATTTGAAGGGGAAGAAAGCCTAAAGTTAAATACTTTCATATTTTTAGAAGTCCCTGTTACATATTGGCTGATTGTGATCTAAAGAAAAAATGGGATTCAAAGAGTGATAAAGGAAATCTTTTGGGTATTCAGCAATTAGTCGAGCTTATAGGGTTTACAAAAAATGCACAAAATATGTCATGGAATCAATCGATGTTGTTATAGATGATGCAAATGGTGGAACATATGCTGCTAACATGGATGAAGAAAATAATGATACGATTGCCTATTTGTGGCTTAGGGAAATATTTGCACAATAAATCCTCCTTACAAAAGAGCTATAAGGAAGACTTTATATAGAGAAAGGTCAACCCCTTTCTCTAAGTCTTTTTTCCAATTTTCTCTTGTGCACAATTAATTAAATAATACTTATTTAATTAATCAGCACATTAATTAAATAACTATTTATACATTAAATCTAATTTAACATATATTATATTTAATTATCATAAACATCGTATGTCTACGTGCAACAAGTTTCTATTTATTAATTAATTCTTTGTGAATCTAATTCACTTGAATTAATTATTTGAATCTCATTTAAATTTTTCTTTCCAACTTAATTTGAATTATAGATCACATCCATAATCAATTACATATTAATCATATTAACATACAATTTCCTCAAATTTATTTGAACAATTCAAATCATTCCTCTTTAATATCCTTTAGTGAGCTAACAATTGGATCTGGTGGACCTGTAGATCAGAAACTCCAACGATATGATATTAATTGGCTGAACTTATTAACCAAGTTAATCAATATTCATTAACTGTGAGTACACTCCACTAAAGACCCATAGTTACACTCTTCTCACTACAGATATATTTTCTTGTCCACGGATATAGACTAATAACAATAAGTTAGTCCTTCACGAGTGTTCATGGCTTCAAAGGGGTCAAATTACCGTTTTACCCTTGGGTTACATCTGACTCCTTAAGTACCAATGCTCCTCTAATGAACAACTTGTTTATGGTCCAACAATAAACAGAAGCTCATCGGGTTAATGAGAGGGTAGGGCCCTTTGTTCAAGTCCTGGAGATGGAAACACTCGTCTACTTACCCTGAAGATGTGAAGGAGTAAATTCCATCTTGTATTATTAAGTTCCTAGCTCCTCACTCGGTTTTGTCCCCAAAATGGTAGGTTTTTTTAGTCGGCGAATTGATCATTCTGACCCATACAAATCAAAGTAAAATCCCTCATGAGCAGTGAAGGGATCGAATCTCGTAGTGAAAGCATTTTGTTAGAGCACCTTGCATCCTATAAATTGATTTTTATGATAAACAAAATCATTATACTAAACAGAATGAATAAACACGTAAACTAGCAGCTATTGAGGAAAGGATTAGAACGGTTCTTACCTTTGTAGATTTTGTAAGTGTCATGAACAATCTTCTCTAAGGTTCCAATGAACGGATCTCCAAACGGTGTTCATCATGAACAATTCCTTGAGCGATCTCGAACACTACCACGAGTGTTACCTCGTTATTCTCTGGGATTCCAATAGAGGGATAGGTGGTATCTAACTATTGGGAAAGGGAGAGGAGAATAAGGTTTCAGAGAGTAGAAATGCTAGAGAAAAGTCTGCACAATAACACTAGGGAGTTGTGTATTGTTAGAGTTTCTCTGCAATGAAAATTGTGTATTTAGTGCATTCCCAAAGAGCCATAAAGCGGTATTTATATAGAGAAAGGCCAAACCACTTTCCCAATATATTTTTCTTTTCAATTAATTAAATAATATTTATTCTATTAATTAGCTTATTTCATTAAACAATGCTTATTTAATCAATTAGCCCAAGTAAATAACATTTATTAAATTTGCACAATTAAATAACACTTATTTAATTTTAATTTGCACAATAATTAAATAACTACTTATACCCAATTTATTGTATAAATTTAATTATCATATACATCCAATGTATATGTGCAAAACCTCTCTATTAATTAATTCTTTGTGAATCTAATTCACTTCAATTAATTAATTTGAATCTTATTCAACTATTATTTTCTAATTTAATTATAGATCATATCCATAATTAATTGTATATTAATCACATTAATATATAATTTCATCAAATTAATTTGAACAATTCAAATTATCCTTTTTCAGTATCCTCTAGTGAGCTAACGAGGGGACTTAGTGGACCTGTAGATTAGAAGTTCTAACGATATGAGATTAATCGGTTAAACTCATTAACCAAGTTAATCAATATTCGTCAACTGTAGGTGTATACTCCACTAAAGACCCACAACTGCACTCTTCTCATTACAAATATATTTGTATGTCCATGGATATACACTAATACCAGCAAGTTAGTCCTTTATGAGTGTTCGTAACTCCAATTATATCAAATTACCATTTTACCCTTTGGTTACCTCGGGCTCTTTAAGTACAAGTGCTCCTCTAATGAACAGCCTATTTATGGTTCAACCAATAAACAGAAACTTCTCTTGGATTAATGAGAGGGCAGTGCCCTTTTTTCAAGTCCCAAAGATACCACTAAAGGGAACACCCATCCACTTACCCTCAAGGAGGGAAAGAGTGAATTCAAGTCCCTACTCGGTCTTGTTCCTAAAATGGTAGGCATATTTAGTCAGCGAACTGGACACCCTCACCCATGCAAATCAAAGGACAATCCCTCGTGAACAGAAGTTCATAATATACTCAGGATTAAGACAAAGTTGCCTAGATCATCCTATTGAAATAGAAAATGGACTAATCAACGGTGTTATATCTAGTGGTTACTATTTCGCGGTCCAGCTTTATGCAAACTGATTGCATAGGATACCCCCACTTGTGTGCCACCTACATGAATGTGTTAGATAATTACGTTTGTATCAAATACAAAGTGGGTCGTATCCATAGTGTTACTAGGATAAAGTACCCATGTTGGGGTTGATGCCCTAAAGTCTCGTGTCTTGTAGTTTGTAAACAGTATGTACGAACACTTGTGTTATTAATATATGATATTTACTTCACATCTTGTTTTTTGCTCAGTTAATTGTTTTATTTGCTTTACCACAAACCAATAAACATAAAATCCCTGGTTATCTGTATCTGACTCAAGCATGTATGTGGTGACATACAAGTGGATCATGTCTTGAGTGATAACCAAAATGGTCTGTAGTAAATGGATAAAGGAGGGAAACCTTATCTTGGTGACGCTACGGACGCGGACCCGCTTTGTGGAATAGTAACAAGTGTTGTGACTTGTCACAGATGGTCTGATCTTGATCATTTTTGTTGGGGACATGCAAGCGGGGGCGTCCTATACAAAAAGTTTGTATAAGATCTGACCACGAAGTGTTAATGTCTTGTTATATAACACCGTTCATGACAGAGACTTCACTTCACTAGGATGACCATAGATAACATGACCTCAATCTTGAGTGAGTTGGGAACTCCTGCCATTGAGAGTGGTCCTTTGATTTGTATGGGTGTAAGTGGCCAGGTCGTCGATTTAAACCTACCACTTTGGGGATTTGTCTGATTTGGGAGCTGGGAACTCAACTACACAAGATGGAATTCACTCATTCCCCGAGGCAGAGGTAAGTAGATAGATGGCTCCCTTAAGAGCTGATTTCGGGGCTTGAACGATGTGGCGCCACACACCTTCTCTTGGCCCAAGAGGTGTTCACACATAGTTGGACTATGTTGTATTGTTCATTAGAGGAATCAGTGGTACATAAGGAGTGAGATGTAACTACAGAGGAAAAACGGTAAATTGGCCCAGCTGTACTTATGAGCATCTGTGAAGGGTCATCGTACTAATGATTGGTTATATCCAATGGACATAGAAATATATCTGTGGTAAGAAGAGTTCAGCTATTGGTCTTTAGTGGAATCACTGACAGTTAATGGGTGGTGGATCTCGTGGCTAAAGAGTTTAGTCAGCTATTCACGTACCGTTGGAGCTTCAAGCCACAAGTCCATTAGGTCCCCTAGGTAGCTTGGATAAAGTCGAGAACCAGTGTTTGGGTTAATTTGAAATGTTCAAATTGACAAGAGGAAGTTCAATTATATATGATATAATTGGCTAAATGTATGAGATACATTATTTTAGAGGAAATTAGATATAAATATGATTTATATCAAGTAGAGGAGAAAATACTATAGTAGATATGTGATATCAAATTATAGGATATAATTATAAAATGATTATATTAATTAATTATATGATAATTAATCCATTTTTCCACGTTTGGACGTGGGTAGTGGGCAGCGTTGGTTATGGTAACCAACGGGTTAAAAATGAAAAGAGTTTTTCATTTTGATCGTGCATTCAATATTTTTTTGACCGCCCAAAAGAATTCGTGAAACGATCGCCCGAGAGCTTATATGATAGTTGCTTCTCCGTCTAAACGATCGTCTACCTCACGATTTATCTAAACGATCGTATACCTTTTTCCTAAATGACCGTTCAGCTTTTCATACACGATCGTGTAGCTCCTCTATGCGATAAACACTTCTGGTATATGATAGCACTATTTTATCTCCCACTTGCTTATCATCTACACGACTCGTTGTCCTCCGTCCTCTACCGAATTCACCAAAGCCCACCCTTTGGGTTTTCACTCCGAGAATACTCACGGCTCATTATTGGTGGTGTCGTCCCCGCTGCAGCGTTCGTGTTCGCGTTGATCATGCTGTTGCAGTCGACGTTTCCGCCGGGTGTTAGTAGATCTATTGGAGGGATCCGCTGCGTTGGGGTTCTAAAGTTCGAAGACAGTCTTCAACTGGTATAGAATCCTTTTCCCTGTTATTTATTTTGTTTTGATCATGCCGATAATTAGATTTATGTGCATAACTGTATGTGTTGAATGTATATCATTTCAATTTTGGTCACGGTGAGATCGGAGCGATCTGAACACGCTCATGGAACTCTCGGTATGAGATCCTTCAATTGGTATTAGAGCCAGGTTCTAATACTCCGATTTCATCTGTTGAAACGAAATAAGATTTACATTCATGGTGGGTGCATTTCTATGCTGTTTAATTGTTACATTTGCTGTGGATGTGCCGGATTAATGGATGTTTTCGGGATGTTTAGCCTCGGTTTGATTTAAATCCTTTTACATTTGTGGTTGTTTGTAAAGGCCCCTGCATTTTTGGGCATTAATAATCGTTATCGAGTTTGTATTCAAAGTCTGTTTGGAGTTTTGAGTTGTTCATCGAAGTTCTGGGCAAGCGTTGCGGCTCTTTGAGGAAAGAGGCGATCTAGGGTTGATCGCATCGTGCAGAAGTTCTACGCGATCGCTGTCCATCGCATCGTAAAGATGAGGGAGTACGCGATCGCTGATGAACGAATCGGTTAAACGATGGGGAATGCGATCAAGAGTTGCTCGCATCGGGTTGACGATCAGGTATGCGTTTCCTGAGTATCGTTTAATGCGAGCGCGCATTAGACGATCGTTTAGGTCAGCTAGCTTCATCGCTTAGTAACTGACTAAACGATCGCTTAGTAACTCAAGATAAATCATTTACCTGGCATCGCGCTACATGATCGCATGGATGGTTAGGCTTCGTAGCCTCATCATCGTCTACATGATCGTTTACTCATGCTTCTATCGTCTAGTGCACACTGAACGATCGTCTACCTACTGGAGTTTGCTACGCGATGAAGACCTCCTGGTGTTTCAAGACCCGGTTCGCCTGTGAACCAGTTTGCTCGATGAAAAATGTAATAGATAGGGTTTTTCATTCCCATTTTTTGTTTGTGTAAAGGCTCATCTTGGTTCATTAATCCTTTTGTTTATTACATGCAATGTATGTTTTATATGTCATATGGTATGTACATATAGTAAATCCCACCTTAGGTTATGCAATGGTCATGCATCATCTCTTTATTGTAATGGTTATAATTTAGAAAAGCATGATTTTAATTATGTAAGAGCATTCTCATGCATCATATAATAGAAGAGTTATATTTATGCATGTATAAAAAGCATTGACATGCATCATCTTTATATTATAATTGTTATAGTATAAGGGTGAATGATAACATGTTTGCTTAGTTATTACGCATTATATAAAAGTTATATATATAGTAATGACCGGACATTGCATGAAGCATGACACATAGGTTATTTTATAAATGTTATAAATGCCTCGTTGTGTGCAATAGTTTTAGTTGTTTCTTTTTAAAAGTTAAAGAGAAATTAGAACTAAAAGAAATAAGAAAGACATATATGCTCACTTAGGTTTAATTCATGGTTTTAAAGTGTTTAAAACTTGGAACACATAGACCTAAGTTCACGTTTCTAATATGATTAGCAACCCCAAGGCTTTAATCTTTTAATCAGTTTAATAGGATTAAATTGGCTAATAAAAGGTTAAAGTGTAGCAAATCTATCTATAAGGGACCTTTTGTCTAAGGCAATTTCTGTCTAGGCTGGGGTATTTAAGTTGACAGAAACGTAACACCCCTACCTTAGAACTTACCTGGAAAGGTGAATTAGATAGATTTGACGCATGCATGCAAGTTAAGGACAATCCATTAAAGTGTTTAAATGTGACTACTTGAACTTGTTCATATTTCATAGACAAACGTTGTTTATGAACAGAGTTTAAAAAGACGACTTAGACTAAAATCAGTAGCCGGATTGTCTAGGTTAATGAATCCCTAGGTAGAACATTCAGTGGGAGGTACTTGGGGCATAAGATGCTTCACTTAAACCTTTTACTTTTCTCCTAAATAGTCCACATTGTGAGATCTATCCTTGGCCTCACGGCACCTTTGGCGTGTCCCCCCAACGGATGGTGTTTGGGTAGGTCAATATCAAAGTGTATGGAGAGAATGTTCATAGTAAGTGAGGGCGGGAAGTGCGACAACATATCCCTCGGTCTCCCTTGTTAGGTTGAATAAAGTTACTGCGCATCACCTCGAGGCACCCTGGGAGTGTCCCCCTAAAGGATGGAAGTTTTGCGCATTTCTTTATTTGATCTTCTGTAAGAGGATAAGGTAATTTAGTCTCTTGTCCTAATCTATCTTTTCCTACGGTAAGCGCATTAGGGCGGGACTCTGGCACCGAAAGCGAGGGGTTACACTAACGCGAAATAGTTAAAGGTTAACGATTCTGGACGGAAAAATGGTGGCTGTTAGGTTCAGTTCCAAGAGTTGGTTCTGCCTAATGGTTGAAAATGTCTCATCCCAGCGAAGGGGCAATTGATCACCCCACCGGTGGCGTTTGTCCTGACTCACTGGGGCATCATTGCAAAATAGAAGTCTATAAGTTAGGGTACTTGAAACTGTTTTGCAAAACTGATTGGTTTAAAAGTGGTTTAGCAAAATCTAATAAAGTTTTGTTCATATTTTTAGCAACTTTTTCAAATGGAAACAACCACC
The DNA here is from genome assembly GCF_027475165.1 of Benincasa hispida. Taxonomy (NCBI): domain Eukaryota; kingdom Viridiplantae; phylum Streptophyta; class Magnoliopsida; order Cucurbitales; family Cucurbitaceae; genus Benincasa; species Benincasa hispida. The sequence goes on from NC_143478.1 coordinate 25,714,832, forward strand.
TTATTGTTGTTAAGCGTTGAAAAACTAACTGGCGATAATTTTTCAACATGGAAACACATGATCACGACGATCCTAATCATCGAGGATCTCATGTTCACTCTCACGGAGGCTTGTCCTCCTATTCTAACTCCAAATGCCGTTCGAAATGTTCGAGAGGGATAGAGCGATGGACAAGGGCGAATGAGAAGGCCCGAACCTACATCTTGGCAAGCCTTTATGAAGTCTTGGCCAAGAAACATGAGCCTATGGTCTTAGTGCGTGAGATCATGGAGTTCTTGCAGGGGATGTTTGGACAACCGTCTGAACAGCTTATGCATGAGGCTTTTAAATACATATTTAACTCCAAAATGCAAGAAGGCACCTCTGTTCATGAACATGTGCTAAACATGATGGTACACTTCAATGTGACGGAGTTGAATGGGTCTACCATTGATGAAGACAGCCAGGTTAGCATAATCCTGCATTCTTGGCCGGAGAGCTTCCTGAACTTTGTTAGTAATGTGATTCTTAACAAAGTGAAGTATATCCTTACAACTCTCCTCAACGAGTTGCAGATATACCAATCTTTACTAAAAAGTAAGGAGAGGCAGAAAGGTGAGGCAAATGTTGCTTCATCCTCCAGGACGTTCCATAGAAGTTCGACCTCTGGAACGAAGTCTGCACTTTCTACTTCTAACTTTGTAAAGAGGAAGAAGAAGAAGGGTGGTAAAGGAAAAGGGAAGGCACCTGCTAACCCACCGCCTGTCGCTCCGAGGAAGCATCCACAAGTTGCTAAAGGAAAATGTTTCCATTGCAACCAAGATGGACACTGGAAGAGGAACTGTCCTCGGTATCTGAAAGAGAAGAAAGCAGCAAGGCTAGGGCCAAGGCCGATAAAGGTAAATATGATTTACTTATGCTTGAAACTTGTTTAGTGGAAAATGATGATTCTGCCTTGATAATTGATTCAGGCGCCACTAACCATGTTTGTTCTTCTTTTCAGGGGATTAGATCTTGGTGATAGTTGGAGGCTGGTGAGATGACGATGCAAGTAGGTGCCGAGCACGTCATCTCAGCTGTGGCAGTGGGAGGACTCCAGTTAGCTTTACATAATAGGTTTCTTATTTTAAAAGATGTATATATTGTTCCTGAACTAAAAAGGAACCTTATTTATGTAAAGTGTTTATTGCAATGTAAACACACTATTTCTTTTAATTTGAATAAAGCGTTTATTCATAAAGATGGTGTTTTTATTTGCACAGAAAATCTGGAATTGAATTTATATGTGCTAAGACCGTTAGTCAGTAATTCCCTCCATAATACTGAAATGTTCAGAACTTCCGTAACTCAATCAAAACATCGACGAATTTCTCCAAAAGAAAATGCTCAACTTTGGCATTTATGTTTAGGGCACATCAATCTCAATAGGATTGAGAGATTGGTGAAGAATGGACTTCTAAGCGAGTTAAAGGAAAATTCTTTGCTAGTGTGTGAATCTTATGTTGAGGGTAAGATGACTAAACGACCTTTTACTGGAAAAGGTTCTAGTGCCAAGAAGCCTCTTGAGTTAGTACATTTTGACCTTTGTTATCCTATGAATGTGCGAGCCCGAGATGGCTATAAGTATTTTATCAATTTTACTGATGATTACTCCAGGTACGGGTATGTTTATCTTATGCAACGGAAGTCTGAATCTTTTGAAAAGTTCAAAGAGTTCAAGGCTGAAGTTGAAAATGCATTGGATAAACGAATTAAAACGCTTCGATCAGATCGAGATGGAGAGATTTTGGACTTTGCATTCCAGGACTATTTGATAGAACATGGAATCATTTCCCAACTCTTAGCGCTGGGTACACCTCAGTAGAATGGTGTAGAGGAGAGGAGAAATAGGACCTTGTTAGACATGGTTCGCTCGATGATGAGTTACGCTTCCTTACCGGACTCGTTTTGGGTTTTTACAGTGGAGACTGCAGTGTACATACTCCACTGTGTTCCCTTCTTGGTGGTGTCATACTCAACTCGACGTCGTCGAGGTTCTGTGGAGGTCGTTCGTGCTGTTGGGGTATTCGTGACCGAGGCAATTGCAGAGGACGAGTGCGCGGTGTTCGTGCTGTGTAGCAATCGTGTTGTTCAAGCATTCGAGGTTGCTGTGCTCGAGCATTCGTGAGCAAGGAGCGTGGAGACGAATCGATAAATGTTTGTAGCATTTCTCCTTGTTCATTTGTACTTTCATGGTGTAATTTCTATATTGATTGCATAACCATTTGTTTCTTGTACGACTGTAATTTGTAATGTTCATACATGATTGTAATTTGGAATGATCTATTCCACTGCTCATGGAAATCCTCGTGATCGATTTCTTTCAATAACATTGTTTGTAACATCATTAATGTGCAGTAGATACCTCCATTCATTTTTCAATAAGATATATATAGTCTAATCTTAGGTTAGATTTTTATTATTACACTTACAATAAATAACATATACGATAGCTAACAAGAAAAGCTATAATAGACTTTTTATAGCCTTTTTTGAAAGTCGTGACAGCTCAAGTTACAAAAAGTCTGGAACTTTTTATAGCGTTTTTCTAAAACTATAATGGATGCTATTATAGAGTATGAAAATATAGCTTATATACGTTGTAATAAAAATATTTGATAGTGTTTTTTTATTAAAGCTATAATATGTTTATATAGCTAAAATAATGTGCTATCTTTAACATATAATAGACTTTTTTCAATGCTATGATATATTATTTATAACTTTAATTGTAAGCTATTGTAATATTATTTAATCATTTCCAATTATTATAATTATTATAATAAACTTTTGATAGCATTTCGGTTTTGCAATTTATATCTTTCTATAGCTTTAACTCATGGCTATAAAAAAAAAAGGTAACTTTTCTCTCAAAAATATTTTTTGAATTAATTAAATTTTGATAACTTTTAGTTCAAGTACTCAATTTTAGTTAAAATTTACACACATAAAATACTCCATAGCACAATAAATTATAACTTCCATTCATAATCTATTAACATTAAAAAATAAAGTATTCAGTAATTTCCTAGAATAAAGTTGTTATACAAATGATACAAGCTAGATAAAGTAGTTAGTAAATATACCAACAATATTAGCTAGCCCTCAAAATACAAAATTCACTAAGTATTCAAGATTATATTATAACGTAGTTGAGTTGTCATCGTTGGTTCTCTTTTCCTTTGGTAAGGCATCATTTCATTTGCCTATATAAATTTATAATATCTATTCAATATATGATTTTGTACACACCAATAATAGTGTATATTAAGCAAATATAGAAAATCTTTAATAAATGTTAAATAAGCTTATAAAATAACATACCAATAATCACTTGTAGTAGCATTTGAAAATTCCTCACTTGGTTCAACCTACTATAATTTCATCTGAAACAAAAAAAGTGAACTAATAATAAGAAAGATCTAGTGGAATAAGTATAAAAAACGAGTACTAGAAACAACAGTACCACAAACTTCTTCCAGACAAACAACTAACTTTTCGTACAATAGTATAATTGATTCATAAATAAAAGATAGTAGCTCCTATTCTATTCTTAATTCGATGTTATACAATTATTGAGACTTTACAGGGAATACGTTGTCCTTAATAATTGTATTAAAAAGGGTCGATTTATGTCTTTTGTCTCGTGAAGTTACTTCACGAGACAAACTTCCCGAGATGTCCCGTGCAGTTACTTCACAAGACAAGTTCACAAGACAAAGTTACTGTCTCTTCACGAGACAGTAGTCAAAATTGGAAATTTCCTTTAGTAATCCTAATCTAGACTAGTATGAGAGCTAAGTATGAAAAAATGTATGATCAAGCAGTAAAATAGTATATATCAACTGCTCACAAATAGAAATGACTTTTAAATATCTATATATATATATATATTAGCTGGCACTTCGAACAACCAAGTACGGGGTCAACTCAAAGAACTATTTTATATATCAGTGACTGGCTGATGCAATAAGTTCAATTCATTTATTATGTTTTTGTACTTCAATATATTTGATTTTAAACGTTGAGCTTTCATAACTACATCATTCAAAATTTCATATGCATTTAACAAAATCTCAATTCACTCATTAATGTTACGTACCACATTAACATTTGAAACTACGTAGATCTAACACAAAAAATAAACTAAACTTTTCCAACCCAAATGGGAACTAAATCCTTCAGTATTTCCACTATCAACAATAGAAATAAACTCAAAACAGGGATGGAATAATAAACATTAGCTATGACAGATAAAAATGACTACATAAGTCCAATACCAGACAAGTACAAAGACGAATGCTTTTTGCAGCACTTACCAGAAATTCAAAGTCTATATCTATATGATTTTTGCAGCACTTACCAGACATGTACAAAGATGAATGCTTTTTGCAAGTATCTATATGTTCCTCTCCACAAACAAAAGGCTATTAACCATAAAAAGAACTTTGTCATATAATAGTACCTCTCTAATAGCCAAATAAACATCAACATAACACAAAATAACCTACTAATATATATATGTATATGGCCTTTTTGTCGGGTTAAAAAATTAATTACATAGAAATGTAGTGCTCAATGAATATAGGAACAAGGAAAAAAAGTATAGAAATGTAGGAAATAGATTTACACCATAACTTTTCATAAGTTTCACAATTTGAAGTATACAACTAAGCATAGTTTAATTTTAGTCCTCAACTAGAAGTATACAACTAAGCATGATGCCTAATCTAAGTTTTCTTCAGAAATTTTGAGCTTACCTTTCAAATGGATATATGAAGAGTTTTTCAGAATAGCCATAATGGGGAACGTAAGCCTCAATCTCTCCCAATGAGTCTAAACAACCTGATTATTGTCTTCACATCATTCTTTTAAAAGAAACAAAAAACCAGCCCACAAAAAAAGGAAAACCAGTAGCGAAATGAGGTGAATTGGCATTAATAAATGTTGACTCCTTCGTAGCCTTTGATTAAGCTCTTTCGTTAATCATAGTGCATGAAATAAAACAATAACAATATAGAAAATACATCAAATATAAGTCCAGTGCATTTTTCATTACAAATATAGAGGTTCACAATAATGGGGATTACAATGCTAACAAAAACTTAGTACTAATAAAATCCAGGACCTCGTGGAAGCTAAGAGAATCAAAATTAAACAAAAATTTTAAGGAAAAAAGAATTAAAATCAAAATAAAACTCACATTACTGTAGATGGACAACCTCAAGCCAACAACTGACGGACACAAACTTTGCTGTCAGCGGAATGCAAACATTAATTGAACCCTAACGAATCTCTGAAATACAAAAAAGGAAGGTTGTGTTTTTGAAATGCGAACCACTCAACCTAAAATACCGAACAAACCTCTGAAATACAGAAAATGAAAGCTTGGACTGAATGTTTCATGCAAGAAAATGAAACCTTGAGACGAAGATGAAATGGAGCTGCGGCGGCAAGAAAGCTTGAGACGATATGAAAGCTTGTGCAGCAGGGAAGAAACACTGGCGGGGGCGTGAATGCTTCCACGGGAGGGAGCTGGTCGAGTTCATTTAAGAGGGAAGCTAAGGAGGCAGCAAAGCTGGAGAATGAAAATGGCTAGGTTCGTTTGAGAGCGAGAATGAAAATTAACTCGTCATGCGAACTGTATCAACTGTGTCAACATGAAATAAAAGAGAAAATGTAAGGGGATGACGCTAATTAATTCTCAAAAATTTTCCTCAACCCGCACGCATCCAAAAATTTTTCATTTTCCATTTTTTAATTTAATTTCATCTCATAGTCTATTTTGAAAAGAGTTGTCCTCAAAAGCTATAAGAAGGTCTTTTTCTTATAGTGATTTAAACTTAATAGAATTTAAATTCATTTGCTAATAAAATTTTACCAGCAAAATTTATGTTCTAATGATTTTTAGCCACTTGCATTGCCTGTATCTTTATAGCAAGTTAATCTAAAAGTCGGGTAGAAATTATATGATAGATATAGATGTTAGATTAATCAACCATATATTGAAGCATGAGTTAGGTTGTCCTTAATAATAATTTATATACATAATTTGTTGCATAGCTAATTGGTTTATCAAGAACAAAGATGAAATTAAGTTTAATGGAACAAAATTATTAAAAGTCAATTCTATGGCTTTGACATTTTGCTTGACTTTGATTGGATATGATCGACTACTTCTCTCAATACTAGTCGGTTTTGAGATAGATTCACATGATTGTTTCATAAAGTCTATATGAAAATTTAGTTTAAAAAAAATAAAAAAAAGATCCGACTCAAGAAGATTGGTGAATTCAAAGAGTCAATGATGCTGTGTAAACGCACGCGTCAAGTGATAGTATAGTAAATAGTCTTAAGGGACCGAAAATCGTACTCAAGGATCAAACATTATAAATTTATACAGCTATTTTAGAATTGTGTCAATTTTATCTAAGGAATAGAAACTAAGTAATTGATTTGAATATTGAAACAAAATTCAACTAAGAAAACAAAGACTAAACTTCATATGATAAAAGCGTCGTCCTAGGTTATCGATTTCATTAATTACTTCATTAAATCATGTAAAGATTCTATGGAATCTTGTGATATTGAGATGTTTAAGTCTAGAATTTAAGCTTCGGTTTATTATTTTTCAACAATAAACTTTTTTCATGTAAACTTACTTGATTACTAATCTCTTAAAACCAAAATAAGAAGTTTGACATTAAGTAAAATCATAAACAATTTTCATTTCAACCTAACTATTTGTATGAGAGATTAATAATGATTCAATATTATAAATCTGGTTAAACATGCAATCTATCCTAATTGAACATTCAATCTAACATGCATCGGTGACCATTCAACACAATATAAGCATGGTAGTATTGAAAAACATTCAAGTGAACAATTTTGATAACATTACTATGCCTCAATTTAAATCCATAAGAAATCCATCAACACTCTAGCTAGAACTAAAGAGTTTAGCCACTCATAGTTGACAAATACATACTAGAATACAATTTGACAAGCTTAAAAAGTAAAGAGAATGAATGGAACGAAGAAAAACTACTATCGAAGTGTTCCGTCATCATTGGAATCCTTCAAACACGCCTTAGTTTTCAACTTGAAATCTCAAGCGACCTTCAAATATCTTTTATTCTCAACCATCTATAAAATCTTAAATCCAATAACTCTGAATAGCTTGGTCAAATAATCTTGGATGCAACGTTTAACTTTTGAGACTTCAATGCAAAGGAAAAACAATTCACTGCTTAAAGTGGGAAAAGATGATGGTCAATTTAGATTACTTTAGCCCAATTTGATAATTATTTCGTTTTTTTGTTTTTGACTTTTGAAAATTAAACTTATTTTATTTCATTGTTATACAATGATTTGTATTTTTCTTAAGTACAAGAGTTGATATCTTAGACAAATTCCAACAACAAAAACAATTTTTAAAAACTACTTTTTTTAGTTTTTAAAATTTGGCTTAGTGTTTGAAAATTTACGTAAAAAGTAGATTATAAAACATGAATTATATAGATGAAAGGAATATTTATAGACTTAACTTTCAAAAAATAAAAACTAAAACTAAATAGTGATTGGAATGGACTTTTAAGTATTCTCATCATAATTAACACTATTTTATTTGCATGTTCATTGGTTTTCATATCTGATAAAAATCCAAGAATAAAGTGATGTTGAAATCGATATCATATAATTTTAATTGTATGAATACATTAATGGATATGTTGAATATCACTATCAACAAATAGTATTTCTATGAATAAAGAAATTTAATTAATAATTAAGTTTTGTTTTCCTACTTTCAAAACAATTTGGTACATTAATATTTATTTTGAGATTAGTGTTTGATATTCTTAAAATAAATTATAAAAGATATATCAAAACTTTGCCCTTTATTTCAAAAATATCTTTATTTTAAAAAAAAGTTAAAGTATTAATTACACTTCACCTTTTATAGATGCTTCAAAACTTTCCTTTAATTTGATCCTTTAGTATTTTATATGAAAATTGGGATCTAAAATGTGTGTATAGTAATGTTTTAAAATAGTATAGAAATGTTCCATCTCAATTTTTATTTCACCTCACAACACAACTGTTTCGAGTCCTAATTAATTTTCGTCTAATATTTCAATAATAATTTAAAAAAGGTTAATATTTATGAATATATCGATAAATATGTGTCGAACTCTAGTGGTAACTTTTATAGATATATCTAACTAATATTTAAATCTCCAATGCGAAATTTAACATAATATTATTCATGCAAACTCTTTTTCTCCTTGATTTACTACTAGTAAAAAGGTATTTTTTTTAGAAAAAAAGGTGAATATTAAGTAATAAAATGAAAAACAACACAAGTCTTAGCTTTACAAGAACCATTTCAATCCATGGCTGATGATGAGTTTTGTGAGGGTTGAATTTGGATATGATAAAATAGGTCAGAAGGAAGAAAAGTCACACAGATAAAGTAGACTTGAGTTCTAAGTTTAGGAGTCAACTAATCATATCCAATTAGATCTAAACATATTATATGTCGGATGTAAAACTCATTTCATCTAAATCCTAATAGGAAAAGATAAAACTTCATATTATTATCTCTATAAATACATTATTATAGTCTCATATGAGGTAACTTCATCTAGAACTTGAATTTTCTGACTTCTTCTATATGCTACATTTTTTTCCATCTGACTTTGGAGTTGGAGTTTGTTTTTTGTTTGTTTTTTGTTTGTTTTTTTTTTTTGTTTTTTTTAAGTATCACTTTTCAAATTATAAATTTACCGTTGTTGTCAAACGAAGGTCACACACATCTTTTTCTATCTGAATCTCGACATCAACAAATTTGGTAAAATTTATAGATGATGAAAAGTGCTTTAAAACTAAAAAGTGCCTTTTTGAATTTTAATAATGTTTGTTTATATAGTGAAAAATTGATTTTGAAAATTCTAAGATACTTTCTATTACTATAAAAGAAAGCATATTATACTAGAGTGTTTCATTTTAAAATGCTAGTGGCAAAATTAAGTTATCTAAAAAATTCAGTCTACCGAATATCAAAAGATTAAATAAGAATTGATTAGCATCGTAAAATGATAACTTATCTCTTTTATATATAGATTATTTATTTTAAATGGCAAAATTGTTGAACATATTTTTAATCATAGTACAATGTCATTGTCTATATCGATAGACAGTAATATTTTATTATATTATAAATAAGATTTCTCTTATTTGAAAAAAGCATCTATATATAAACTTGCAAAAACTTTAGAAAATAAGATTACTCAATAAAATCTTCCTTCACAATTGTTATTTTTATATTTTCTAAAAGTCATTTGATTTGTTGTAATATTCTTTTCTTTTCATTTTTTTATGGTTTTTTCTAAATATGCCAGTTACTTTTCATATACTAAATCTATATTTTCATGAGACATGATTGATGGGAAATTAAATAGAAATAACTTTTGATTTTTAAAATTAATTAAACCTAAGGTTCAAAAGTATATATAAAAAGTGATAGATCGAAAGAATAAGCATCTTGATAGCAATGCATGTTCTCAAATATAGAAAAATGAATTAAATTATTTATACATAATAGTAAAATATCACAGTTTATCTGTGATACATCGCGATAGATAGTGATAAACTACTATAAGTAATAGACCGCGATAGACAACGATAAACTACTATATGTATTTATCGCGACACAGATAGATACAGATAGTAATCTATTGCTGTCTATCATAGTCTATCTATTTTTCTATTAATTGTAAATTTTTTTAGCAGTTTTGTCATTTAAAATAATTTTCCTAAATATATAACATTGGTAAAATTATCATTAAAAAGAAGATAAATTACAATTTAATCTGCAAACTTTTGTGATCGTATTTATCTAATTCTTAAATATTAAAAAGTTGTCCTAACATCTTTAAACTTTGAATTGTAATTATATGTCTTCACTACTATGAACCAAATGATGATAGAATATATCTAGGGTTGTTTTCAAATATAGGAAAATGAACCAAAATATTTATAAATAATAGCCAAATATCACAGTCTATCTGTGATAGATCTTGATAGACAGTGAAAAACTACTATTTATATCTATCATGACAAAAATAAACACAAATAGTAGTCTATCGCCGTCTATTGCGATCTATCACAAATATACTGTGATATTTTGCTATTAGTTGTAAATATTTTTAGCAGTTTTGTCATTTAAAATAATTTTCCATATATCTATAAATAAAATCGAATTATTTTAATACACCATGATTATATGACAATCAAAATGGCAAAGGAAAGATGATAATAAAATTTTGAAAATGAGATCTTATACGTTACTTCAACAAGAGAATACATTGTATATGTCATATTATCTTATCTGTTGAACAAAGATTAATTAGTAAATCGTTCATTTGAGAATCCAAAAATTTAAGCTATGTTTTGTAATCTTTTTGTTTTTTATTTTTTTATTTTTAGTTTTTCATAAATACTTTTTTCACTTCTAAATTTCTTTTCTTTATTATCTATTTTCTATAATTTTTTTCCCAAAAATCAAGTTATATTTTAAAAACTAAAAAGGTACTTTTTAAAAACTTCTTCTTTTACTTAAAAAAAAATGAAAATCATCGTAAGAAATTGGGAGAAAATAGTCTTAATTTCTAAAAATTAAAACCTTAGACTCCGTTTGGTAGCTATTTGATTTTTTTATATTAAAAATTAAACTTGTAAATACTCTTTCTACCTCTAAAATTTTTTATTTGTTATCTACTTTTTTTAATCAATATTTTCAAAAACTAAGCTATTTTGACAACTAAAAAATAGTTTTGTTTTTGAAATTTAGCTAAGAATTTAATTCTAATAAGAAAATTGAAAAAAAAAAATCGCAACAAAAAAAAAAGATGCAAAAAAATTGTAAGTAATTGAGCGAAAATATACTTAGTTTTTAAAAAATAAAAATAAAATATCAAATGAGTATCAAATGGGACTTAAATAGTTAAAAATGTAGTTTTTCTTAAAAAAAAAAAAAATCTAATTATATCTAATTTTCTGAAATTAAAATCTAAGTGAGTTCCAATTAACCCATTAATCCCTTCCCTTTATACTTCATTTGACATATCAAAGGTGTGAAGTTTTTGTCATATGAAAAACATCCAGAAACCAAATCAAATTAATGTATATATATATTTTTTTATTAACAAAATTCAAAATGTAAAGTAATATAAAATTCATATGTCAAAAAGGATCTTTTCCATTGATTTTTTTTTTCAAAAGCTATATTTATTTATTATTTAATATAGTGCGTTTTTTTTGGACGGGGAAGAAATAATAAAAGGTTTGGGTGAGAATGAAGGAGAAGATGTCGAATGAATTTTTTTTTTTCATTTAGTTTGTTTTTAATAATTTTGAATTTACTTCGTAAATAAAACTACTAATAACGAAAAATAAATTATTGCTATTTAATAAAAATTAATTAAGGTCATAGAGGGTTGATGCTGAAAATCTGCCATAACTTTCTACAAATACAAAACTTTATTTTTTTCCCCCCAAAAACACACCAATATTTCTTTTCTTAACTAAAGAAAAAAACTCTCTAAATTAATTATTTTCAATGGCTTCTCAAAAAAAAAAAAAAAAAAAAAAAAAAAAAAAAAAAAAAAAAAAAAAAGAGGAAAAGAAGAAAGAAAGAAATTGTTATAGTTATAAATTGGTGAAGCTAAAAATTATCATAAATTTCTAAAAGTTTCAAAATCATCTCCATTATTTCGCCAAAAATGCCCATTTCATTTCCTTTTTAAAATAAAATAATTTATGAATTAATTATTTCTATATAATATTGTTAACCATATTCATAAATAACATTGAAAAACTTTCATAAATTTCTGAAAATACAGAAGTTGTTTGTGCAAAATAAACGTCTGTATAGCTTTTATGACACTTTTTTCTGTCTCACCTTTAATTTAATTGCATGTGTCATGAAAACCTCTTTCTTCTTGGATGGGTTCTAAGTGGACAAAAATGTAAAATCCCACATGTCAGAATAAAACCCTCTCTATAAATGAGGTCCAAGAAGAGTTGTTTCTTCTTATAGGCTTAAATCTCCTCCTAATATATCACTGTATACTAAAAAAACCAAAACAGTCCATATGGGTCTGTATGGAAAGGTAGAAACGGATGTACCAATCAGAGCTTCAGCTTCAAAGTTTCATGAAATATTTCACAAGAAACCTCACCATATCTCAAATGCCTCTAAAGATAAAATACACGGCGTCGACTTACATGAAGGCGAATGGGGCAAAGTTGGCTCGATTATTTACTGGAGATATTTTCACGGTTTTTTATCTCTTTACTTTTCTTCATTTTTTTTTAACAGCTTGTTTGGAATAACTTTTTCAGTGCATGAAATGATAATATTTTTACACGATAACCAAACTTGCAGGTGGGAAGCATAGAGTGGCAAAGGAGATCGTCGAAGAAGTTGATGAAGAGAACAATTCAATCACTTTCAAAGTAATTGGAGGAGACCTTACGGAAGAATACAAGGATTTCAGGCTCAAAATCCAATGTGTTCCAAAAAACAAGGGAAGTGTGGTTCACTGGACCTTAGACTATGAAAAGCTGCACGATAAGATTCCAGATTCACATGATTTGCTGCACTTTTGTGTTAGTGTCTCTAAAGACATTGATGCTCACCTTATAGAAGCGTACTGATGAATCTTATCTAGCTATACTGCAGTGACATAACACAAGATTTCGGTACTCATTTTCCATGTGTTACTATGCTAAATTTGCCAGTTCTCTCTATGTTTTAATAATCTAAATAAAGCATGTGTATGTCTGTTATGTTTGGAATCTCTGTTTTATGTGTTGTAATAAATGAAGATAAATAATATATTTTCAATGTATGGATATATCCTACTTTATGGAATGTGAATATAAATAATTTCTATGTTCTTGTGTTCAATAAAATTATTTTCTCTTCAAAACGAAATGAAAATCATTAGAACCTAATTTTTGTTCTATGTTTATCTCGATAAATTATATATTATAAACTCATGTATGGTGTTATAATGGTACTAAAGAATAGATGAAACCTATTTTATGTAAAAATCCAAATGTTTATATACTTGTTTTAGTATATTCAAATAAAACCTAATATTTATAATAGATTATTTCTTTAATTAAACATAATTAAAACTAGACTTATTTACCTAAAAGGGATACATTTTATATACTTCTTTTAGTATATTTGTCGTCATGTTGGACATTGCAGATATGTATTTTTTTTCTCGCTAACACTATATTCAAGTGAAGTGGAGAGTTATTAAAATAACTACAATCTAAAATATACCATCCATATTTTTAGTTCGAGACACCATTTTATTTAAGAGTGTATTTGCACCATTTTTTTTTTTACAAAATATTTTAATTAAAATATAGGACAAGAGAATCAAAACCTCACACCACGAAGTTGATAGTATGAACAATATGCCAGTTGAACTACACTCTTATTGGCAAACATGAGCATATTTCATATAGGAACCATTCTAAAGTAATAATTCATATATACTCTTAACTATTTAATTACATCTAATCTAATTATTAAAGGCAGGAATCACACACATTTTATTTATTTGTTTAATTCTTTCTTTTTAACTTTTTTTAAAAAAAACTGTTATGCTTACTATGTAAACTTTCGGGGTCTTTTTAAATATAATAAAATATTTAAAAATATTTACACTTTATAGCAAAATTTGAATCCAACCCAAAACGATAGAAGAACAGTTTAACCCACAGTAGTGAAATACCAAAAGTATCCCCAGCCTACATGGATAACCAGTCGATTAATTACGATTAATCAAAATACTATGAACCGACCTGATATCCATGTTCACACCTGATACCAATCTTCTTCCCACGTCTTCTTCCAACGTCTTCTTCTTCTGCATGATAACTATTTATCGTTTCTATATAGTAAACACTAATATCTGTTTTTATAGTTTCTATGTAGTTTTCACTCTATATCTATTACTATATAGTAAATACTAATATTTGTTTATGTTTTAATTTAATAGTGCTTATTTAATAATGTACTTGCATGTCAACTATCTATCTTAAGAACTTTATCAAAAAATTTAACATCAATACATCTATTATTGATACATTTGAATTAAGATAGACAGAGATAGAGTACTATCTCTGTCTATCTCAGATAGACAATGATAGGTAAACACTAATATATGTTTCTATAATTCCTACATCGTTTGCACTCTATGTTGTCTTTTTGGCTTTTAATCCCAAATTAATTAATTAATATTTTGATGATAACAAACCTTCTTTTGTTCATTAACAATTTAAGTGTTTTGAAGTACTTATTGCGCAGAGCTCGGAATAATAGTTCCAATACAATTTGAATCGCTCAAATCGGAGTTAAAATGAATAAGATATGACCGAAACAAGTTTAACAGAAAAATACAGTGGTGGATGATGTGACATAATCGAACCATTTGCATGTAGACATGTGACAATATATTGGTTGAATGGTGGACCACTAAGAGAGTGACACATGGTGGGATTTTGAGTTTTGGATTGATTTTAAAAAGAAAATGAATTTAAAAAAATGAATTTAAAAGAAAAATAAATTTAATATTATTTTATATTTGTATCTAACGGCTAGTTTTTTACTCATGTTATGTTTTTTTTATTTTTGGATTAATTTTTAAAAAGAAAGAAAATAATTTTTTTTTTTAAAAAAATTAATATTATATTTTGTTTGTGTCTAACGACTAGTTTAATTTAAAATCTTCACCATTGATTTTTCTTTTCCAAAATCCAATTGTCCAAATTAAATGTGGTTTCTAAAAAAAAAAATTTCTCTATTTAAATCCATCTTCTTCTCTAAATTTCTACAACAACTTTTTACATTTTACAATCCTCAAAATTACCAAAAAAAAAAAAAAAAAAAAGAAAAGAAAAGAAAAGAAAAAGAAAAAGCTATCATTGTTACTCTCTCTACAAGCTTCCAATTTCTTTCTTTTCATCTTATTCTTGAGATAAATTTCTATTGTATTGTGAGATTAAAGTGTGTGAGCTCACTCTTGTATACCCACTCTTTTTAGAGAGCTGCATTGTGTGATTTAAAATTTCAAAACAATGTAACGGCTGGATCCGAACCCGTGGAAATGATCGGATTTGCTCTTCAACCTGTAAAAGGAGCAAGGTCGCGGTTCGAATCTCATCCGTGGAAAGAGTCAAAAGAAGATTTTCTTAATCGAAGTCTGAAGAGGTGCTTGGGAAAGTAGATGTAGGTCGTGTTTGACCGAGCCACTATAAAAACTGCAATGTCTTCTTCTCTATCTCTTTCCTAGTTATTCTTGCATTTAATTTTAATTGCTTTATTTTATTGGTTGAGATTGAATAAGTATATTGTTACATAATTTTTATCAATCTTGTTATTTAGCATAAATGAGTGCTTTTATCAATTTACTTTAAGAAAAAATTTGATTAAACCCTATTCACACCCCCCCCCCCCCCCCCCCCCCCGGGATGCCATACCGGTACAACAATTGGTATCAGAGCAAGGTCACTCTCTTGAAATTTAATTTTCTTGATAAACTTTATTGTTAGAGTATTATGAAAAACCTAGTAGCAAATGGAATTGTTGAAGGGCAATCTACCTCTAGATCTCCTTATTTTAATGGTTCAAATTATGCATATTGGAAAGCTAGAATGAAAATTTGTTTGCAATTATTGACTATAATTTGTGGTTAATTGTTGCTAAAGGTCCTTATGTACCCACGTGAAAGGTTGATAACATTGATAAGCCTAAATTAGAAGAAGAGTATGATGAAAATGAAATGAAAAAAATGTTCTTTTAATGCTAAAGCTATTAATTGTTTGTACTGTGCTTTGAGCAAAGATGAATTTAATAGAATATCCATATGCTTTTCTGCTTAAGAAATTTGGAATACTTTTAAAATTACTCATGAAGGAACAAATCAAGTTAAAAAATCTAAAATTAGCATGTTTGTTCTTAAATATGAATTATTTAAGATGGATATTAATGAGTCTATGATATGTTTACTAGATTTACTAACATTATGAATATTTCGAAGGGACTTGGTAAAGTCTATACAACATCGGAAAATGTTAGGAAAATTCTTAGGTCTCTACCTAAGACTTGGGAAGCAAAGGTGACGGCAATCCAAGAAGCAAAAGATCTCACCAAACTTCCATTGGAGGAACTCATTGGTTCACTCATGACCCATGAGATCACTATGAAGGAACACATGGAGGATGAGGCCAAAAAATGAAGAGTATTGCATTAAAGACCATCTCCTTGGAAATTAACTCTGAAGATGAGGATGTCCTTGGTGAAGATGACATCGCCTATTTTTCATATAAGTACAAAAATTTCATCAAGAGGAAGAAGCAATTCAAGAAACACCTATCAACCCAAAGAGAATTAAAAGGTGAGAAAATAAAAAAGGATGAGATGATTTGTTATGAATGCAAAAAACTAGGTCATATAAGAACGGATTGTCCATTCCTCAAACCATCTAAGAAATTCAAGAAGAAGGCAATGAAGGCTACTTAGAATGATAGTAGTGAAAGTGAAAGTGGAAGTGTTGGTGAAAAAGTGACACACCTTGGTCTTATGGCCCATAGTGAAAAAGATGATGAACTTGATGATGAAGTTTGTTTGAAAGCCTCCATGAAAAATAAGTGGTACTTGGACAGTATTTGCTCAAGGCACATGACTGGAGACCGATCCAAGTTTATTTCTTTCTCCAAAAAGGATGGAGGCATGGTAACTTTTGGTGACAATAAGAAAGGTAAAATTATTGGCAAGGGCAATATAGGTAATGAATCTTCTATTTTGATTGAAATTGTGCTTTTAGTTGATGGTTTAAAGCATGATTTACTTTGTATTAGTCAATTGTGTGACAAAGGATTTAGAATTGTGTTTGATAAAAATAATTGTATCATTGAAAATGCTTGTAATAAAAAGTCATGTTTGTTGAAAATAGGGATGAAAATGTGCATACCATTGACTTGAATTATTGTCCTATTATTGATAAATGTCTTTTCATGTTGCAAGATGATTCTTGGTTATGGCATAGAAGACTAGGACATGCTAGCATGCACTTAATATCAAATATTTCCAAAAATTCTTTGGTTGGAGGTCTTCCTAAATTTAAATTTGAAAAAGATAAAGTTTGTGATGCTTGTCAAATGGGAAAACAAACTAAGTCTTCTTTTAAATCTAAAAAAAGTGATCTTTACTACTAGACCCCTACAATAACTATTACACATGGACTTATTTGGCCCTTCTAGAATTGCTAGTTATGGAGGAAATTATTATGCATTTGTGATAGTTGATGATTTTTCTAGATTTACTTGGGTTTTAATGATAAAACATTAGGAGGATGCTTTTGAAAAGTTTTATTAGTTTTGCTAAAAGAGTTCAAAATGAAAAATATTTTTTTATTTCTAAAATTAGGAGTGATCATGAAGAAGAATTTGATAATGATGCTTTTAAAGCTTTTTGGGAAGAAAATGGTTTTTCTCATAATTTTCTCTCCAAGAACTCCTCAACAAAATGGTGTGGTTGAAAGAAAAAATCGTACTTTGTAAGAATTTTCTAGGTCAATGTTTAATGAGTATGGTGTACCTAAATATTTTTAGGCGGAAGCCGTTGATACCGCTTGCTATGTCTTAAATAGAGTTTTAATTAGACCATCTTTAGATAAAACTCCTTATGAGCTTTGGCATGGAAAAATTCCAAATATTAGGTATTTCAAAGTTTTTGGTTGCAAATGGTTTATTTTGAATAACAAAGAAAAGCTTGAAATTTTTATTCTAAGACAGATGTTGGTATTTTCCTAGGATATTCCTCTACTAGTAAAGCTTATAGAGTTTTCAATAAGAGAACTTTAGTTATTGTGGAATCTATGCATGTTGTGTTTGATAAATCATGTAATAATGTTTCTAATGAGTCTATTTGTAGTGATGATTTAGAAAAAGATTTTGGAGATTTACTTGTTAGTGAAAAAGACAAAGAAATTATCTCAAGTATACAAGAAACGAGCATCAATGAAAAGAAGGAAGATGATACTTCATCCATGCCTAAAAAATGGAGATATGCTCCATCCTATCCCAAGGATTTGATTCTTGGTGGTCCCGAACAAGGTGTAAAAACTCGTTCTTCTCTTAATTTATTTAGTAATTTTGATTTTGTTTCTCAAATTGAAGCTAAAAGTTTTAAAGATGCCAAATGTGATGAGTTTTGGATTTTAGCTATGTAAGAAGAATTAAATCAATTTGAAAGGAACGAAGTTTGGGAATTAGTCCCTAGGCCTTCTAATGCATCTATAATTGGAACTAAAATGGGTATTTAGAAATAAAATGGATGAAAAGGAAATATAGTTAGAAATGAAGCTAGACTTGTAACTTAAGGTTATTTTCAAGAAGAAGGCATAGATTATGAAGAAACTTTTGCACCAGTTGCTAGATTAGAAGTTATTAGAATGTTTCTTGCTTTTTCCTCTTATAAGAATTTCATTTTATAATGTGAAGAGTGCATTTTTAAATGGTAATATTATAGAGGAAGTTTATGTAGAACAACCTCCAGGTTTTGAAAGTTTTGATTTGCCTAAAAAAGGCACTTTATGGCTTAAAACAAGTCCCAAGAGCTTGGTATGATAGGATTAGCAACTTTTTACTTGAAAATGACTTTAAAATGGGAAATATTGATACTACCCTCTTTATTAAGATTAAGGATAATGATATGCTAATCCATCTTTGTGATATGAATTTCATTTTGTATCAAATGGATATGATAGTGCAAATGTATGTGGATGATATTATATTTGGTTCTACTAATCAATCTTTGTGTGAAGAATTTTCTAAATGTATGCATAGTGAGTTTGAGATGAGTATGGTGAGAGAACTTAGTTTTTTTCTTGGACTAAAAATCAAACAACTCAAGAATGGTATCTTCATAAATCAAGAAAAATATACAACAGATTTACTCAAGAGATTCACATTCAATGAAGGTAAAATTGTAAAAACTCCTATGAGCACTACCACTAAGCTCAACAAAGATGAAAAAGGTAAATGTGTGAACATAAAGACTTATCAAGGTATGATCAGATCTTTACTTTATTTGATTGCTAGTAGACCCAATATCATGTTTAGTGTATGTCTATGTACTAGATTTCAATCGTGTCTTTTCATACTTGATATTATTATATAATGCATATTGATAGGGGGGAATTGAAATATTTGTATATGTCATATTTTTAGGGGGAACACTTATATATTTATTGTTCTTTGTGATGATTCCAAAGGGGGAGAAGTATAAGAAAAATGTATTATGATTGTGTTGAATGTATTATTCGGGGGATAATTAGGTAAAGGGAAGAAGTTAATTCTTTTGAATGAATTTGAAGCATGATCTTTGTGATGATATGTATACTTGATATTAAACTTACTTGTTGGTCATATGTGTTGCTATGGTTATATGCATTTCAAGTTATTCTTCTGCTATGGTTTGTCATCATCTAAAAGGGGGATATTTTTGGCTTTTTGACCCTTAATTAATTTTAATTAATTAGTTAATTAATGTTTTGATGATAACAAACCTGCTTTTATTCATTAACAATTTAGGTGTTTTGAAATACTATTGCATAAAGCTCGGGATAACAGTTCCAACACAATTTGAAATTCTCAAATCGAAGTTTAAACGAAGAAGATATGACCGAAATAAGTTTAACGGAAAAATACCATGGTGGATGACGTGACATAATTGGACCATTTGCATGTCGATATGTGGCAGCATATTGTTGGGAATGTCCTAGAACTCGCAGTTTATGTTAAACATTCTATTTATCAATAATAACGACTGATTTTGCATCTTATTATGAAAATCCAATAAACATATCCTTGGCTATAGTCTGAATATTGTAACTTTATGACATAAATAGGATCAAGTTGACAGAATATAGCCTAAATGGTCTAATAAATATATGGATGAAATTGGGTATCTCATTCTAGTAACACTATTAGATGCGACCTATTGTGTAGTTGTTACAAAAATGTAAAGTGCTACAAACAACGTGATCCATAAATCGTTCATGTTGAGACATGTGAGTTGGGAGCATCCTATGCAATGAGTTTGTATATAGATTGGACCACGAAAATAGTCATTTTTCTTTATAACGACTATTTACTATTAAAATCGACTATTTCATTTATCAAATAACCTAGGTTAACTTGATCTTAATCCTGAGTTAACTATGAATTCCTGTTTGTTCGGGATTATCCTTTGATCTGCAAAACTGAGAGTAGTCCAATAGCATTGCTTAATAAGCTTCCCATTTTGGGATAAGACTGGATGAATAGCTGGGGACATAGTTGCAAGATGGAATTCATTCCTACCCAATTTAGGGTTAGCAGATAGATTGTTCTCTTAAGTACTGATTCTAGGTCTTGAACAATCAGGGTCTCACCTTCTCATGATAGAGAAAGGATTTGATTCATAGAGATTATGAATCAGAATTGTTCATTAGAGGGTCAGTAGGAACTTAAGGAACAAGATGTATTCATAGGGATAAAACAGTAATTTTGACCTAGATGTGGTTACGAACAACCTGTGAAGGATTGACGTACTGATTATGGTTATAAAGTGAACATAATATATCTACAGTAAGAGGAGTTCAACTATGGGCTATTGTGGAGTGTCCTATTAGTTAACGAATGGGGGTTAGATCGAACTAATGAGTTTAGGCGATTAATCTCGCATCGTTGAAGTCCATGATCTATAGGTCCGTGAGGTACCCCTACTAGCTCGTAAATGGTTAAGCTTTAGAGTAGCTTGAGAAATTAATTTGAAGCGTTCAAATTAAACGGAATAGGAGAATATATATTTAAATATGATTTAAATATATGAAGATGATTATTGTACAAAAATTAATTTAATATTTGATATTAAATTAATTAATAAATTAATTTATGAAATCAAAATGGTTTTTGAAATCAAATTTTGGTTTTAAAGAAAAATTGGAAAATTAGTTTGCATTCACAAAATGGAAAAACTTCATTTTCCAATATCATCTTCTTCATCTCACACAAAGCCCACTTCCTCTTCTTTATTAAAACTCCAAGCATGAGGTGCAAGTCATGCATATCTTTTATTTGCATGTTTATCTGTAATAAATAAAGAAGATTGGAGTGAATTGAAGGCATGCATTACACAGAAATTTTGAGAGAAAATTTCAGCTGAAAGAAAGGGTTCTTCGAAAGTGTGCTGCTGTGAGATTTTCTATGTTCTTCATTGCTTCAAGTTGTTCTTGAGTCCCACAACTCTATCTAAAGTTTCAAGAGGATAGTGGGGAATATCTTCAGTTGGTTGACGATGATCTTTGGTGAAGACTACTGCTGATTAATCAAGTTCTTGAAAAGTTCTACAAAGGTATGATTTAAAACCATCTTATTTAGATGATCATGTTTTAATCTTTGCCAAAATTATTGAATTTGAATGCTTATTGATCTTTGATATTTCTGCTGCATGTTTTCTTACTCTAACAAATATTGGTTAAATGGTGGATCATTAAGAGAGTGACACATGGTGGGCTTTTGATTTTTGGATTGATTTTAAAAAGAAAATGAATTAAAAAAAGAAAATGAATTTAATATTATTTTATATTTGTGTCTAACAGATAGTTTTTGACTCATGGTATTTTTTTATTTTTGGATTGATTTAAAAAAAATGAATTTCAAAAGAAAAAGAATTTAATATTATATTTTGTTTGTGTCTAACGGCTAGTTTAGTTTAAAATATCCACCAATGATTTTTCTTTTCCAAAATCCAATGGTCCAAATTAAATGTGGTTTCTAAAAATTTTTTCTCTCTATTTAAATCCATCTTCTTCTCCAAATTTCTACAACAACTTTTCACATTTTACAATCCTCAAAATTAGCAAAAAAAAAAAAAAAAAAAAAAAAAAGAAGCTACTATTGTTACTCTCTCTACAAGCTTCCAATTTCTTTCTTTTCATCTTATTCTATTGTATTGTGAGGATTAAAGTATGTGAGCTCAATCTTGTATACTTACTCTTTTAGAGAGTTGCATTGTGTGATTTAAAGTTTCAAAACATTGTAACGATTGGATCCTAACTCATGGAAAGGATTGGGTTTGCTCTTGAACTCGTCAAAGGAGCAAAGTAGCGGTTTGGCTCTCATCCGTGGAAAGATTCAAAAGAGGAGTTTTTTAATCGAAGTCCAAGAGGCGTTTGGGAAAGTGGATGTAGGTCGTGTTTGACCGAACCACTATAAAAACCACGGTGTCTTCTTCTCTATCTCTTTCCTAGTTATTATTGCATTTAATTTTAATTGCTTTATTTTGTTGGTTGAGATTAATTGAGTATATTGTTACATAACTTTGAATTGAGATAGACAGAGATAGAATACTATCTCAAATAGACAGTAATGGATTTCTATCATTGTCTATCTGAGACAGACAGGAATAGTATTCTATCTCTGTCTATCTCAGATAGACATGATAGACTTCAATGGTAAACATTAGTATGTGCTCTATATTTCTATATTTCTTTAGTTGAGTGGATCTATTATTGGTAACTTTGAATTGAGGACAAAATAGTTACAATTAGGTCTTTTTATTTAATTTAATAAAATGACCTAATTGCAACCATTTTGAAACTACAAGAGGGTATTGATCAAATTGAAAGTTCAGAGGTTTGATTGTAATCAATTCCATAGTTTAGGGGTGATTTTTGTAATTTTCCTTTCATTTCTGTCTTTTGTCCCGTGAAGTAACTTCATGAGACAAACTTACAACATTATGAAAAAAATAAATACGTCTCATGAAGATGAATGGATTGTCTCCTGAAGTAACTTTACGAGACAAACTTACAACATTATGAAAAAATAAATAGGTCTCGTGAAGATGAATAGATTGTCCCATGAAGTTACTTCAAGAGACATCTTGTAATGAGACAAACTTACAACATTATGAAAAAATAAATACGTCTCGTGAAGATGAATAGATTGTCCCGTGAAGTTACTTCACGAGGCAAACTTATAACTTTACGAGACAAACGACAGACTAACTCGTTTGTCTCGTAATTTTGTAAGTTTGTCTTGTGAAGTGACTTCACGAGACAAAAAACTTACTTACGAACTCAACTTTATGAGACACGTGACGACTTTTCAACATAAAAAAATATATAAAAACTACTTTTCAATATACTTGTTTCTTTTGGAATTCTTAAGTGAAGATTAATCGAAGATAGAGTTCTATCTTTGTCTATCCCTGATAGACAAAGATAGGCATTTATCTCTATCTATCACATAGAGTTCTATCTTAGTATATCACATGCATCTATATTTGTCTATTTGAGATAGACAAGTATTAATACTATACATCATCAATCATTCATGTACTTTCTGTTGAATAAGATGTTGATCATATTCAAAATTTTAAGAATTTGATCTTCCAACCATATAAGCTATTGTATGAAACAACTGGCTTCCAAAATAGCTTCACAGTATTCTATACAACAATTTGTTGGATTGCGGAGAAAAAAGTTCAATAACTTGATTTATGAATTGGGGCATACAAGAACAATTGTTGTCCTTTGAGGTTTTTTTTTTTGCAGAATAAAGCATTAGAGTAAAGAGAATACTGTGAAATTTGAAAATGAAGGATTGTTCTTCACTCGGCAACAAAATGTGCGACATTAAAAGGCAATAAAAGAAGGAGAAGAAGAACTGTACTTGTGTGATCGATGGAATCGACAAAGAAGAATGTAAACCTCTGAGTGGTGAAGAACAATGAAATCGATCAATGAAGAAGAAGACAATGAGTAGAAATCGGTGAATGATCATAATTGGATGAAATTGTTTTGAAATTGAATGAAATGAAGAAGAAGAAGAAGGAGAAGGAGAAGAAGGAGAAGGAGAAGAAGAAGAAAAAAAAAGGGAAATCGTAGGTTTGGATTTTTTTTTTTAAATATTTGTTGATATAATTTTTTTGTCATAGTATGTAGATAGTTTGTATTTTTTTTTTCTATTTTTGACAATTTCTCAAACTTTATGAGATTTTGATGCATTCTTCTTGGGCTTTTATGTTTCTTATTGTTTTTCTATCTTTGATTGAATTTCTAGAATGAGAATATAAGTAGATTAAATTGACAACTTAATCGCTTATACTCATATGTTCATTCACCCACGCTATGTATGTTTTAGATGTCTGTAATTGCATCCAATATATGTTTAATTTCAGTAGTAGTAGGTTTTAGTTAGAATTATGATTTGATTGCTAGACTTCTAAGATCGCCTAAACGATAAGAAAACCTAAAGATTGGAAATGCATTAGGTTATAATAGGCTATAGTTTAATGTACGACATGTCGGTATTATGGCACAATGATTATTGATTTCTTCATAGCATTATTTGTTATTATGATTATAATTAGCCTTAGGATTTTTCCCTTAAACCGTTGTATCCTTTTGTATATCGTTTATATACAGTGTGTTGAATGATTAACTTGCAGCTGGAAAATCTTGGTTTTCAAAGGAATTGGTGGAAGCAATTCATGAGGATAACAATTTAATAATTGGAGTACTGCAAGAACTTTAAGACTACAATAAAAAGTGTTCCAAAAGAGAGGGGAAGTTTAGTTCATTAGACTTTTGAATATGAGAAATTAGATGAAAAAGTTTCACAAATTTACAACATAGCTTGATGGAATTTAATTGATGCTCACCTCATGGAAATGGAAAGCAACAAGGAAACAAAATATTATTTCTGACCGCTGGTTTAAGCAATGTGTGGGGCTTTGTTCTTACTTATTCCTGACGATACAATAAAATCCTAATATTGTATAAAAAGATAAATATCAAGATCTTAGAATTAAATGATTGTTACAAATGACAGACCGGTCTTATGGTGTCGCTCCCAAAAGACAACCGTACAAATAAATTTATATGCACCAAACTAACCCTTTATACTAACTAGTGCTACAAGTAGCAAGTCCGAGGTCAAACCACATAGAGCCAAATATGAATTCCTCAAAAGTTGGAACTTGTAGGAAGTAATTGGGGGAGGGGAATTTGTGAAAATTGTTGAAATAAATTGTGAATTCGGAAATTGTGCAATGCAAACAATTGAGAAAATTGGGGGAGGGGAATTTGTGAAAATTGTTGAAATAAATTGTGAATTCGGAAATTGTGCAATGCAAACAATTGAGAAAATTTATTCATCGAACAAATACTTAGCTTGAGTAATTATAATTTAATTCATTCCTCATTAATTCTATCATAGACTACTCAAAAGATAAATGAGATTATTTGAATTAAAAAACTTAGTCTACTTGATTAGAATTTTAACCGGCAGTCCATAAAATCAAGTTAATTAAGAGAAAAACAAGAATCCTCAACCAATCAATTAATCAACATGCATTAAGATTCAAGGCAAAACTAAGCCAATTAATTTGTTTCCATCATCTAACTAATTAATTGAACAAAATTTATCAAAGTTAGAAAGTAAATATTTGCTAATTGGAATCCCAAATTAACACAACAAACCTACATAACTTATGCTTCTAGGTGACGACTACCTAACGATTACAAATTAGGGTCAATCAAAGCAATCAATTAAACATGCATAGCTAATTTTTCAGATTATCTCATACACGAAAATTGAAGAATATGCTCAAGATAAATTTCATAAATTCATAATAAAACTCACAGAATTACAAAACGAGTTTCAAGAATTAAATTTGAATGAAATTAAACTAACAAACCCAAGCTAAGTTCTTACCCTTTAGCCACTAAATATACTCGAATTCAATAAAATTGGCAAGGGGAAGAATTCTTTACAGAGTTTGGGTGTAAAAGGGAGCTAAAACAAGGTTGGAACAGAGCGACGACGTTCAAAATCGGGTGTACTAGGTCTGATCATATCGGTTGGACCCAAATTATCCTTTTATAAAACTGCTGCAGCGTCACAACGCTTAGAAGATTGTTGCAACGCTGTGGTGCATAATGGCCGAGTGCCAGACAGATGCTACAGCGCTGGCCTGACGTTGCGTTGCGTGGGCGCTAGGGTTATGCGTCCGTCAAACTCCGTAGCATCGCAACGCTCTAAAGGAGAGTTGCAACGCTGATGCTTCTGTCTTTTAGCATGAAGGTTCAAGCGTCAAGGTTCGTTGCGACGGTGGCATCATGGATTCTTCGGAGCATTGTAACGCTCGAGGTAGCATTGTGATGCTGCCCTACGTTTGAGAATTCTATCCAATAGATTCAAGCTAGTGTTGGACTCAAGCTTAATCAGAGCGTTGTGATGCTTGGTAGTGCAACAACCTTCTTACTCGTCATTTGATCAATTTAACTCCTAACTTCGTAATTTTAGCGCCTTTTAGTTCCGAACACTTAATCTGACTACTTGTACACTCAAGTCCTATAAAATAATCAATTAAACCAAATTAAGTTGCTAAACAACCTTGAGTTAAACGGAAGAAGATAGCACATTTCAAGTGCTATCAACAAACAATATAAGTTAGAATAACATACCTTGATTCATGATAATAGTCTTCTAAGGGACTGTGTTTCTCTCTCTTAGCCTTACTTTAGAACTAAATTATGTTTCTTGATGAGGAGAAAAGAACTATATCATGAGGCAAAGAGGGAGGACCAATCTGTCACACTCCATTCTAGATTTCCCTTCCAACCTAGAACGAAGCGTGAAGACGTTAAACATCACTTCTCTCTATGACATCTAACGTCCCAACTTTAACGTATCCTGTACAATAGATTAAACCCAGACATCCAAACCCATTTTAAAAAATAATCTATTTTCATTGAAAGAGTTTAAGAATTTGATTTAGTTTAAATCACAATACTGATTAAAAAGATTTACAAACCAACAATAAGGATTATTTTGAACAAAACCTCCCATGACATGTAACTCACAAGTTTTAGCTATTCTTGAATACTCTTAAATACATGCACAAACAATACAACAGATGTTTAACCACTAGTGGCGTTTGACAGCTCAGCAGGAACAAGGAACTTGTCGTTACCTGCGGGTGGGGAAAAACATAAAACATGGAAAGCATGAGCTAAAGCCCAGTGAGTGGTAGTTTAATATAAACATAAGCTATCGCTTTCTAAATCATCAATAAAGTTTATCAAATCATTCAGTAAACCATTGAACAAAGTATAAAAGATTCAATAACATCTCAAACATGTGCTAGTAAAAAAAATGGCATGATCAACTCTCATAAGCACATTATAAAGCATTTGGTCGTTATTAGAAAACCACACCAACTATACCCAGATACTCGTTTACAACGGCGGGTTACTCTGGACAAAGAATGCCCCCTGCGGTGTAAACCAAATCACAAGGTCATACGTGCACGCAGAGTTGCCTCAAGGCTAAGCATAGATACACACTACAGAACCAGGTTACTCTGGACTCCCCGATATACTCTGGCCACATTTGACCCCAGTGGTAGCCCCTATAGCCTGGGTGGTGCTACAGGCACAGGTTCCTTTGGACTTCCCGATATACTCTGGCTACATCTGACCCCAGTAGCCCTCTGATCGCCTGAGCGATGCTATTGAAACACATTCAAGTAGCATGGAAAAATAACCATCTCTCGGGTACAAGAATAAGTAGTTTGAAACCACTTTCAGAAACATTCAACATTTTTAAATTCAACATCAAGAGGTTTTCATATAAAACTATACAAGTCACAATTGTGTAAACTCTGGTTCCAAACTACATTGTCATAAATCAGGCTCATATAAACCAATGAGAGTTCAAAAATCATGATTTAAATATTTTTGAAATATTAGTCAAGTAAAACAGATCATGCCATCATATTTCATAAATCATAGCATACTATCATATATAATTACTTTCTATATCAAAACAGTCGAAAATAAACGACCATATGATTAAGGAGGGATACATGATCTTATTGATTGGTTGATATGGACACATAATATATCTGTGGTAAAGAGAGTTCAACTGTCGGTCTTTATTGGAGTGTCTGGCAGTTAACGGATGATGGATCCCATGACTAAAGAGTTTAGTCAATTATTCACGTACCGTTAGAGCTTCGAGCTACAGGTCCATAAGGTCCTTTTAGTAGTTCAATAGATTCAGTTGAGGATCAATTCTTGGTGTTGATTTGAAATGTTCAAATTGACAAGAGGTAATTCGATTATATATGATATGATCTTTTTGACGTATGAGATACATCCAGTGGAGGATTAATGTAAATGAGATTTACATTAAGTACTATGGAATAGAAAAAGAACTATGGTTTATATGTTTCATGAGATGAAATATTAAAGCTATAGGTTATAAACATAGTATACTAAGTTGGTTATCATTTATATTTATAAAATTATTAATTATTGGATAATTAAATCTTTTTCTCTAATAACCAATTGAGTGGGAGGTTATTGGTGGTTTTATGGTAACCGTGGGATAAAAGGAAAATTGTTTTCCTAATTTTAGTATGGTTATTGGTGGTTTCAGTAGCCCCTTGATCGCCTGAGCGATGCTACTGAAACACATTCAAGTAGCATGGGAAAATAACCATCTCTCGGGTAGAAGAATTAGTAGTTTGAAACCACTTTAACAAACATTCAGCATTTTTAAATTCAACATCAAGAGGTTTTCATATAAAACCATACAAGTTACAATTGTGTAAACTCTGGTTCCAAACTACATTGTCATAAATCAGACTCATATAAACCAATGAGATTTCAGAAATCATGATTTAAACATTTTTGAAATATTAGTCAAGTAAAACAAATTATGCCATCACATTTCATAAATCATAACATACTATCATATATAATTACTTTCTATATAAACAGGATCAGATATATTGAGGTCGTGTCATCTATGGTCGTTTGGTGAGATGTAAGTCTTTAGTCTCTAGTATCAAGATATTATATACAGAGTCTAGTCATCTTGAGATCCGGTATTATACAAACTCTTTGTATAGGACACCCCCACTCGCACGTCTCTACATGAATGGTCAAGATCTACCATCTGTAGTAGTTTATAACACTTGCAAACCTCTATAAAGCGGGTCATATCCGTAGTGTCACCAAGATCAGATATCCCACCTTAATTCTTATACTACAGACCTATTTAGGTTATCACTTAAGGCATGATCCACTTGTATATCACATATACATGCTTAAGTTCACATAAACTAATTGTGGAGCTTTGTTTATTGGATATGAGTAAATGCCAGAATGAAATAATAATTATTTTATACATCAAACAATGTGTATCTTTACAAACAACGAGACTCCAGAAGAATTAGAACATCAATCCCAATAAAATCAATAAATGTTATTGTTTGTATTGTTGTTTATTTTTTCTAAATAACCCTAAATCCAATCAATTAACATCCATGGCTACCTTATGAGTCTTGAACTGTATGTGGAGACATACAGGGATCAATGTTCAAGATACAACATAAAGGGTCTATAGTATAGGGATAAGGCTGGGTACCTTATCTGGTAACACGATGGATATGACCCACTTTGTATTTGATATAAATGTAATGATCCAACATGTTCGTGTAGGTCACATGCGAGTGGCGGTATCCTATGTAATGAGTTTGCCTAAGACTAGACCGTGAAATAATAACCACTAGATGTAACATCGTTGACTAGTTTGGTTCCTATTTAAATAGGATGACCTAGGCAACTTATTCTCAATCTTGAATATATTATGAACTTCTGTTCATAAGGGATTGACCTTTATTTTGCATGGGTAAGGGTGGCCAGTTCGCCGACACAATATGCTTACCATTTTGGGGATGAGACATAGTGGGGAGCTGGAAACATAATAATACAAGATAGAATTCACTCATTCCCTCTTTGAGGGTAAGTAGACGAGTGTTCCTTTAAGTGGTGTTTCTAAGACTTGAACAAAAGGCCCTATCATCTCATTGGCTCGAAAGGGGTTTCTATTTATTGGTTGAACTATAAATAGGTTGTTCATTAGAGGAGCATTGGTACCTAAGGATTCAGAGGTAACCCAAAGGTAAAATGGTAACTTGACCTAGTTGGATTTGCGAACACTCGTGAAGGACTAACTTCTTAGTATTGGTCTATATCAGTGGACACATAAATATTTTTGTAGTGAGAAGAGTGAAGTTGTGGGTCTTTAGTGAAGTTTACACACAGTTAACAAATATTGATTAATTTGGTTAATGAGTTTAACCAATTAATCTCATATCGTTGGAGCTTTTAATCTACAGGTCCACTAGGTCCCCTCGTTAGCTCATTAGAGGATACTTAAGAGGGATAATTTGAATGGTTCAAATTAATTTGAGGAAACTATATATTAATGTGATTAATATATAATTAATTATGGATATGATCTATAATTAAATTGGAAAGTAATATTTGAATAAGATTTAAAGTAATTAATTCAAGTGAATTAGTGATGCATTATTTTATGCGATGAAATAATGGTAGGGATTGCGTTGATGGAAAATGCATTGAGCATGCAAGTTTTCTCAGTAAGATCCAAGTATAAATCCTACTGAGTTGCCTGGTAAGCCAAGGTCGAACTCAGGGACTAAGGAAAATAATATGCAATGGTAATTTATAGATCACTTTGCGGTAACAATAAAATAATGCGTTGGTTGGTCGGTTGTTTGAAATAGATGCTATGCGGCGGATTTTAGAAAAAAGTTGATAATACGGAAGATGCGATGAGTATGCGGGGAACGGGTTGAGAAAGGATTCAGCTAACACTTCCTAGGAATGTGTTCATGTTATGCGATCATGCTACACACATACAATAACAAGTCCTCTCTCAACGCAAATGCTACGACTTCTAGTTTTAGAACGCATGCGATATATGTGATGATGTCTATAGGACTTACACGTAAGCCTCTTTTCTTGTCTATGCTATGACGATTGACACACACACATACAAGGCGACCGCATAATACCATAACCTATCTCTAGGGTATATGCGATGCATGTTGACAAACAAAGCTTATCTCTAAGTCTCTATCTCTTACTTATACAAATCTAATCTTGCTCTCTCGAGTCTAGATTCTAACCTAGCTCTCTCAAGTCTTAGGTTATTTCTTTAGACTCTCTCTCGAGTAGCTTTAAAAGGTGATGGGCACAACATAAGACAAGATGATCGCATGCAATGAGGATCCAAGGTCATGTTAGTTAAGTGCTTCTCAACCCATTCTACAAATTTAGCTACTCATGCGTATTTTACAGAGAATGAACAGATGTAGATAAGCAAGTTTCATTCTATAGATATATAAACAAAGTATAGAATGACAATGCAGAATAAGAATACATTAAATTGGGATAAATGTATAAGCAATTATTTAATAAATGTATAAGCAACTATTGGGAGAATGCACATACACATGGGATGTATATGATAATTAAAAGTATACATTAAATTGGGATAAATGTATAAGCAATTATTTAATTATTGTGCAAATTAAAAATTAAATAAGTGTTATTTAATTGGGCTAATTGATTAAATAAGTATTATTTAATTAAATGGGCTAATTAATTAAATAAATGCTATTTAATTAATTGTAAAAGAGGAAAATATATTCAGAAAGATGATTGGCTTTTCTCTATATAAAAACCTCCTCATGGCCCTTTGGCAAGACACACTTTGATTGTAGAAAAACTCTGACAATACAGAACTTCTTAGAGTTATTGTGCAGAATTTTCTCTAAGCCATAAATTCTCTCAACTCTCAAAAACACTTTTCTCCTCTCCCTCTCCCAATAGTTGGATACCACATATCCCTCTATTGGAATCCCAGATAATAACGAGGTAACTCTTGTGGTAGTGCTCGAGATCGCTCAAGGAGTTGTTCGTGATCAAGACCGTTCGGAGATCCGTTCGTTGGAACCTTGGAGAGGATTTTTCGTGGCACTTGGGAATCTACAAAGGTAAGAACCATTCTAATCCTTTCCCCAATAGCATGTTAGTTTATGTGTTTATTCTATTCCGTCTGTTATAACGATTTTGTTGATTGTAAACAGTGAATCGCGGGATGTAAGGCGACCTCACACGAGAATGATTCCGCTGCGGGATTCAATCCCTTTATATCTGAGATAGACGGAGATAGATTTCTATCTCTATCTATCTCAGATAGACAATGATAGCATTCTATTTGTTGATACTGGTTACTTTTTGGTATTTATCTATTAGGTTGATCCCATTAGCAATACTGAATACAAGATAATGGATGGATATAAATAGTTCATTGTGAAGCTAGATTTTGGATCTTGCAGTTATCGAGTATGAGATTTGGAGGAAATTCCATGTGTACATGCACTTGTCGCTCTCCGAATGCTTAATTTAGATACCTATTCTTATATAGCTGACTTTTATTATAGAAGAACTTTATTAGCAACATACAGTGGTTGTGTCCAATATATTGGAGTTCATTTGGATTGGAGAGCTGGAGATGTCATGAAGACATTACCATCTATTATTAAACATCAGCTGGAAGACCTAAAAAACAAAGAATTCCATCTGTAGGTGAATTTAAAAGTTCATTTAAATGTACTCGTTATAATTGTAAAAGGCCACAATAGTAGGACTTGCAAACTTGAACCAATTAATCAAATTATTTAATCATTATTTTTTCATTGTAATACATGTATAAATGTAACATCCCGAAATCAAGGTAAGATTTAAATTAATTTATGGAATTAATCGTTTCTTTTAATTCAAGGCCAAGGTTTAGGAAATTAAATAATTTATTGGTGGTTTGAGTTTTTTTGGAAAAGGAAAATTGGGGGTTGTTATATTTATTTATTTATTTTATTTTTACTTTTTCCTGTTTTGTTTTTCTTTTGCTTAAAAGAATAAAGGTTAAAGGTTTGGTTATTTAAAAAAGGGGACCTCGGGAAGCATGTAGTAGAGAAAACAAAGAAAAATAAGAGTAAAATATTCTTCTCCTTCTTCCAGCCGACACCGCCCTCTCCAAGCCCCTCTCCCAACTGATTTTCTTCTTCCAGCCGTGCGAGGAGCTCGCATCCTAGCCGTAGCCACCTTCGATCGCGCACCAGGAGGTGTCGCCGTTCGTCGTCGACCCGAAGCTACGTCCAGACCTGAAGTCATCGACCTGAAGGTGCGTTCATCGACAAGAAACTGCGTTCGTCAACCTGAAGCCGTGTTCTTCTCCCAGGCCATGTCGTCCTTCCCGTTCGCCAGCCGTCGACCTAAACCCAAGCGTCGTTCGTCAGTCTTGGCGAGACCAACTCTTTTTGCCATCGGATCGCGGTTGTTTTCGCCTGATCTTTCTGTTTTGGGGTAAGTTTCAATTTCTTTTGGCAGTCCATCGTCATTGGTTATTCTTAGGCCAAAGCTAATTTACCCATGGATTTTTTTGGTTGGATTCAAGAACTTATGGTGGTGAAGGAAGTTTCCAAGCAGAGTGAAGGTTCGTTTTGGGGCAGTTCGGTATCCTTAGGTAAGTGGATGCAGTTTCAATGCTTTTGTAGGTTGGGTTATGCTATTGTGTTTTGTGTCAAACCGTTGTTGTGGTTGTGTGGCCAGGTTGGACGGTTCATTTGGAGTATTGGGGGTTCGTTCGAGTGTGTTGGTTTCATTGTTTTCGTGCTTGAATTGAATTCCCTCATTGTGTCAAACTTAGGTAAGCAGTTTACTAACGATTTGCCCTCGAACTTAAGCATGCTTACCAGTAGTTCTATTTGGAATGAAATATCTTGATATGTTTGTATATGGTTGGATGAATTCTGAATGGTTATGTAGCCTTAGCATGATTTTCGATGTTGGATGAATGCTTATGTCTGTATGAGATTACAGTGACTGTTAATGTTGCCATTGGGCTATGCACATTGCATGTTGTGAGCCTTCGGGCCCACACCCTATGCTTATATACGGTACCCTTTCGGGACCACCACTTTTGTTTATGATATTGCCCTCTATGGTCACTATCTATGAAAGTGTGCCTTCGGGTTCGTCCCTTATGCCTATGTCTATGCCTATGCCTACGATGCCCTTGTGCACTTATGTCCCAATAGGAAGGCACTTATGTCCCAATATGAAATAAAATTTTTATCTCTTTTATTTAATTATTCTTTGAGAAATGTGTTGCCAAGCCCATGCATGTAAAGAGTAGCGTCCTAGAAACATACTAGAATTCTGGGTTGTTACAATAAACATATGGATTGACATTAGAGTTTATAAATGATATTTTTCGATTAATTCTATTCTTGAGTTATCTATCTCAGCCCTCTATCACTGTCTATCTCAACCCTCTATCATTGTCTATCTGAGATAGATAAAGATAGTCTTGTATCACTGTCTATCTGAGATAGATAGATATAACCATCTATCTCTGTCTATGTAAGGTACATAGTGATAACCCTCTATCACTGTCTATCTCAGATAATGCTCTATGTCTGTCAATTTCAATTTAAAGTTTTCAATAATAGATCCATTTAGATAAACAAGTATGTATTGATGTTAAATTTTTATTGTTTATCATAAACAAGTATGTATGATAAACAATTATCTACCAAAAAAAAAAAAAAAAAAACACATGATATGGAATTATTGTTCATCATTGAAGTCTACCACTATCTATCTCAGATAGATAGAGATAGTACTCCATCATTGTCAAATAGACAATGATAGAACTCTATCACTATCTATCTCAAATAGACAGAGATAGTGCTTTATCTTTGTCTATCTTAATTTAATGTTAAAAATAATAGATCCACTTAGACAAACAAGTAGTATTCTATTTCTGTCTATCTCAGATAGACAATTATAAAATTCTATCGATAGTCAGTATTCTATCTCTGTCGATCTGAGATAGATAGTGATAAAACTCTATCGCTGTCTATCTCAGATAGACAGAGATAAGTTCTATCACTGTGTATATCAGATAAACAAAGATAGTCCTCTATCTTTGTCTATTTTAGATAGATAAAGATAATGATCTATTTCTCTGAGATTCAATCGACTAAATTGTATATTTGTCTATCTCAGATAGACAGAGATAGTTCTTTATCTCTCTAAGATCCACTTAACTAAATAAATATAGAGTTCAAACGATATAGAAACTATAGAAACAAATAATAGTGTTTACCATTGAAGTTTATCACTATCTATCTGAGATAGATAGAGATAGTCCTCTATCATTGTCTATCTAAGATAGATAGTGATAGCCATCTATCACTGTCTATCAGAAATAGACAAAGATAGCCCTCTATCTCTGTCTATCTTAATTCAAATTTATCAATAATAGCCCTCTATCATTATTTATCTAAGATAGAGATAGCCCTTTATCATTATCTATCTGAGATAGACAGAGATAGCTATCTTAGGTAGGCAGTGATAGTACTTACCACTTTCTACCTTAGATATATAGAGATGGGACTATCTCAATTCAAATTTATCAATAATTGATCTACTCAAATAAACACATTACTTTGATGTTAAAGTTTTTCTATAGTTGCTAAAGTTCCTAATATAGATAGTGATAGTACAATAAAACAATTAACAAAACATGTTAATTTTATAAATTTCAAAAGTAGTTCATTGTCAACAAGTAGAAAGAAACTTACAAATTGTATAAAGTAGAAAACTAAGTACAGAGAAATGTTCAATTTGAAACTTTACAAACTGTATAAAGTAATTCTACAAACAAGATTAAGATTGGGATTTAGATTGAGATTGCGATTTAGGTTGAGATTGAGTTTGAGAAATGTTCAAGTTAAAACTTTGAGCAGTGTCCTTCATCAATTTTGCATATTCTTGAGTTGAAGTTCGAGGTTGTACTTCGTTCTTCTTCTCAGGTTTCTTCTTGATATTCTTTGCATATGTTTTTTTTTTTTTTTTTGGTTTTCGCTGGCTCTTTGGTCTCTCGTTTTGAAAGTGAGTGTCTTCTAGTACCTTTAGTCTAAACTTTTTATGTTTTCCCCACTCTTTCTGCTATCCCTTATGTTTTCTCTTTTTTCCTTTTATTTGAATCTTTTCATCTATATCGTCTTCATTATCAATTTCTTCTTCTATTTCATCTTCCTCATCAACAATTTACTTCCGCTTCGGGTTTCTCTTTGGTCTTTCGTTCTAAAAGAGAATCTTTCACTCTCTTCCGTATTAGTATCTTTCTCGTGCTCTTATTCAACTTGTTCCTCCTCATTTTGCTCCTCTCCTACTTGA
Organism: Benincasa hispida; assembly: GCF_027475165.1. Taxonomy (NCBI): domain Eukaryota; kingdom Viridiplantae; phylum Streptophyta; class Magnoliopsida; order Cucurbitales; family Cucurbitaceae; genus Benincasa; species Benincasa hispida. Next base: position 25,751,125 of record NC_143478.1, read on the forward strand.
TCTACATTCTTTTTCTCTTCTTCTACTTGCTCTTAATCTCCTTTCTCTTTCTCAATTCGCTATTCTTCATTGATTTGCTGCAAGAAGATATTCAAGTTCATAAGAAGAACACTGAATACTATCATTGTCTATCATCACGTCTATAAACAACCATATTTACCTTTTCTCATTTCTATGTATAGATCTTCTTTGTCTCATTTCAACTTCTTCTTCTTCAGTTTCTTATACTTCTTTATCTGTTTCAACATCTTCTTCAATCTCATCTTCTTCCTTTTATATTTCAGTTTCATTATCTTCTTCATCTTCATCTACCTACAAGCATATAATAGAAAGTAAGAATCACTACGTATATTAGATAGGTAGTGATAATCCTCTATCACCGTGTAAAACGGATACATAGAGATAATATTCTATCTCGGTCTATCTTGGATAGACAGAGGTAGTATTTTATTTTAGTCTATCTAAGATAAATAGAGATGATATTCTATCTATGTTTATCAGAGATAAACAATAATAGAACTCAAACAGTATCTATCCCAGATAGACACTGATAGTGCTCTATCTTTGTCTATCTCAGATAGACATTAATAGTGCTCTATTCATCTCAGATAGATAGTGATAAAGGACTATCACTGTCTATATCAGATAGACAGTGATCTATATGAGATACAAAGTTATAGAGGACTATCACTGTTCTATCTCTAGTGTTTGAACAAAAAGTAAATTAAGAAAAGAATCAAACCTCAGGAAACTGTTGTGTTTTGGGTATTTCCAAATCTGTAGTTGGAATTGAATCTAAATCTTCTATTTTATGTTGTTGTGCTTGCATCTCAGTTTCCTACAAAAAAAAAAAAAAAAAAACTTTCTAAGAATCTATTTTTTCTATCTATGAAAGTAAGAAACTTAAAAAATATAATATTAAGATAGATAGTGATAAAGGACTATCACTGTCTATCATACATACAAACCTCTCTTTCCCTTTTCTTTTGACTCTCATTTTCAACTTGGATCTATAAGGAAAAGAAATTTTAGTTAATAAATATGCAAAAAAAAAAAAAAAAAGATAATAAAATAAAATAGTATATGACAAATCAAATACTTACCCCAGACAAATATGTTGTTGCATAGTCAACCATTGTATCAAGATCATAACTTTCTTCCAATCTTCGAAGGCTGAGAGAAGTCGCTTTATTTTTTTTCAACATTTTCTTCATGTTGTTGTTGTGAAAGATTTTCTAATGGAAGTCTATAATTCAGGGTTTCCATAATTGTTCTCAACATTGTTTTGATTTCTTTTTGGCCTTGTTTCAAAAGTTTTTGTTCTTCTACTATTTTCTGTTGGCCTTTTCTTAATTCACTAATTTCTGTCATTATTCTATTTGCTTCTTCTTCTTGAATTTGTTCATTCTTTTCTTTGTTTATTTGTCTCTCTTTCTCCTCCTCTTTTTCACTCTCTTTCTCCTCCTCTGCCCCAACTTTTATGAAATATTTGAAAATTGATTGACATTCTTCTTCTATTAGATGCAATTGTGTCTTGCAAAACTACAAATGAACAAAAGTTAAATTATTAAAGAAAAAAAACAAGCACCATCAGTTATAGACCGTGATATTAGTCTATCAATGTCTATCAGTGATAGACAAAGATAGAACAATATCACTGTCTATCTTTAAAATGATAGAGAATCAATTCATGATCAATTCATGTTCCACCTAAATCTAATTGAGGAAATTTGTTGCCTTCCAATTCAGTTAGTAAACAAAATTCCTTCAACCCAAATTCTGCTACATGGCCATTGAAGTTAAATACAAGGACATTTGGCTTCTTTGTATAGCATTGTCTTCTTATAAGTAGTTGAGGAATTGGTTGGGTATTTTGGCCATTTTAATATTAAGAAATGTCCAAATGGGTCATTTACAACTTTTGGAAAAATTGCTCCATCTAACTTTGTTCTTATCAAATTTAAGATCTCTACACTAAAGTAGACTGTAATTCTTAAGTGTCTATTCTCATTTTCCATGATGAATTCATGTTCCACCTATTGAAATGATATACTTAACAATATGTTAGAAAGTATAATTTGTATAACATCAACAACTATTAAAATAACTATCAATAATATTTAACAATATCTATCCCTGTCTATTTGAGATAGACAATAATAGAGCACTATCTTTGTCTATCTGAGATAGAAAGAGATAGAGCATCTGAGATAGATAGAGATGATGTTCTATCTCTTTCTATCTCAGATAGACAGAGATAGTGTTCTATCTCTAACTCAATTCAAAGTTATCAATAATAACACTCAACTAAACAAATATAGAGTGCAAAGCATATAGAAACTATATAAATAAATATTAATGTTTACCATTGAAATCTATCACTGTTTATATCACAGTCTATCTAAGATAGATGGAGATAGTGCTCCATCTCTATCTATCTCAAATAGACGAAGATAGTGCGTTATCACTGTCTATTTCACCTTTAAACAAATATAGAGTGCAAACCATATAGTAAACATATATTAGTGTTTACCATTGAAGTCTACCACTATCTCACTACTACAAAAATTATATTATTTGACACTTGAAATTTTAAATACTTGACATTATCTTTAAAAAATGTCAAATAATGACTTTTTTTAAGGGAAAACGTGAAGAATAGTGTTAAAAAGCGGAGTTTTTAAGGAAATTTTCAAACTTTTTTACACTAATTATAACGTGACGTTTTTTTGAATGTCAAGTTTAATAAACTTTTACCTGACATTATTTACATATCAAGAATAGCATTTATTTTATTGGATTTTAAATTGACATGTTTTAAATACCAAGTCCTAATTTTTGTTAGCGCACCTCCTTCACACCCAATCCCTCCAAATTGTATCGTACCTCTCTGCCCTCCAAATCGGTTTCTCAGCTTGAACTCGTATTCTTGTCCGGTGGTTTGACAAAATGCACAAAAAATATGTACGTCGATAGTTTACCTTCTATTTCTCTTCAAATTTATTTGCTTTTGCTGTGATTATTGATGATTGAGCTTTCATTATTTTCTTTCCTTTTCCTTTGTTTCCATCAATTTAAATTTTTTTCTTTTTTACTTACCATCTAGTTAAACCAAATTAGGTTCAATAGTGTTTAATAAGTATGATTAAATAGAAGAATGAATGAAATGCAAAAAAAAAAGAGAATGATTATTACTTTGGAAGATAAGACGATAGATTATAACCTTGAAAAATTGAAAGCACAAACGGAAAAAAAGATAAAGATGAAGCAAAATTTGGTTCGAGAAATTTTGGTATCAAAGTTGAAGAAATTCACAATCTATAGCAGTGGCAGCGGGAGACGATTGTGGAGGTATAAGCCGACAAGATATAGGGTGATAGATAGATCTTTTGATGTTTAAAGAAGAAAACTTGGAAGACGGACGTAGGTATCAGGCGAATTTGGATAGTCTGATTTAATCATTATCGAGTCACGATTTTTTGTGTTGGCAGGGATAGTTCTGGTATTTCACTCTTTAGATTGGACTTTCTTCAACCGATTTTGAGTTCTTTTTAAATTTTGCTATCTACTGTAAATAGTTTGGGCCTATTTATTAAATTTGAAAAAACTCAAAACTATTTTGAGTTAGTTGTCAAATATTCCAAATTCTTTCAAAATAACATATTTTTTAAGTTAAACATTATTCCAAACACATTCGAAGCAAACGATGAGATACTAATTCAAATCATAAAATTGAGATTGCATTCGGATTGGAAATCATAGGTTGAAATCATAAAATTTTATTGTATATTAAACTTCTAAATAATTCTATTTTCCAGAAAATTTGTATTTTGATCTTTGGATTGAACTCAACACCTCTATTAGTTAAAGGATTTTTTTTTAACAACTTTCCAATTGCCGTAAACTAAAAAATCCTATAACCGTATAATATCATCGTGTGCAACAAAGACACATAAAAATCCTATAATAAATCATCCATAGAAAATCATAAGTTTTCATTCAAGGATCTGATAAATATGAAAGTTTCTACTACACGATCATACAATAAAATCCTAATATAGTGTAAAATAATAAATATCAAGATCTTAGAACTAGATGATTTTCACAAATAAAATAAGTTAGAATAACATAATGAGACAAAGAGAGGACCAATCCGTAAGATTTTATCTTTATATATAGAGAGAAAATCCTAAGGTTTTATCTTTATATAGACAATTTTATGGAATTATCTTTTATTTAGTTGGCCCAATAAAATAATAGGTCTAAAAGTTAAGATAGCAGATAATACATATGAGCCACACCACATTAATGATGTATGAATAATAATAAAAATTTCTACACTTCTAATATTATAAACTTTATTTTCATAAAATTTGAAAGATTATTGTTATTATTTTATTTTTCTGAGTATAATTGAGATAAAAGAATTCGAATTATAAACGTACATATTCATATGTCAATTGAACTATTTTAATAATGAACATTTGCGGCACAGATGGAGGGGGAGAGAGGAGTGAACTTTTGGTTCTCATTTATTATTTTTCTTTTTAATTATTATTGTTATTAAATTTCAAGCTTTATTACTTAATGACTTAAATAATTTGTTGTCTTTGCCTATACGATTGAACATTTGGGCCATAAATATAGATATATGATTAGATAATTTAATGGGATAGTTGCATAAATAGAGTTCAAGCCCAAAATAATAAAATATGTAGTATAAGGATAAAATAATTGCACATATAGATAAAAAAAAATGGTAAAAGACTAAAAAACTCATGCCTAGCTACCATTTTGTTTGCTTCTTCCCGGTTTTCTCAAATTAAAAGCTATCACTGATAACAGCTATCAATGATAACCACTGATAGCTGCTATCAGCTGTTATCGCTGTTAGCTTCTATCAATTGCTATCGATGATAATTGCTATCAGCAATAGCTTTCAATTTGAGAAAAATGAATACAATATTGAAATATTAGCTTTTAATTTGCTATCAATTATTAGTAACTATCATTGATTCACTTTCATCAATTGGAATCAATGTTGAAATATTACTACTTAAGGCTATCAGTGGTTATCAATTATAGATTTATAAATAGTTATCAACTTTAAAAGAAGACCAACAACTTTGATTATCATAGTAGTTATCACTAATAATCTTTTATCATGGCTATCACTGATAACAGCTATCAGTCGTTATCACTGATAGACTTTCATCAATTAGAATCAATCTTGAAATATTCACACTTAAAGCTATTAATGATAGACTTCTATAACTGGTTATCACTTTTGAAAGAAACTCGATATATAGATATCACCTAAGTTTTATCACCGATATCACTAACATCACTCATATTGTGGTTATCAGTGAAAGCTTCTTTCACTAATAACATCACTAATAAGATGCTATCAATGATCTCACTGATATCATGCTATCGGTGATAGTTCTCTATCATTGATAACGTGCTATCTGTGATAGCTTCTATCACTGATAACGTGCTATCGGGTAGCTCTATCATCGATAACATGCTATTAGTATTAGCTTCTATCACTGGTAACATGCTATCAGTAGTAGCTTTTATCAATCATAGCCACTGAATATTTTTTTGCCCCTTTCTTGTTCTTCTCAAACATTTATAAGTCTCTTTTCTTTTCTATGATAGCTTCTATCACTGATAAACATGCTATTAGTGATAACTTCTAGGCATTCCACATACATTTTAGTTCGAGATTCAACTTTATTAATTAAATTCACTAAGTTGGCTATCAATGATAAATTTCTATAAGTGGCTATTAACTACGAAAATATAATCAAAGATTAAACTATCAATGATAGAAAATATTAGTGGCTATCACATTTCATTTCCTATTTATATTTATTATTTGTTATAATAATCAAACTTGGTGATTGACTTCTTGGTGTTAAGTTACTTATGAATTGAGTACTTTCAAGTCATGCATACGGAACTCAGCTTCATAATTCTTGTGGAAAAAAAAGGGAAGAAAAAATTCAAATAAAGAAAAGAAAATTTTTAAAAATAAGAGAAAGAGAAGAAGCAAAAACTGAAAAAAGGAAAGAAAATTAAATAAATAAAAAAAGAAGCAAAAATCGGAAAAATGAAAGAAAAACTAAAAAAAGAAAAAGAGAGGGAAGAAGCAAAAAATCAGAGAAAGAAAATAAAATAAAATAAAATGAATAAGCAAGAACCGAAGAAAGAAAGAAAAAAAGAATAAGCAAAAACTGAAGAAAGAAAAGAAAAGAAAATTGAAAAAAGAAAAAAAGAAGGAAATGAAAGAAAATAAAAAACAAAGGAAAGAAAAAGAAAGGAAAAAAGAAGAAAATGAAAGAAAATAAACAAAATAAACACAATAAACAAAAATCGGATAAAGGAAAGAATAAAATAAAATAAAAAAGGGAAGAAGAAAAAACTGAGAAAGAAAATAAAATGAAAAAAAAAATGGAAGAAGAGAAAGAAAATAAAATGACTAAAAAAAAGTGTACAACAAGATAAGACAAGACAAGAGAGGCCAAAATTAGAAATTAAAAAAAAAAATCAAAGATTGATTAGTCAACTCATCCATATTTGCAAATATTGTAAAGATGTAATATATTCTTAGATTTTTTCTCTTAATCTACTATGTATTACAAAGATCCTAATTTAATTATAATAAATTATTTTTTTATTAGGTGGTTTTAGTAATTTCATTTTAAATGGAGCTTTTCATGTGTAATTAACCCTTTAAAAGAAAATTTTGAGTGAAATTTTAATGGTTGTTTTCAAATATATGAAAATGAGTCAACTTAGTTATAAATAGAACAAAATTCTTACTATCTATCAGTGATAGATCGTGATAGACATCTATCAGTATCAGTTATAGACAATGACATTTTGCTATACTTAAGTGGAGAGTATGTAAAGACTTGATTCTTGGCTTTAGGGTTGTCGTTTTTTGAAGAATTTGGTATCCGTAAAAAACATCGATTCTGCGTGAAGCGACTGTGTCAATCCAGTGATGAAATTGATGTTTGGTCTTGAGTTGTTCTCTCTAGACTATATTGAAATGCAGCTTTTATATGTGAGAATGTTTTCTCATATTCAGGGAAACCTAAGTTTCTCAAGCGAAGAGGTTTTTGTTAAGACAAGAAAAGATAATGTTATAGTTGAAATTGAATCTCAAACTTAGGGGAGTTTATGTTTAAACAAATTTAAGATATATATGGGTTAAACAAACAACAGGGTTATATGGGTTTTAGGTCTCTTATTCAATCAATTTATTGTCCTATGCCTTGGAGTTAATAGAACAAGTTAAATTTGGATGATTTTCATTTGAATTATGTTACTTTATTTTTCCTATATTGGGTAGGTTTATTTAAGACAAAAATAATTTTTTTAAAAAAAGCATTCATAATTATATCTAAAATTCATTAGATGTTAGATTATTCAACCATCAATCAAAGAATGAGTTAGCTGGTTCTCAATAATTTATATACATAATTATGAGACTTTTTGCGTATCTAATTAGCTTGTCAAGAGCAAATATATGAAGTTAATTGGGATGAAACCTAAAAACCAAATTAAAAAAAGAAATTTTCAAAAATAGAAAAATAAGAGAAACTATTTACAGAAAATAGCAAAAATTTTAATTTCTTTGATAAAGATTGATAGAGGTTGATAAAAGTTTATTAGTGTCCATCAGTGATAGAAATGGATAAAAGTCTATCATTGATAAACGCTGATAGAAGTCTATCTGTGTCTATCAGTATTTTTATTTTTGTTATTTCTATAAATAATTTGACATTTTTTCTATAAGTTAAAAATTTTCAATTAAAAATAGAGACTAACTTAGGATTAAAATATAACGTGTTGAAAGCTAGGACAAAATTTAAATTAAACCCAAAATTTAGAGACCAAAAATATTTTTTTTCCATAAAAATAACGTTAGCAATTTCAATACTACAAAAAATGTAGTTTAAAAGGAAAAATAGGTGTATAATATATATATATATATATATATATATATATATATATGAAGGACAATGTTTAAAATGTCAACATCAACGGAAATATTGAAATTTGAATTTGAAGAAAATTTCAATGGAAATATCGATAAAATGTTGAGTTCTATAGACATTTCTAAAAAAAATTACCAAAAAAGTCGAAAAAATTATTTTAATAAATAAATGTTTTATGGTTTTCAATTATGTTAATATGTCTATTATTTCTATTATATTTATATTAATGATACTTATTTTTTTGTATTTCGTGAAGTTTTCTATCATATAATGAATATATTAATTCATCTCCATGTTATTGTCAAATCCGTAGAAAAATAAAATATCGATATGCAGACAAAAAATTTATATTATGATTAAAGGGAACCATCGAAGAAATTAGAAAATAATAATAGCATGGAAATGTCGGTCCTTTTAACAGAAGAAATAAAAAAAAAAATTAAAAAAAAATAGATCAATGCGTCTCCTGAAGAGACGCACCCCATAAAAGAAATGTTTCCCTAATTTTTTTCAAATCAACCCTCTTCTTCCATTTTTTTTAAACTGCATTATTTATCTCATATATTCATAATAGAATTGTCACAAGAAACCAGTGAATTCATTGTTCCTTTTTCTTCTGTAATTTTCTTTTACAAAATAATAATAATAATAATAATATAATAATATTGTTTTTTTTTTTTTTTGTATTTGGTCAATAATTTTTTTTTTATTGTTCTTCGTTCTATTTATCAATAATTAGTATATTTAAAATATAGATATATTATATAAATATGATTTTTTAAAAAAAGTTATATACATACACCAGATGAAAAAAAAAAAAGATTGATTTTATTTGCATAAAAAAATATATAAAATATAAAATTACAAAAGTCAACAAAACCTTTTTTATTATTTTCATTAAAACAAAATTATTAAACATGCTTATAGTTTTGGGGAATTCTTATAAATAATTAAAAAAAAAACAAAAATATTTTCAATTTATAGCAAAAACAAATTCCAGTTTTCCTTTTTTTAAAATTACCAAAAATACCCTTCTTCCTCGCCAATTTTCCTTTTCTTGAAATTTTATTTGTAACGCTCGCTAGCTGAACTCTACTTCCTCATTGATGCTATGATTTTCCTCCTCGCCATTCTCAAATTACAAACACCGTATTGATGATCTTCCTCGCTTGTTCTCCTTCTCGACACCATGATTTTCCTCCTCGCTGATTTTTCTTCTTCAAATTTGATTTGTCGCGCTCGCTGAACTCTGTTCATCTTTCTTCCTCGTCGAACGGATTGATCTTCTTCCTCGTTGAATGCTGTTTTTCCTTCTTCCTCGTCGAACGTCATGATCTTCCTCGCCCATTCTCCTTCCCGACACCTGATCTTCTTCCTCGCCAATCTTCTTCATCGAAATTCTTCCTCGACCACGATACAATTTTTTTCTTCTATTTTTTTTGTTTGTAAGTGTACGTTTCTTCATTGAATTCGTTTACAGTATTGGTGGGTTTTTTTTTATCTGCATTGTGTTTATGTGATAAATGTTTGTGGATGAATTGTTGATGGATGTTTCGGGGTAGAATTCTCATTATAAGGCTTTCTTTAAATTTTACAAAGTTAAACGATCGGATAGCTTTTGTTATGCAATCATGTAGACTTTACTACACGATCGTGTAGCATTTGCTAAATGATCGTATAGCTAATGCTACGCGATCGTGTAGAGTTTTTTATACGGTCGTGTTGCGTTGACTGCATGATCGCGTAAGCGCTCGCTTGCTAGACAATCGCGCGGTATTGGATACTCGACGCATCCTTGCGTGCTAAATGATCATGTAGCATTATCCATCTATGGCTTCTTCCCCATAGATAGATAGTTTTTGGTGTGACTATGTATGGATGTGAACATTTCTCTATCACTAATAGACAATGATACACATCTATACCACTGATAGATAATGATACACATCTATCACTGTCTATAAGTTATACAAAGTGATAGAGTTATATCACTTTCTATCAATGATAGATAGTGGTATAGTTCTATCACTGTCTATCACTGATAGAAAGTGATTGAATTCTATCACTCTTTATAACAGTGATTGAGCTCTATCACTAGTGATATACCATGCTTGATATACTGTGATTGAGTTCTATCATTGTGTATCACTAATAGACAGTGATAGCACTGTCTATCAGTGATACACAATGATAGAGCTTTGCATTTATAGACAGTGATAGACATCTATCACTGTCTATCAGTGATACAAAGTGATAGAACTCTCTAACTGATAGACAGTTATAGAGTTCTATCACTTTCTATCAGTAATAGACAGTTATAGAGCTCTATCACTCTCTATAACAGTGATTGAGCTCTATCTCTAGTGATATACTAGGATTGATACTGTGATTAAGCTTTATCAATTTCTATTACTGATAGACAAGAATAACATTTTATCACTATCAATAAGTGATAGAGCTATATACATATTAACATATTTCTTATACAATCTTCTTTTCCTTTTATTGCAGTAAATTGATACTATGGTTAATATTCCTGTAGTTATATTTTATGGTGGGCAGTGGACTCATTACAATTCTTATGAGAATTATAGTGTTGTTGGAGTTTTTGTTGATGACATGATAGACTTCAATGGTTTAGATAGTTTGATATTGGGTGAAATTCAGTTGGATGTTTCAATAGATTTATCAGTATTGTTGGATTTTGGTCAAACTAATATTCAATCTATATTTTAAATAAAGCAAGATAAGGATGTCAGTTGGTATTTGTCTTTGGCTAAAGATTTAGTGACTAGGCATCTTTTAGTTGCTCATGTTAGTCATCATTCTGTAGAAGGATCTTGCAGTGGTATTAGTGGTGGAGGCGGTGATAGATTGCTATGTTTAAGTTCTTCTTCTAGTTCTTCAAATGATCAAGTTAAACGAAATGTAGGTTTTAATAGTAATTTGAAGGAAAAAGATTTATTTGGAAGTAAAGAAATATTGTGTAAGTGTTTTTATGTAATAGTAGTGAAAAGGATTTTCAATTCAGGACTACACAGTCAAATTCAAAGTCGCTTGAGTTGAAATGTTTGGAAGAAGGCTATCAATGATATGTTCGGGCATCTCGGTACAAGAAGAGTGAGTTGTGGATGCTTAGAAAGTATATTTCCGACCATAATTGTTCAATG